>NW_024342467.1:23928705-24057013 GCF_902729225.1 Pteropus medius | reverse complement strand
GCTTCTAGGTGCCAGATACTCCACTAATAGCTGCAAACGAAAGGTGAAAACAGGCAGTAAAATCAAATCATCGATTAATTACAATTGGGATCAGTACCCCAAAGGAAAAGTATGGGATACGTAACTAGAGAGTCTAAGGTTTGATAAAAATGGAAGGCTTGCTCAGAAAACTGAAATGTAAAGGAATAAACCAGGAAAAGTAACAGGGTGGCAGGTGGAGGGAGGATATTCCAGACATGGAAAATGGCATTGCAGCGGCCGGGCTCAGAGAAGGAAGGATGAGTGTGTGGCGGGTGCATAAAACCCGCAAAGGAAGTGCAGCCGGATGAAGCTGAAGAGCCAGTGATGCCCTCAGTCACGCAGGCTTTCAAGGGTCCGTTATGAATGCTGTGGTTCATCCTAAAACCACGTGGAACGATACGAGTGTGAAGCAGGAAAGTGACATGATGATTTGACATGTTGACTTGAAGAGATGTGCACCACCAAAACCCTTAGGGAACTGGCCAGAAGTGTGAATTCCAGTGAGGGAAGGACTCAGACAAATCCAGGCTCAATTTAATTACAAGCTGAGTTCCCGGTGTCTTAATCCTGGTGGTAACAGGAATATCTGCTTATTTTGCTGATATTCAAATGAGACTGTGACAAGCACAGGGATCCTGGGCCTTGCTCACTGTGCATCAAAACCCAAGCCAGTGACGTGAGACCCAGATTTCATGTTGGAAACATGACCCGCCGAGCTCCGGGGATGAGGGTTGGCAACGGGCAGACCGGGCTCTAAGAACCTTGATTCAGAGGAAGAGGGGCTGGGGGAAGGCTTGGGGCCGTGCTCTGGGCTTAGCAGACACCGGGGGTACAGACTAGGGCAGTGTGGGGTGTGTTGGCGAAGCCCTGATACATACGCTTGAGGTATTTTCTTTTACTTCCTGAGAAAAGCAGTTGAAAGTGTCTTTGTTGTTCTTCTGGTATTGTTTACAAGATCCTAGATGACCGTACTGGGTTTGCATTGCTGCTGAAACATATTACTGCAAATTTCATGGCTTAAAACAGCACGTTTATTGTCTTATAGTTGTGGAGGCTGAAAAGGCTGAAATGGGTTCCACTGGGCTAAAATCAGGGCGTTGGCGGGACTGCATTCCCTTCTGAGGCGTTAGGAGAAACACGCAGACCTGTCTTTCTCGCGCTCCAGAGGCTACGCACGTTCCTTGTCACGGTCCCTTCCTCACATCTCTCCAGTTCTGCTTCTTCGACTCCCACCCTCTTTCCCCCAGAAGCACCTTTACGGTGACGCTGGGCCCACCCGGGTAATCCAGAATAATTTCTGTCTCAAGATCCTTCACTCGATCCCATCTACAAAATCCTTTTTGCTATGTTGTGATAATAAAAAATAAAAATTCGACATTTGCCCTCTGTTCTTAGCACGTGGCTCCTAAAAGGCTTGGCATCGCAGGAGCGATCGGAGTGCCTTTCGGATGCTAATGAGATGACTGGTGCCTGGGGTTCCCCAGAGAACTTCGAGGTGGAGGCTGATCACCAGAAAGACCAAGGCATGTGTATTTATTCAGTTCTCCGGATCGATAAAACCAGGACGATATACACAGATGTGTACGAGGGGCGATTTGTTATAGGAATTGACTTACGCAGACAGACGTGGAGGCCGAGAAGTACCAAAAATGGCCATCTGCCTGCTAGAGAACCAGAAAAGCTGGTGATTTAATTGAGTCCAAGTCCAAAGGCCTGAAAACAAGGGGTCCCACAGTCTAATGGGCCAACAACCAGGAGATGGATGTCTGAGGATGGGAGAAGAAACAGAGGGAGCTTTCCCCATCTTCATCTTTTTGTTCTATGGGGGCCTTTTACGGATCGGACGCTGCCAACCCACGTTGGGGAGGGAGGGTCTTCTTTGCTCAGTCTACCGAACCAAGTGCGAATCTCTTCTGGAACACTCTCTCAGACACAGCCAGAAATTACCACCTACCAGCTGACTGGGCATCCCTTAGACCAGTCCAGTTGACATATAAAATCAACCATCATAGCATGATTGGAGGGTCGAAACTTGCAGTCCTGCCCACTCCCGACCTCCGGGGAGGAAAGAAAGGCTGGAAACTAGGTCTATCACCAAAGGCCAATGATTTAATCGATCGCGCCTACATAACGAAACCTCCGTAAAAACTCCTACAGGACGGTGTTCAGAGAGCGTCCAGGCTGGTGAACACATTGAGGTCCTGCAAGGTGACACACCTGGAGAGGGGCTTGGAAACCCCTTTCCTTCCCCCATATTTTGGACTACACATCTCTTCCACTGAGTTATATCTATTATAATAAATCAGTAAACATAACGTGGTTATAGAAGGGTCTCTGTGATAAATCTGACCCAAAGTGACCTCACAGGTGATTCGATCATAAAATTCCTAACTGGGCAGGTCGCAGTGAGTAGTCAGGCCCAGGATGTAAAACGTTTCTCTCTCCTCGAGCCAGCCCTGCCCCTCATTTCTGTGCATCTAGGTTAATGCAGCTGTGAAATGCTGGAGTGACCCTCTTTTTTCAGACCTCTGGGAGGCATAACCACCCACGAGGGACACACATTTTCCCCACCCTGCTTTCTCCCAGCTGCATGTCATCTTCCTTACCTTCCCTCCTCAATTCCAAAAGCATAGAAGAAGCTGAAACGCTGCCATTCTCGGGAGCAGTGTCTCGGTCTGTGGAGGTCTCTCTTACTGGCGTGTCTTCTGTTTGGCTCAAATAAACTCTAACAGGCTCATAAAATTTCTCTACAGGTTTGGTCATCCTTATGTCACCAATAAGTAAAGTGAGTTCCTGAGTCGTGCGAGCCATGCTAGAAAATTATCAAACCTGAAAGGGGAGGGGAATGTTATGGGGACCCCAACTTTGTAGCCAAGTCAGACAGAAGTGTAGGTACCTGTGGCTGCTTGTGACTGGTGTCTGAAGTGAAGATGGTCCTGTGAGACAGGCCCTGAAACCTGTGGGATTTGACATTAACTCCAGGTACTTATTTTTATATCGATTTTACAATATATCAGTTGTGCTCTCTTTCAAATAAGAAGAATTAAATTGAAAAAAAGACTCAAAGAGTCAGCTCAGATTTCATCTTCTAGATACAATACAAATTTATTTCAAGGAATCAATAGAAATTAGGCAGAACAACCCCGGTCCAGACTGAATTAGAAAAGCAGAGACAGCAACAAAGGGTTGACCTTGGGAGAGGTCACGAACCCGCAGGAAATTTCCCTTCCTGCTGTAAGTCAGCGTGCGCCAGGCTGCCTGAGGGACACAGGTGCCCCACACTGAAAGCTTCTCCCTAATCTATAACCGAACTAATGAACTGAATTCTTTTTCTGCTATTCATTCATTCAGTCGGTCGTTCATTTCGTCATTCAATAATATTCCCCTACACTGATTAAGGTTCCTCGGACACAGCAGTGAATAAAACAAAGCATCTCCTCTCATAAAATTCACATTCTAGTTGGGAGAAAAGTAATAAATGGTCATCGTATCAGGGAGCACTGAGTTCTGTGAAGGAAAATAATGCAGGATGAGGTCATAGGGAGAGGAATAAAGGAATAAGACATCTGAGCAAGAACATTTAAGCAGAGCCCTAAAGGAGAGAAAGGGTGTAGTCTGAATGGGTATTTAGGGGGTTGGCAGAGAGGAGAGCAGAAATCAAAACTGTGTCCTTGGCACGTTTTGAAGACAGCAAGGAGCCGGTGGGTTGAAGAGGAGAAAGCGAGGGGACATTTGGAACGTAATGGCACGAGAGACGTGGCCTCGGGGCTGACCAGGCGGGTCAAGCCTCCGAATTTTATTCTCAGGTCACTGTAAATTAGTACAGGGTCCTAATTTACATTTTTAAAGGTGGGCAGCAGCTTGCCGGCTACCGGGGAGGCATAAGTGGCAATAAAAATAACACAGAAAGTAGTTTGCTGTTGCAGGAAGTAGGGCGACTTTAATTAGAACCCCACTTAAGCGCTGGGATGTGCAAAGGGAACCGGAGGGAGGGCCGTGGGCTGGCGGGGAGCGGGTGGCGAGCCCGCCTCGCACTGCCCACCCCGGGAGAGCCGTCGAGGCGTCCGCGGTCGGCTGCCAGCACAGAGCCCCGGGCAGCCACGACCACGCCTGCGGAGACCTGGGCTTCTCCCGGACACTGGTCTCTGTGGGCGGAGGGGCTCGCCCCCAAAGAGAGACGGTCAGGTGAAACGGAAATGGCGCACGAGCGAAGCCCAGGCCATGGGAGATGGCTGGGTACAGAAAGCTCTTTACTGTCAAGGTGACCGCGGGAAATCCAGTACAGAAAACGCCTGGGGGAAGGATCTCTTCCTGCAGAGGATCTGAGCCCTACGCCTCGTCCCCTCCCTGGGACATCTGGATAAACAAATTAGGAGCAGAAACAGACCCCCGTCATCAACAGCTATGCTGAAAAGTATGAACCAGATCCTTACAGCCTCCAAATACACAGCGTCGGTGCCCGGCTATGAATATTTCGTACTAGTTCAGTAATATTTTTCTATCCTAATTCTTGAGAGTTTATAACAACCTAGATATTTTTATCTTATGCCTGTGCAAAGACAATTAAATCAGACGGGTAGGTTTAAAGGTAGTTGAGACAGAATATATCTAGAGCATAATAAAGTTGGGGGCTGGCAGGTTGACTCGGATTCAACCGCCAGCTCTGCCACACATTAACCATGAGATCGCAAAGACACTGCTCGACTGTCTAAAGATTTCGCTTTCTGATTTAAGAAATGGGGATTAGAAGAAGAACAGGATAGAAAGTCTCCACTTGGTCATTCATTTGACAACCGTATTTTGAGTATCTACTGTGACGTGCACTGAGCTAGAAAAATCAACGAGGCTTTCGACAGCTGTACAGAAGACATATCCACCAAATAATAGAATTAATAAGCCTGTAAGTCCTCTAAAGAAGCTCAAAATATTCCATGAGAGTCATAGAAAAAAGAAACCTGGCCTAGACCGGGCTTGAAGCTGTGGGGTGAGGGTCGAGGGAGGAGTTCTCTGAAGAATGCAGTTTGAGCAGGGATGGCAAACAAGGAGAGAGCCTGCAGAATAGCCTGTTACCTGCCATTAGTTAAGCGCTCAATGAAAATGTCTTCTTTCCTGCAAGAAAAAAAAAAGGCAATCAACCTACAGCACTAATGAAACGCCCCTGGAGTTCACATTAACATCGGGGAAGACCAGGCGAGCTGACTCAAAGTCTGCTGCTCTGGCTATAACCGCCAGATGCTGCGGAACGCGGGGCTAGGAGGGGACACGCAGAGACTCGCTGGAAATGTCCTTCCCCGCACCCCGAGCCTACCTGCTTGCCTGACTCTCTCCTCTTTCAAGCCACTCAAAGCTTTTAGTAAAAGAAATGTCTCAACATCTCGCTGGCTCCAATCAATACGGTCCATCCGCAGCCCTCCCCACTGAGAGGACTATACAAATAGCATCTGAAATTTAGTCTTAAGCCTCTGGGGAGCAAAATGCAGGTAAGTAAGGGGGAGTGTTTTTGCTCTGAATTCTGATACCTGACATTTGGACCTGAAAAGTCCGTGGGAATGACAGAAGAGTAAAGCAAAGCAAGAAATGAGAGTCTCACAGGGAAATTATGTCACCGAGATGTTTTCTATCGTTTCCCTTCCTTTTAAACTTTGACCTTAAGGTTAGAAGACTTCTCAGAGCTTTTTAATCCGATTTTCTGTGGGGGGAAGAACTTGGAGGGGCTGCTCGTCCTGGAACGCTTTGAACAAACCGGGCCTGGAGGAAGCTCTGTCTTGCTTTGTCTGCTGAGATCTGTGCTCTGTGACAGGGGGCACCCGCAGAATGGACAGGAGCACAGGACAGAGAGTCAGTTCAGAGCGGTTCACTGTCTCTGTTTCATTCCCCTACACTTTCCCTCGAAATGAGTAAAAGTGCCAGGCGATCCTCACCGTCACCTTCTAAACGACCCTAACCCTTAGGTGTTTTTCATCTTTCCATAAAGGAGAAATTTGCCCCCAGGTAAAGTAGCCATAAAAATAGATAGTTTTAGACAAGTTGGAAGGAATCTTATGGAGAATCTAGTTCACACCCACTTTTCAAGGACGCGATAATGAAGGCCTACATAGATTCAGTGACTTTCGCAATACGTTACTTTTAGCGTCACTTAAAACCTAATCAGACGCTGGAGGGGACGGGGGACAATTGGTATATGCGCTATCCCCCGGTTGTCAACTAGTGTTTTAAATGGTGATCTGCCAACCCAGACCACATTAATTAAATCTTCAGAAGATATTCTTTCAAATTCATGTATTTCTCTACACGTTGGTCCAATCTCTCTAAGCGGTCCTCATTTGCTCTGTTCTGCCTCGTTTGCGACACCGACAGATTGCATTTCCTAAAGACGCCTGCATCGGTATCTCCCATGCCACACGCTCTTCGAAGTCGTGACCTTGCTGCCTTCTAGCCCAGGAGTGCGTCTATGTTCCCTTCCCTTTGATTGGGGCAGGCTTTCGATGTCTTCATCACAGAAGTGATACTGTGTGACTTCCAAGGCTGGGGCATAAAGGGCAAGCAGCCTCACCAAAGCGTCACTGTCTTATTCCTGATCTCAGAGGAAACCCTTTCAATTTTTCTCCATCGAGTATGATGTTAGCTGTGGGTTTGTCATCCATGGCTTCGATTACATTGACGTATGTCCTTTCTATACACGACCTATTAAGAGATTTTATCATGAAAGGATTTTGCACGTTGTCAAATGCCTTTCCTGCCTCTATTGACATGACTATGTACTTCCGAGCTTCATTTTATTAATGTGATGTATCACATTATTGATTGTGTATGTCGAACCATCTTGTGTCCCAAGGATAAATCTCACTTGGTCACGGTGTATAATCCTTTAGATGTGTTCTTGAATTTGGTTTGTTAATATTTTGCTGAGAATTTTCGCATCTATATTCATCAGGGATATAAGTCTATAGTTTTCTTGTGGTATACTCACGTGGTTTTGGTATCGAAGTAATGCTGGCTTCGTAGAATGAGTTTGGAAGTGTTTCTCTCCCCTCCCTTGATATTTTAGAGTAGATTAAAGAGGATTGGTGTTAATTCTTCTTTAAATATTTGGTAGGATCCACCAGTGAAACTGTCCGACTCTGGAGTTTTCTGTGTTGGGAGACTATTTTTGTTACTGACTCAGTCTCTTGACTTGTTATCGGTCTGTTTGGATTGTCTATTTCTTCCGGATTTAGTCTTGTGTACCCCGATTTCTTTATCCATTCATTCATCGAAAGACGTTTAGGTCGTTTACAAATCTTGGCTTTCATGGGCGATGCTGCAGGGAACAGGGGTGCAGATCTCTCTCTGAGATACCGACTTCTTGTCTTCCAGCTATGCCCCGGTTAGGATTGCTGCATTGCATGTTGGTTCAGCTTTTAGTTTTCTGAGGAACCACCATACCACTTTCCATAATGGATGTACCAATTTAAATTTGCACCAACACCGTATAAGTATTCCCTTGTCTCCATATCCTTGCTAGCATTTGTCATCTCTCGTCTTGAAAATAGCCATCCTTACAGATACGAGGTGATATCTCATTGTGGTTTTGCTTTGCATTTTCCTTACGATTAGTGATGTTTTCATATACTCGGGTTTCATATACTCTGGGGCTTTTTTCAGATCATATAAATTCCTTGCCTTTTTTCTTTTTCTTTTTAAAATTAAATTCCAGTAAAATTCAATGTACATTATTATTTTCAAAATAAAATGTAACAATTTACATATAACGGAAAAAGAGAATTTTAAAATGTTAGCAATACAAGAAAATAGAAACCATTTTTCATTTTCTCATTGCATAGTCCAGCTCTGTATCTTTTAGGTATATTAAAAGTCTCTGTCCTGGTAAATTTCTGCATATGCAAATGGAATCATGATATAAATAAATTCAAAACAAGGAGCTTAAAATTCGACTTTGTTTATGTTAAATTTGGTTCATTTATGTTAAAAAAATGCATTGGTATCTTAGGAATTACAAAACCTCTTGTAATTATAAGTTGGACAATGAATAAGGTAAGATTTCTAATTTGACTTTTAAACATCTAATGCACAGATTACATTTTGAATATTGGAAATTAAAGTTCTTTAGAATAGATACCAAGCTTATTATTTTATGTGTGGACAAAAGCATATAAAATTCAAAGTAAATGTTAAGGGTTTTTTTTTTTATTTATGCACGTTCGAGTGTGTGCATTTCAATGGCTGAATATTTATTAGTTTATGTGCCCATGAAAGATGACACTGGCTGCATGCTCTGGCTTGTGACATGACTTGTCTTTTTTGATCAACAACGAATTTGGGCTTCAGTGATCATATTGACTCTTTCCTTTTAATAAAAAAAATCCTGTAGTTTAAATAATGACAATAATTTAATTCTTATATACATAAAATGTTCTTAATTATAAGAAAAAGAACTAATTTGGAAAAAAATAAATGAGTTCACACATAATGAGTCCGGAAATCCAATGAAGTAGTAACTTTCAGTCTAGACACATTGCTAAGATCTGTCACCGCAGAAGATGTGTGTTATAAGCTGTGACTTTTTAAAATGACCCGGATGTGAGCTCATAAATTAGGAACAAAAAAAATTAGGAATTAGAAACAACAATTGGGGGATGGAATAATGGTAGACCACAAATTATAATTTTTTTCTAGAATTATTATGTAGACTCGTACATGCCTTGAAGCAGGTATTGGAAGTAATTATGCATAAGAGCATGGGTCACTAAGTCACTAAGTCTCAACCTCAGCTTCTTTGTCTATAAAATGGGAACATTAATACCTATTATTAAGAATGTTCTGAGGCTTGAGCGCGTCAATGTATGGAATTACACATTGTCTGCTTCATTCCTATGTTTATAAATGGCAGCTATTACTGGTGACCGTAATAGTAATAGCAGCGGTAGTAGTCATCATCACCATCATCATCGTCATCGTCATAGCAACAGCAGCAGCAACAGCAGCATAGTACCAGTAGCAGTAGTAATGATAATAGCAGCACTAGTCATTGTCATCGTAGTAGTAATAGAAGTAAAACTGATGCTGCCGTTGAGATAAATATAAGAATTTTATTTCAGGAAGTGCGTAGAGATGGTTATTACGGGTCTAGCATATTTGTTTTATTGGAGCCAGAATTTTTTCCTTTGGGTCCGAGTTAAGTGTTAGCGATCTGCCACATCATGGCAGCAGAGACAAAAGTAATTCAAGATATCAAGGCGTCTTCCCACAAGTTTTTTTTTTTACTTAGAACAGTTTTGACGTTCTTGCCCTCACTAAAGCCCACGCTGCATAATGAAGAATAGAAGGGGGGAAACGGAGTGATGGTGTTTCTTTTTCTAACGTATGTGGTCTGCAACATGGCGAATTTATCATCGTGTCAGACTCCTTGCATCTTCCAATGTTTTATTCCCAAAAGTACTCTCTCGAAATTGTAAATAGTGGGCCAGGAATGGCCAGAGTCCTAAGAGGAGGGCCATCAGGATGCAGGCTGTGGGAAGCTAGTCTAAAATAATTAGCTGGGGGCACAAAGGGAGCACAAGGAAACCCATTATGCAAATAAGTAGTCGTTTAAAACTAGTCCTCTGGAAAAAGTGCAAGGTCTTTGATTTGCATTCCAAAGAGGGCACACTTTTAAAAATCGGCTACCTTTCAAACTAACTCTTCGATTTTACATACCCCATTTTCTTAAATATCCCCCTGAAGACACACCACAAAAAAGACATCTAGATGTAGAACTACGTTTTCTGCTCCAGAGGACCTACGTCAGTCAGCTTTCGCTGCAGTAACGAACCATCTCAGAACCCCGGTCCTTCACACAAACATTCCTTTCTTGCTCATGATACGTGAGGCAGTGTGTCTCTCTGAGAGACTGACCACATTTTTTCTTATTCCAGCCCCCAGGCTGAGTAAACGGCTTGGAATATGGTGTTTCACTAGAGAGCACAGGAACACTCAGCTGAACTCGCAATGGCATTTTAAGCTTCTAGGTGTGGTATATGTCATCTTCGCCTCCATCCCACCTTATAAAATGCTGGGCATGGCCAAGCTCGACACGGATTGGTTGGATTTACACGCCTCCTACTGTGGAAGGGAGAATGAATAGTCATGAAATATGAAATATTACACTACAGCTCCATCGGTGGCACATTATGTATGAATGAAACAGGATAAACCAAGTAGCCGAAAGTAGTAGGAAAAACTAACATGTAACTAGACGTTCAAAATGAGGAACGAATGATGTAGGCTGACATTATCCAGGAAGATCTCACCAAAAAGAAGAACTCGATATTTTGGAAATGAATGAATCATCTTCTTAGCCTTTCATCCTATCGACCCCTAAATTATGTCAGTTCTACGTATGAAAAATCTTGTAAAGATGCTATTTCACCTATATCCTTATTATCGTCCTCACTTGCCTGGTCTATTAGAATAGTTTTCTTATGTCTTTATATTCAGGCCTCTCTCCAATTCATTACCCTGGTGTGGCCCTATCGTTTCTGCATTTAAAAGTCTAAAAATCTCACACACCTACCTACAACTCTCCGATCTATCCTCATTGCTTACGGGATCTAAAATCTCTTGCATCAAAGTTCTTCATGCACTGGCCCTGCCAAGTAGCACACGTTCCGCTCACGTTTTCCATCCCAGCATGTCCTGAGCTACAGTTCTTGACTATACTTCATGTTCCTCGCCTCCCTCATCCTCCACAAGATTATTGCGCTTGGTCGAAATGATCTGTCGTTGCTTTTACAAAAATAAACTTTAGTCCATTTTTCAAGTCTCAACTCCAATAACACCTTCTTTCTGGAGTTTCCCCTCATTTTCCGAGACAAATTAGGTGCTCTTTTGTATATGTTCCCACTGAATTCTGTGCATATCATTTCCATGTATTATTATAATGCACTGTATATGGTTAATTGCATATATTCCACTCACCGCGTATTATATTGCCATACTTCCCGATTTCCTTACTTTTGGGTGATATGGCCATATACCTATTTTTATAGCCCTATATCAGCATGACCACACACTCAATTTACAATTACACTACCTCGTCCTTCTCTGAAAACTCTGATTCGAATGCGTCTGTTAAAAAAACGAAAAAAGGTCCCATTGATTCCCCACCAAAATCTTTGTATGTAATTGAAAGCCACTTTTGCAAAGAAATTAGTATTTCTAACATAAATATTCAAAAACATTTTAACATTGCTGTATGTTACTTAACTACTTTACATTTTAGTACCAGCACTATGAGAAGAATAGTAAAATAGAGAAATTATAGCTGGGACTGATACATGCTTGAAATATTCAGAAAGAAATTACCTCCGGTTGATGATAAATAGTCAAAAAGTTTACATGTATTTCCATATTGTAGGGCTGAGTGTATCATAATAGTTTCATAAGGCAAAATGGAACTTTCATCCATATTAAAGGGATGAGTTCATTCTAAATAATATCCGTATGAAATTTCCCTTAAATTTTTGAGTAAACATTTTTTTAATGTATCCAATGTGAGTAGAATTTTTTTTACAAAAAGTGACGATATTACACATTGAGGTAGGACATTCACCCATCTACTAACTAACGTACCGTGGCTGAGAAAGAGGACCCTTGTCAATTATTCCTCTTTCTTTTGAAGAATTGTCATAACGAAAACTCCTAGACACTGAGGTTCCCTCCCTCTTCCCCTCGCCATCTTCATTTCTAAGCCGCACAGGAACCCTGCAAAGATTCAGCATTCCTCACGGAAGGGGTATCTCCTGGGATGGCACCGTTGGCATTTCCCACTTCCCTCCCAGTTTCTGTGACCTTGTCAGTGACCTTGTCATCTTCCTACATGAAGGCTAACGAAAGCCAAAGGTTGCCTTCTAGAGCTGTCCGGCTCTCCTTGGTAACGGGACCATCTATTTTCTTAATCCTCTACTGCTCATGGTTCCTTCTTCTCTGTTCTTACTCAGAAAAAGAGTTTTATCAGTGTCCCTGAACTCATAAGATTCCAAGATGCAGCCTGATGCTAACCAAGTCATAGAATATGGACTGATAAAACCAGTTTAAAATTCAAATTTTAATTGTTAGGCGAACTATACATTTGTCCCAGCTCACGTAGTATGAACTATCCCCAAAACAAAGTAAATTTTCGTAAGGTTGTACTGTCAACGGCCTTGGTGGGGGAGTTAGATCCTGTGATTTAAAGTGAATAGTACCAGCCTCCGGTAATTTCGCACAGCTTTCCAAACAGAAATCTTGCCGCAGGCTGACCGAATACGCTGTGTAAACTGGGAGGGCATTTTTCGCGATGTAAAATGTTTAAATGGCCCTGAAGAACTTTTGCCTTTAATTCTCTTTCAGTCTTCCATGATTTCATAACTTTCATTTTTATTGACATATTCTTTCTTTAGATACATCATTAACGATTTCAGCCGCCAGACGTATTCCGCTGGCATTACATGCGTAATATGTATAAATTCTTAAATCCATCGTTCAGTAGCCAATATTATTTCCAAGTGGGGTCCATACAGGAGAGAGTGAATAACGTCTCCTTCCGTAGCTTTAGTCCCTCAGTCCTCCTCCAATCCCTGACACTACATATAATAGTCGCTTTTCTTTTCAATTGACACGATTGTCAGTCACCCGAAGGTGGCCCTGCTCCTCCTCTTGGCCCAGTTCGAGCATCCCTCTCTAACTGTTCTTCAGTTGCCAGGTTTCAAGTCTCTTTACTCCCCTTCACCTGGTCTTCGGTTGTCTGCGTCTTTCTTAGAGAACAGTATTAAGAATGAACAACACCCTCAATGTGTGAAAGAGAGCGGCATTGCCCACGTGCATCTCCTTCTCCCTTTACTCACTTAATCGATTCTTCCTCCAGCCAGCCGATATCTGTGGATCATCTGCTCTGCATTGACAAAACAGTTAGAGGCGGACTCACTTGGTTGGTCCCAGGGGGAGAGACAAGAAGAGGCTCTAAGAGGAGATGATGGTTGAGTTGTTTATAGAAAGATGAACAAGAGTTTGCCAACTGGAGAAAATCATCAGGAACGGAAGAACACATGAAAAGGTTGGAGGTGGCCAGGTATGGCTGGGAAAGGCAGAGAGCCCAAAAGGCAGGAAGGCAGGGTGCATAGAGAGGGCATCGGAACAGAAAGGTAAACCAGAAAACAGGAGCCGATGATGACGGGCTCTCCGTGGTGAAGGGTTGGGTTTATGTATTAAAGGCAATAGGGAGAACTTGCTGGAATATAAGGGGCAGACCATGTCCTTTTGGTGGAGAAAGTATCAGATAAATAAATCCAGTGCGTGCGTGTGGATGTGTGTGCAAAGAAGAAACGACAGGGAGAGACACGTAGGTGCGATGCTGAAAGACCTTCGATTAGACGTGACAAGCGCGAAAATGCAGGCGGGATTTGCGGTGAGTTGGGAGCAGCATTTATGGAACTTGAGGACTGAATCATCGCGAGGTGAGAGAAAGTTGTTCCACGAAAATTCTGCTGCTGCCTGGAGTAATTGACAGAGGCCATGGAAGGAGGCGGGAAACTCGGTCAGCAAAGCAGGTTGGAAGAAGAGAGAAAGTTGAATTTTCGGCAAAAAGAGAGAAACTATTCCGGAAAAAAAAAAAAATCGAGTGTATTTTAGAAGATAATTTTAAAGGCAGTTTTGTTTCTGATATAAAATATATTACCAGAAGTAAAATATGGGAAGCATTTCGTGAATAAAATAACTTATGAAAACCTAGATCTCATTGTTTAGACCTTATAGATAAGATAAAATATCAAGAACTTTTAAAATATAAATTTAATTTCTATTCCTAGAAGTTAAGAGCCTTCTTATAAGTGTTTGAATATTTTTATACAGATTTTGCTCTAAGTACATTTTCTTTCGATCATGACTAATTTGGGGAAAAATAATATTTGAACATATTAATAATTAAGAACCCTGTGGGCTTTTTTTTATATGAAGAAACTGAATTAATGAGGTTCTAACATATTTGATAAGCATGCTTGAGTGTCCTGGTTTCAATGACGACTTCTTTTTTAATGTGTCGCTTCATTTAGACTCTCTACTCATTTTTCCGTCCTTTCGATAAGTGAACTCTATGAAAGAATAAAGTTTTCTGTTGTTATTTCCAACTCAAGTCACACCTGGAGATCGCTCACAGGACTCCATCCGCGAGACGGTCGCCTCGGCTTCTGTTCTCAGACAATAAAGTAAACGAAATAGTCGATGATTTTATACCCGCTGTGATGGGCCTTAAGGGGAAGACTGACTCTGGGGATGCGCGGCTGTCAGCTTACGAAGTGGCAAATTCCACCGAGGGAGAAGCAGCTGGACCAGGCTCCTCCGAGGGCGTGTGGCCCGAGGTGACTCTCACGGGGTGGGTGGAGGTCACTCAGTCCCCAGCTCCATCGCCCAGTTCCGGACCCCGCCGGAGAGGGTAATGGGCACAAACGGGTGACGCCTTGGGCGAAGGGCGGCGTGCGCGCTGCTTTCATGAGGAACGACTGGACAGCGGCCCCGATGACCCTGGCTGTCACTGTGTCTTTTGCTTGCGGACCCGTGGACGCGCTGAGAGGCAGGTGCGGGAACGCGAGGCGCAGCACCTGGGAGGCTTCTGCACGGTTTCCGCGGTCGGGGTCGGGGGACCCCACGGCGCGCTGACGTCCCCCGCACAGGCCGCGTCTGTCCACGGAGAGAAGCGTGTCTGCTCCGGGACACGCGGTCGCCAGCCTTCAGGTGCCGCGCTGGGGACGCGCCCGCGTCCCGGCTTCCACCGCTGAGTCGCTGCCACCCTCTTACCTGCCCCGCGAGGCTGCGGTCGGCACGTCTCTCGGGCAGTCCTGTGCAGTGACCAGTCCTGCTTCACTGGCTGAGTTCGGGGAGAGGCCCAGCGTCGCTGCCCTGCGCCGTGCAGCTGTATCCCCATCCGTCCTCTGTGTCCCCGTCCGCCTTCTGTGTCCCCATGCACCCTCGCAGGGCCCTATCCCCATACCCAACGCGACTGCCGGGGCCCTGGGTCGCAGCTCGCACAGAGGCCTGTGCCGGAACAGCTAGCTGATGGCGGGTGGCCCTGGGCGAGCTTGCCTCGCCCGACGACCCGGCTCCGCCTGCTGAGCTCGCAACCTGCCACCGGAGACCGTCCCCAGAAGGCCCGGTGGCCTCGGGAGCACGCCTGTTGGGGCCAGACACACTCCTTCCACGCGTGGGTGACCACTGGCCACCTCTGGCCTCACGCCCACGATCGGTGGTCCCCGTGCGACAGCATGAGCGTCTCTGCGGTGGGCCATGCGCTCCGCGCTCCACCAGCCCTGGAGGGGACTCCGACACACGCTGGAGTGGGGGACCCGCTGCGTGAGAGCGGCGTTCTCGGGGTCCCGCGAGTCTGTTAGAGATGCAGATCCCAGGAGCTCGCCCTCATCCGCGGAATCGGAATCTCCAGGGACGGAAACCAGGAGACTGGGTCGCAGCAAGCCCTCAGGCCACTTCTCATGGCCATGGAAGCGTGGGAGCCACCGTTCACGGTGCCACGTCCCCGGTGGCGACTCTCTCTGCAGTCCTGTCTTGTCCCTGGTTTACCCCATGCAGACGACCACGAGCAGCTACTATCTCAACTGGGGACTGCCATCCTGGGGGTGACTGCCCGCTCCAACACGTGCCTGGGCCCCGAAACTCTGAGAGGCCTGGTGGATGAGACCCAGACACTTGTGCACCCTCGCGGTGTGCCCCGGTGCCTCTGGCCCAGCCAGCGCGGGTGCTGGTACTTCACAGTCTTTCCTGCGGGAAAAGCAAACGTGCTGAACACTGGCGATTTTTCGGGTCACCCATGCCGGGGGATGGATGACTTCTGTCTGTGTTTTCATTTGGTTTCTTCCCCAGCCCGGTTTCAAGGCAAACAGCCCCTGCAACGCCTTCTTGTCGCAACGGAGCCCGGTGCCATTTCTCTCCTCTGTAAAGGGCGGCTCTACTTCTCTTTGCAAAAGCCCCTCTAAGGTGGCACGTTCTCAGCCTCCTGGTCTTTCCTGCTATGGCGGTGCCAAAGAGTCTGCACATGAGCTCCGACTGAGCTGCGACATGGACCGCAGACCCGGCGGCCTCTCCAAGCCTCCTCTCCAGGCCCAGGTACTGCAGCTCTGAGGGGACCTCCAGGTTTTCCTGACGTGAGGGAAGCTCAGTACCCACAGACAGAGCAGGCAGGGGACTTCCCAGCCACCCAGGCTACATCGCTTGACCCTCGCTTCTCCTGCAAAAGATCGTTCGTGACCCTTAAGGTATAGGTCGAGACCGGCTTGTCCACCGACATCCGGCCCCCACTTCGCCTCTGCAGCATTTCAATATCTGTTGCCTTAGGAATGATAAAGAGACCTTAGAGGTGGTGAAACCCAGTCACCGAGCACCAAACAGGTTTCCGTTTTTTTGTAACACCAAAGGGGACCCGCCCAGCAGCAGTCGGCTCCCTCCAACAAACCCCGTTCTGCTTCTGAACCACCTTTGTGATGAAAACAAGCTCTGTGTGAAATCCGCCCGCTTTTCAGGACTCCAGACGGGGAGATGTGCTCCGAATGGCGGCGCCGGCTGACCTATCTGGACGCTAAAAGGAAAAGTGGGCTATTTCTTCCTTCAAAATGAAGGCTTTCACCATTTCCAATCAATGAGATTTGCGATTTTTGCCCATCTGTGACTCACGATCCCTCTAGAAATTAGCTGAGCATAATCACTCATATTTTCAGGGTTGAAAGTTTTAATCTACTATACAATGAGGAAGCAAATTAAAAAATAACGGAGAAGGAATATGGCTATTCAATGAAATATAGGTACTGAAAATATTTGCTGCCCTAACACGCTTTGTGACTGTTGAGGTTTATTCCTTTAAGGGAAATATCAAATGAAGAAATGCATTTATTACTCAATATGCACAGTTCTGAGTATTTTTATTATTCTAATGACACCCTGCTTATTTACTTTTTCTTGTAAAATGCTAATGTTCCCTTTTGCAGATGGCATATTATGATTATATGTATCTAAATACAGATGAAACTACCCAAGAAGATCTAAATAAGTGTACAGTTTCCTCGATAAAACAATATAAGTAGCATATTACTTTTGGGTAAATAAACACTTATGTCAAAAATCTTCTTGCATACTAGAGGAATAAAAATATCCTTTTTTGATTGACTCTGCTATACGATAGTCCCAAAATAGTTTGAAAGTGAAAAAAAAGATGAAATAAATTTAACACTACACCTCGCATGTTGTAAGTATTGAATGAACACTTGAATGAATAAATGATGCATCAGTTAAAATGTTTAATCAACAGTTTCCTCTTCTGTACTTAAAATGAGAGTCAGTTCACCAATATTAAGACACTAATTTAGTTTGCCTTCTCTCCACTCTGGTTTGAGGCTCCCTTTCTGATTCACAGGTTATTAAGCTAATTATCAGTCCCAGTAAATCAGGTCTAAGTGCCAATCAAAGCACAACCTCATTGTCGAGAAGACTTGAAACTGTCACAAAATGTGCACTTGATCCATGACTGGACCCAGGTTCGGAGGTGTTAGACCGCTGAGCTCTCAGAGAGCTGAGAATCCAGGAAGGCAGGCCATGAGCAAGATATGTTTATAAATAAGATAACACTCCCACGAAATCAAATTTATCTTTTCTATCCTCCTTTTATTTTTTAATATGAGAAGCAATTATTGTGTCATCAAAACCAAGAACTTTTTTATAATTAGTATTATTCCAAAATTTAATAAATTCGGGGGAGCTATTAAAAAGATTTTTGCCAAAGGATATATTGAATGGTAACAAAAAGCATGAGAGGAGATGATAGATAAATCACTTTCATCACTGAAATACCCTTAATCCAGGAACAGATTAAGTTAAGAAAAAAATATATATCGATTAGAAACATGTTTTGGCCCTAGGTAGAAAACAAAATTAGGAAGTAAATTTATCTCAATTACATGCTTTAAAATATTTTTATTGGAAATGTAGAATATCTCAAAAATTTCACAAATAAAGTTGAAAGACTGTACCCACGGTCTTTAGAAGTAATTTCAACATAAATGCCAGATACTGGGCTAATATCTCTAATGGTTAAGCTTTCTTCTAAATCACTCAGAAGACTGAGACAACCTAGAATAAAAGGTCAATGGCAATCAATTTCCAAAATATGCAGGGGAAATTGATCACGATTCATATAAGAAAAACGTGTCAAAATATTATCCTTCCATGTTTTTCCAAAAATGGAAACAATAACACAGTTTTGGCAATAACAATATTTCAGAATGTGTAGGATGAGACCAAAACTACCCCCAGTTAGAATTCAAAGTTTTAACACTTTTGTATCGCACTAGTGTAATGGGTTTTTCCATGATGAAGCATAGTAACTACCTTTTATTCATTCAATCCACAGATATTTAGTAAGCATCTTCTTTTCACTAGCCACTATTCTAGGCACCTGGGGTACATCTAGGACTCAAGGATTCCTAACTTCATAGAGCATTTTAGCTTATACGGCTCTCTTGTGATTTGGAGACAAAAGAGAAATGTCTTGCAAAAACATGGAGCATTATCTTAAGACGAGTTCATTACGTGCACCTAGTTCGTGGTCAGCGTTGGGGACGTAATCGGGCCTCTTCGAGCAACGGCTTCTGGTTCAGAAAATGGCCAGATGTCGAAGTGCATATCTTCATCCTTTCCCAGGATAAGCAGTGGAAAATGACCAGTCAAGAGGCATTACCCAGAAGCACACCCCTGCACCCCAAGGAAAGCCCAGGCTAGGGGGCAGGTGGATGTGGTTCAGGAAAATCTCTCTCCTCTAAAGCTATTACATCATATTCGTTCTACATCATCCTGGTCTTCTGTGATTTGGAAGAAAGCGTCACCGTTATGGATATTAGCCCAGTAACCAGTATCCATTTATATTGAAATTACTTCTAAAGAGTATGGGTAAACAGTCCTTTAACTTTGTGTAATTTTTGCCTTATTTTAAAATGTATTCATGTCTATCTTTTATTTTCAATATATAAAATATTTGCCTTTGGCGTCTTGCTTCAAAACCCTTGCTTAGCAAATAATGATGTGCAAATTCAATTATGAACGCTTCCATTTTTATAATAAAATTATTAGCATTTATGTTCAGGATTTGAGAATCTAATTTTATCCTCTTACAGTTGGTTATTCAGTTATCAAAACACTCATTTATGCTTCCACTTTATCTTCACCCTTTTATCTGTGCCTAGCATTACTTCTAAAAGTTCTATTCCATTATATTAATCTTCATTTATCCCTGCTCACGAAACACGTATTTTGAATTATTTTTCTTTTATTGCACATTTTAATAACTGCTTAGAGTATAACACTCTCACATTGTTTTTTAAATGTCCTTCCCCTTTTTGTGTATGTCTAGTCATCCAGATGAACTTTACTGTTTTCAATTCTATAATCAATTTCATATTTTTGCCTGCGTTTATTATGTAAGCTTGCTTGAGCAAATATATTTCCTCAAATAAGCAGAGAATATGTTCCATCTATCCACACCTTTCATCATATCTCTCATAAAATCCTGTAGTTTTTATTTTCTCATTGCCTTATTACCATATTTTTTGAACAAACATTAAGCACCTGCTGTATGCCAGGCATTGGATTAGCCATCGGCATGGAGAGTGGGCTTCGAACAAGAACAACTTGACTTTCTTGTCTCCACTGTACAGATCAGTGAGCAACGAAGACACTAGACAATGAATTACAATGAAATGGCGTGAGTATTACGGGGGGCACATAAGGAGAGGCCATGGGAACAAACGATGCGAGAGTCTAAGCTGAGTGGCGGTGCGAGCCTGAAGGGCAAGCGGGAATCAGGTGCGCTGGGGGAGGACGCTCAGAACGCGGGACGAAGGATGGAAGACGAGGCTGGACACGTGGCGGGAGGGCGCAAGGCAAAGATCCGTCTGCGTCGTGCTGTCTTCAGGAGGCCAGAGGTTATTTCAAGGGCAAAGGGGTAGGGCTAAGGCTTTGAGTAGAAAAGTGGCCTGATCGTATTCATATTTTTGAAAATTTTCTTTAGTTAAGGGGTTGATCATTGATTGTAAAGGAGTAAGAACGGAGATAAAAGACCTTTTAAGAGATCGTTAAAAAATTTACGCAAGAGATGATAAACTGGAATAGAGAAGCGGCGGTGGAGATGCGGAAGGGGGCGAAGTTAGCGGAAACCTGACTCCTGGCCGCAGAGTCCAAGCCTGAGGATGTATCGTAAAAACTAAGGTTTATTCCACCAGGTAATAAAGCAGCTAACGAGACAGCTGCGCCAAAGCTGTCGGCTTCATGAACGTGACTAGCTGGGGAAACCCAGATTCGAACTTTATCAGAAAGCACTTTGGAACAATGTGTAGGAGGCTTAACTATAATCTAACAGGTCTCTTTAACTGTAGGGACTAGACAATGAGAATGAATGTATTCTGACGCCAAACATAGGAGCCACCTCCACTGGCTAAGGCAAATCTGTGCTAATTGGAGCACGCCATTTGGAGAAATTTCTTAACGGTTTGGAGTCAGAAAACTATACTCGACTACTTTGTTTAGCCTAAGTATTTGAATGGTCTCAACTTTCACGAAAAGACGATAAACAAATAAACAAACAGGTTTGGCCCAAGTAAGAATTGAAAATCTTGAATGAACCAGTAACACCAACCGTTTTTTAAGGTTTGTAATATTTCAGTGGCTTTGTTGCTACATGTTTTATTAAAAATGTGGCACGTAAAATAAAACTCAAAAGAGATAGCTCACAAAAAGAAACACGTGTCACTTAAGATGCATAAATTCTAAGTAAAAAACTAGCAAATTGCCTAATTATGGCAAAAAAATTATAATAACCAGAAAATTAGTTAAAGAATGGATTAGAATTAGGAACTCTATTACCATAATTTACATGATCAACTCCGCAGACACAGATAATGAAATCCAAACGCAGTAGGCAGAAAGGTGAGTCTGTGGTGGCAGAAAGGTGAATCTGTGGTAGCAGACAGTGACACACATCACTCTATTCAAAGATGCACTGTAGCCTAATGAAACCTACAAAATCAACATTAGACACAAATTTTTCTCAAAAAACGTTTGCTGACTTCATGCTAACATCTACCCCTTTTGGCCTGATGCCACCTGGCCAGCCCTGTATAGTCAAGTGTCCCCTCAATGATGTATGACCAGCTTTCACACTCAGTCCCCGTTAGCAAGACCACTTTTCCCGGCCAGGGGAGTTACCAGGAAGGGGACACTCAGAAACCGCGTGCTCAGCACCCGGTCACCCTTTGCCCCCTCGCTTGCGGGCTGCTCCAAGTCCCTGGCGCCGGGCGGGGACTGACGAGTGGGTGCTGGGTGATGACCCTCTCAAGCAGTGACAGTCATAAGGGTGTCTGACTACGGAACTGGAGCGTACAGTGTCACGTTCACACCATCAGAGCTGCTCCAGGACGTGGCACACAGCACACTTCTGAGAGCAGAGGGGCCCTGCCACAGGCCGCTGTCCCCACGGGCACCTGTCTCCACTCAGGGCCGCCTTCCACTGCATTGGGTAGCACCCACCGTGCCCAGCAGCCTTACAAAGGACACTGGAGATGATCTTTCAGTTTCTTTTTGTATTAAAATTAGATGCCACTTTGAAATATGAAGAAGCCGAAGTAACTAATTTTCAACGCTACAGTGAGAAGTTTGCCAACCCTAATTAACTCCTCCAGTCTCGAAAGATCGTTTTCCGTTGCCCCAGAAATATGTCTGTAAGAACTGTGAAGAGAGATTAAACCCTGTGAGTGTCCCAGTTGGTAACAAAGAGGCCAGTAGAAACATCACACCTTTACCAAGAGCGAATGTAAACCAAGAGGCTGGAACAAAGGCTTTGTCCCCAGAATATCGCTGTGCCCAGAACGTCGCCGTTATTTGCCCTGTATTAGTTCACACCGCATGTACTGGTAATTCCTTTTTTACATCACATTTTAATTTCTGACTCTTTCAAAATATTTGGAACTAAAGATAATTTTTTAAAAAGTTCTTTTAAAATATTTTCCTAATCAAATAGTTAAGAGGCACGGGGTAGGCATTCGCTGTGTACTTCCTTGCTGAGGGACACTACAAAATTTAGAAAGAAAAAGAGAAAAAAAGATTTAAGTAACAAAAATAAACTGAGGTCTCCCTTTCAGCCACAGATTACTCCACCCTTTTCTCCACCATTGAACTGCATGTGTTCCCCCAAATCAGGAGATGGGGCACACGTGTTTGCTCTGCTAGTGAGTGGAAGCAAATCGTATTTGACCTAACGGTGCTGAGGTGCAGAAACACATCATTCTTTAGAAATAATTATTTCGCCCTATGATTTCAAAGTCAATCCCATTTCACTATAAACTTCTTGATTTTTTTTCTTTGTGTGTGTGTGTGTGTGTGTGTGTGTGTAGTATTTCAGAATCAAATGAAAAGTCTTAGCAGAATTCAGACTGTCAGCAGTGGGTCTGGAGGCAGGAGAAATGGTCCTTCATCTGAGACACAGATTTTCCATGGGCGCCCCCACTACTCGCCAGGGTCGAGGGTCATCTGAGGGCTCACTCCTGTCGGGGACGTCCTTGTCTTAACACTGAGAAGCCCCACTTCATGGATGCCTTTGGTCTTCTTATTCGAGATGCATAGAATCATCTTCCCTTTAAAGATCGCTGTCCTATCTCAGACTCTCTGTGTTTACGTTGGTCCTAATTTGCATTTTGCTCTATATCTTGTGTTTTGATTCATTTTTGAGCCTGAATTGATTAGAAAGACGCGATTCTCATTTTTAATTGGATGAAGTTATTCCCAAGTGTATTTTGCATGTGTTGAATATCAGAGTTTTTCTTTTCTTAAGATTTCTTGACTCTCTTCTATAAAATGCAAGGGCTCTGTTTCCTTCCTACCCACAGGCCTTCACCTTGTTTTGCTCTGCAATAACGGAATATTCCTCACACGCCCACTCTCTTAAAAGTGTATTTAGAGAAGCCTGTCTTTCTCAGAGACCACAAATCTCTGCTCCCCTGTGTATGCCATGGATTTCTCCCCATGGCTTTTCTGTTGAGTTGTTCCAAAAAAGATGACAGCACACCACAGGGGGCAACCCTTCGAACGTTCTGGCGACACACTGAAAACGTGCAAAACCCGTGGAAAATGTTTCAGGTGTTTAATACCGTCTTTCAGCATTTGGTGTGTGTTTGGTGTGGGCGGCTGCACGGTATTTCTTCACCACTTGCAATAAAGTGACCTAAGGTTTTCTCGGAGAGAGTAAGGCATGAGTCGCCCGTCATCCGTCACCCGTGGGAGGACATCGAGGTTCTGTCAGTGTTTGAACACACATCCAAACCCCAGTCACTGCGACCTGAGTCTAATCTCAGGGAACTTGACTGAAATGGAAGTGCAGATACTAAGTACAAACCCAAGCAATGACAGCAAACACGAGTAATGACAGGGTGCCCGCGGGGGCGGTGGTCACGCAGGAACGGAGAGCACGGGCCGCCAGAGTCCGTGTCCTCGCAACCGTCCACGCACGGTCCCAGGAGGGAGGGTCCCCGGGTGCCTGTGTCAGGCACCCTGTGCTGGGGGAGTGTAGATATGCAGCCTCCTCCTCCTCATTCTGTTTTCTCAGGCAAACCTTCCACCGTGGCGGCTTCTGCCCAGTGGACTCACTTAGCAAATGTCCCCACCTGTCCCCTCGGACATTCTGTTCTGCCTCACAGGTGCATTTCTTATCGTCAATTCACAGCTTGCCTTCTTCCACATCACGCACCCTGCCAGGCGGTTGGATGCGTGCCTGCGGGGGACAAGCGAGTGTCCCTTAGCTCACTGTCAAAGCCAGGATTCCGCAGGGCCAGCCCCACGGCGCTGACTCCCCTCGACCCGTGAGACCTGGAGAGTCGGCCCCATCGCCAACGTCTCGGCCCTTCATCCCAGAGCTATCGCCTCTCTGCCACCAAATGGTGTCATCTGGACTACAAAGCGTATCAGAAACCTGAAGGAACGTTTGCTGTATACAGTGCCAATGACACAGGCTTAGGAAAATATTTACGAGTTTAACCAAGTGAAGTCTGAGATTAGCCTTGCACGAGCACCTCTCCCCGAACTGAGGCGACCGAACTGGGCTACGCTGCTTCGCCACGTACTTTCCTCCGAGATGCACCTGTTCCTCCTTCGACTCAGCTCTTCTCCTTGGCCACCCCGGTCTCGAAATTCAAAGTTGGGGCCATGGCCTTGGTCAGGAGCTTCTGATGCAAATATTCTTTTTTAAAAATACACGATGGCTCCTCGTGCCACACAAAATACATTTTCATTTCTTTGGCATCTTGAACGCATTCTTGGGTAATTTTGGCCTTGATGAATTTTCCAGAATTCTCTCTTTCGTTACCGATGACATTTCACCATCAAACAAAACTGAACAAGAATTCCCTGAGCATGTCAAGATGTTTCTCGGTGCCCCCGCTCAGTCTGCTTCCTCCGCATAATCGTCTTCCCCTCGCTCCTTGTTCCCTTCCAGACTGACACACGCTCACCTGGTTCTGAATACTCAGCTCAAGAGTCGGCCCTCCCTGCTTCCCGCAAAACGCCACTTGCTTGGCACTTAACCAGCTGTATCCGACTGCCTCTTTCTTCTGTATTCAGACCCAAACCCTTGGACGAAAATGCCACACTGGCTCATTCTTGTTTACCTAGCCCTGGTCACAGTGCCCCTCAGAGAGCTCGCTTCAGTAAACACTTGCGGAATTCAACTGGAAACCTAAGGTTCGCTCTTCATTATTCTCCCACTGCCCACCCGCACCCAAGGGTGTGACTCTAACAGCAGTCACTATTCTTCCTAGGCAGACAATCGACGGAAGGCCTTTCTAGATGATCGATAAGGCAAGTCTGTGTTGATTTCTCGGCTCTGGGTGCTAATGATTTCAACTGACGAGATGTTTTGAATGTGTTTTATAATGAGGCAAGAGGAAACAGGGTTACTAACACTCCTCACTCTTACTTCAGAAAACCCTGGAACACACCAGTCTCTTATCTGCCACGGCCGAGTTTCGTGACCTAAACACTTGCTAACACTTCCTGGGCTTTCCCGAGTGTGTGAAATGCGTGAGAGAGAGGAGTCAGCTAGAGTTTATTTCCCTTCCAGCGTACAGTGGTCCGACTCACGAATATTTAATGTAAGAATACCAAGTAAAGGGTGATTTTATGTTCACATCCACGTTTCTCTTCCGTGTCCTGTTGAAAGTGTCACGATTCATGGCCTGACTTGCAAATTATAACTCCAGCTTTCCTTGGTAAAAAGTAGTCCATCTTCCAATAATCTTGAACTGAATCGAAGTAGATCGAAAGCAAACTTATACAGTTGATGGACATGTTTCTATCCTACAAGTTTTAGGAGTTTTTCAAACTTTAAATAGAAAATGGTCAAAAGAGAGAAACTCCTAGATGGTTGTCTCTCCTTAGCTTCCACAAGAATTATGGCAAATAAGATGTATGCCTTGGTGAAATAGTCCATGTGATCATCAAGTATAAATAATTGTCAACAAAAAAAAGGGAGCCTTAGCAAGGTGGAGGTTTTAGTTTTATTTAATTGAAGCAGAACAGTGCTAACGCTGCATGCAGATCCTAACCTCATTGGACTAGTTAGTGAGAAAGAAGACTATTTTTTTCCACATGAGTTTTTTTTTTTTTAATCTAAGCAAGATTTTTCTTAATTCTCTTTCATCTATGTAACAATACAAAAAATAAAGAGACAAAACCCTGTAACTCTGATTCCTAAGAAGAGACCGACTACTAATTTAAAGCAAAACCTAGTTTTACGCAGGGTTTTCAAGAAGAGAAAAAATCTGAAAAATAACGTCCAAAGAAAATGGATAAAAGACAGTAATTTACATAATATTGAAATGTTCTAAAATATAAGTGATGAATCTTTTTAAAAATCTTTTGTTTAAAAGTTTTTAAATAGTAGTCAACTGTTTAAATATAAAATATGTTGCATAAAACATTTTGCATGGTGATTTATACTTGAAAGTTTTAATAAAAACTCATGAAAGAAATGGCTTCCATACAGAAATTCATACATGTCATTTTTAAAAATTTCTTTTTAATATCTGAAGTTTTAAGTTTATTCTTTAATGCAAATTAGTATGAATTTGAATAAATCATTCATCATAGGGATTATTCTAATAGAACCATGTTATCATTTAACAGATATCATAAAGACATTTGTTAAAATTCAAAATAAAACCTAATTATAGGAAATAAAGGAATAAAATACCAAAATATTGGCCTCAATAAACAACCAACATCATCCTTAAATGTAAAACTCAAGAAAACACACAAAAAAACTCAAAAGAGTCCGCTGTATCATGCATTGCTAATCACAATGCAAATCGACAAGCTTTTAGAGACAATTTGGCCTTTTTTTCACCCATGAGTTTTTAAGATTTCGTATCATCGATCTTGAAAATTCACTTAGAGGAATTTATCTTACAAAAACATCATAGATATTCATGCAGAGCTCCATAGAAGAACCTCATTACAGTGTTATTTATATATGATAGTGGATTTATCGAAACAACTTAAATGTCCAATGTAGGAAAGGAGTGGAATGGGCCGTGCCCAAGCAAAGCGGTATTGAGGAAGCTTTAAAAATCAAGTTTTAATGACATGGGAGAATGTATAAATGCCATGTATCATGAGAAGGATCCTTCTAGAAACGTGAGAAATAAGACATTTCCAAAGGAAAGGGAAGAAATTTTACGTCAGAGTTGTAAAACCGGAGATGAAGATGGCTAGCCAGATTTCTTGCCGACCGCATAGACAGGTTTGTGATATTTGTGAGATACCAATATTATGTGTATTAACATATGTGTATTAACATATAATACACGTATGTGAAGTATAGTGTATGTACAATGTTGGAACATCAGATATGAAGTGTAGAAGTTCAGATTCCGATACCTGGGTTCGTGCCTTTACCTGCTGCCTTCAGAATATAACTTTGCCCCTCTGGCTCTCATTGAAAAACAGCCGCTACCTACCTACCAGGTTTGTGGGAAGTCCTGAAACAGGTAATGAACAAAAAGCAAAATGCCTGGCAAAGGTGAGAAACACCTTAATAAGTATTCGTGCAAAAGTGCTAGCTCTTGTCATAAAAATTTATATTATTTTTACTATTATTATTTTAGTTATGACTTTTATTACCGTCATTGCTACTTCGTCGCTGTATTTCTCATCGCTACCCCAAAGCACATTTATTATCACCATTCTGCAAAACCGGAATCAGGAATCACGCTCTAAGTAGAGTCCTTATTGAACACAGCATTCTCTCTATTAGAAATCATCGGAACTACAGTGTGTGCTGATTGCGTCGCTGCGCTCTCCTTAACCCTCCGCTATAACAGGGCTGCTCTCCTCAGGTCGGTGTTCTAGAGGTCGGGTTAGTGAAGCTGCCAGTTCATCTCTTAGCTCCAAATCCACTCTCGTCTGCTCCGCTCTGGGCCCCCGAGGCTGGGACTCTGCCAGCCACGTCTCTGCTTTGCTAACTGGCGCTCGGCGAGGCTCTGCCAGCACGGGCGCCGGGGGGATCCCCGAAGGCTGAGACCGGCCAGGCCTTGCTCTGTCCTCTTTGCTCTCTGTCCCCACTTGGCTTCACTTTCTGGCAGCGTTTCTCCACTGAGACGTCTTCCCCCCGGGGAAGTGCCTGTTCCGCCAGCAGCGGCTGATGACAATTTGCCATGTTTCCAACGTTCCAGAACAAGCTTCTGCAAGCCGGCTCCCCCCAGGCTCCAGTATCACCTCCAGAGCTAGGTCCCAGCAGCACCTGAGCAGCCTCCCGGTGCCTGAGGCGGCAGAGTGGCAAGCAGCACCTGTCCCCAGGGACCTGAGTCCCTGCTGAGCTAGCAGAGCGGCTCCTCCAAGCTTCAGAAATTTAACCTCTCAGCCTCTTCCCTCTGCCCGCCTCCCCAGGCCCTGTATGGTGACTTCAAGATGCCTGAACATCCTATGTAGCCTCCAGTATGCAATTAAAACTCTTAATATTCAATTTCATCTGTTAAAATAACTGACATGGTTTCTTCCCCGCCGCGACTAGATCCTAATTGATGGAACAGGTAAAAACGTATGGATTCTCTATGTCTTTTAATACAAGTATCCCACGTTTTCGGAATGGCCACCGGCAATACGTTCCCTTTCCTCTCTACAGGCCCCCAAGCTGGACACTCTGTCACAAGAGGATCTGACGTGCTAACTGGCTGTGTCCTACGACGCCTTTATTAGAATTCTAGATTGAAGAGCGCTTCTTAGAGTTATTAGTCATTTATTTGTATTATTACGAAAAACATTTTCATGTCATTTAACTTTTTTTTTTTACTTTTTATTTTGAATCTTTTTTAATTCTCTTAAGTGGAATCTTTGTCTTTCAAACTATTTTAATACTCTGATTTCTATTTTTCTTACGTTGTTTTCTGAAAGATCTCTTTTTACTTTTTAAAGCAAATTAGCCACTCTGGCAGACTCCTAATTGCGGTAAATGCAGTCTTCGTTCTTTGGTTTCATGCTATTCTGGTTTTGTTTCTCAACTTACATATTGAGCTATGTATTTCTCTCTCTCTGCCCTATCGTTTTTGACCAGCAGTTTCTTTCATTCTCGTGTGAGGTTGATTTTGCCCCCACGTAGCTTGTCCACTGCCTTCAGCACTAAGTCACTGACCCCTGACACACGTGTCCCCGCATGTCCACTGGTGCAAAGGGCTCGGCTCTGATGCTTTTACTTCCATCAAACCGTTGCAAAATAGTTTTTTATTTTTAAAAACTTCATTAAGTACCGACTTTGTGCCAGATTTGGTTCTTAGTACTGGAGACAGCAGCAGTAAAGAAAGAGACAATGAACAAATGTAAACACACAAACAGGTATATATCTCATTTTGTCACACAGAGTATTAGATAAATGATCAATAATAGATACAGATAGATACAGAGATAGAGCTAGAAATAGATAGATAGATAGATAGATAGATAGATAGATAGATAGAGATAGATAGATAGATAGATAGATAGATAGATAGATATGTATATAGATATAGTTATAGATGTTCATTAGGTAGTTAGAAGTGCTGTGATCAAATAAGCCCATGTAACTCATTAGAGAACAAGAGAGTCTGTGATATTTTGGACAGGCTCACCAGAGGAGAGCTCTGTGTAGAGGTGACTTTGAGCAAAGATGTAAAGGAAATGAATGTGAGTGAGCCAGGTGGATAAGCCTGTTGCCTCTAGGGGGAGGGATTGCGGGGGAGCAGAAGGGAGCAGGACCATACATTTAGATGCAAGTTCCTGTTGACAGTCTGTGTATTTGTTAGATGGTAATTTCAATATGCTAAATAAAGGACAGACAGTAGAAAAAAGAAGAAGAAAAATAAATCACAGAAGAGAAAATCTCCTTTTTTCTTTCTGAAAAATTCAGTTCAAAATCCTGTGCCGAGGTTGATCAAAGCAGGTGTCCATAGCAGAGTGAAGTAATGGGGAGCCACAGTGGCCCAGGAGGGGATTCAGAGTGGCATGAAGAAGGTGCATCCATGAGTGGGCATTATAGACTGAATGTTTGTGACCCCCAAATTCATTTGTTGAACCTCTAACCTCTTAGCGTGCCTGTATTTGGAGTTGGAAACTCTAAGGTTGTAAGGAGGTGCCCTGACGTAATAGGATTAGTGTCCTTAGAAGAAGATTCATTAAATTTGCCAGTGTCACAAGTCAAGAGAAGAGGGAAGAACCATTCCAGACTGAAGCAGACTAAAGAGACATGACACTTGAACGCAACCTGCGATTCTGAATGTGATCTTTTTGTTGTAAACGGCATGATCCGGACAACTGGTGAACGCTGGCTGGGGTCTGAGGCTCAGATGGACATAGCGCATCACTAATTCAGATGGCTGTTTATGGGTATGCAGGAGAATGCCTTTGCTTTCAGGAAATACACATGACAACACTCAGGAGTCATGAGTTTCATGTCCGCAACATACTCTCAAATGATTCAGGAAAAAAATGCAACTTTTCCTGTACTTAAAACTTTCTGCCAAACTTGAAATTGTTTCAAAGTAAAAAAAAAAAAAATCTGAAAAGAAAAAAAGAATGAGAAAGGAAATACAAACCATCGTTCAAACATGCTTTATGAAACAGGGGGAAGGAAGGAAGGAAGGAAGGAAGGAAGGAAGGAAGAAGGAAGGAAGGAAGGAAAGGAAGGAAGGAAGGAAGGAAGGAAGGAAGGAAGGAAGGAAGGAAGGAAGGAAGAAAGGAAGGAAGGAAGGAAGGAAGAAGAAAGGAAATACCATAGCTAGAGTGAAATGAGGAAATCAGGGAAAAATACTTTAATGGTAAATATTGGGTATCTCCAACATGTTTGTAAGCTATCGGGGATGATACAGTAGACAATAAAAAATTATTATTCAGTATGAAGGGTAGAGTTGCATGAGAAGGATGAAATTCAGGCATGAGGGCAGGAATTGCCATTATTTAGGAGCATAAAAAATTAATCTACTGAAAGGAAGAGAAGACAGAATCTATCAGTCTAGAGGCAGGCACGTTTGTAGATTTAATCATGGGAGCATAGGAAGGTTCTTTGTTCTATTTTGTCAGTGACATATCAACTCGTCAGGCAGGGAGAAAGGACAAAAGAAGTTGATTATGATATGGATTATGAAACATAAGCTAGATGAGAAGAGAAATAAGTAGATAATTAGGATGGTGGACCATGAAAAGGTGATCGGGTTAATGGATTGGAGGTTCTGATGAGATAAAGTATTGGAGAGGATGCACTGGAGAAGAGAATCGGGAAATTTAGGGGTAGGTATTCAGAGAGTGGGCTGTTCGAAAATAAGATACTCATCCTATTTCATTGTGTTTCATAATAATATCAGAAACAATTTAGTTCAATTACCTTAGAACTGGAGACTTATTGAGGTCACAGATGGTGTAGATAGGTAAGAATGAAAAGGTTTGTTGGAACAGAATTACACACAGAATTGTGAAGATGGCGCATCTTAGGAACATAATTCAGGAGGGCATTGGGACACGGAGACTCAAGTCCTTTTCGCATTTTCTTTTTTTTGAGATTAAGATTTTAGTTAAATGTATAAAGGGGTTTAGAAAATGAGTAGATTGGAAGGCACGGTCAGTAAATTTCAAAACTCTTATACAATACGATAGAAATATATTCAGCCATCTTACTGTCCTTAATTACTGTTCCTAATAGGGAAAGATTTGTCTTACTGAGGAAGTCTATGTAATTGGCTAATGGTCATTGAAGAAATATAAAAATGAAGGATCAAGCACTTGATCACACCTATTCCGAGTCATTTAAATATATGTATTTAAATATAAACGTACAGTCTCAGCTGCTATCAAAACCTCTAGTTTATTGTCGCAGAAAAACGTGAAGATCTTTGCAGCAATTAAGATATCAAAATTAATTTGTATTCTATTATTATGACAAGGAATATGTTTGATGGAATAACCTTGGGTCATTTTCTGCCACTGTTTTGCCCTCATTAGAGAGAACACTGGTCACCATCTGGGTACTTTTCCGATCTGTGAAGTAAGGTGGAGAGAGAAGGATGGATGATCATTTTCGAGAACAGCTGGGACTATATGTAAGTGTCTAAAGATGTGAGTATTTCACCTCCCGTTTCAAAATGATTAAGGCACAGAACACTGAGAGTGAAATGTGCACATTCTCAGTGAGATCCGGCGTGCTCATTTGCTCCAGAATGACCATTAATATAGTCTCAGTTTCTCCCTGTCCTTCTTGTGGTCCTGGTTCCTTAACGTACTTCACACTTTCTAGAAAACGGTGCCTTTCTTTTCTTTCCCTTTTTTATGGAGCTTAAACAATTTTTTTTACAATTCCCATTTGGTCTATTATGCATGAGAATGTCAGCAAAAATAGCTGTAAAAACTCCTTTTAAGAATCATTGTTTTTCTAAATCAAATTTACAAAACTCTTAAGTTGAGTTTATGGGATTATGAGGTAGAACGAGCTGATAGGAGTATGAGTGAAGCCCCACAAACCTGTGTGATGGTTTCATGTTTAGGGGCGATCAAAATCATCTCGGAGACAAAGGCTGAAAATAAGAACCTGGCAATCAATACCAAATTCTCTAAAAATAACAGATTTAACTTAATAGAATTAAAGAATGGCTCAGTCCAAGCAATCAGTTCCTAACTTCCTAAAATATAAATACGTGTTGCTTTTTAAAATAAATACACGATGTATATTTATTACATATAGAAAGATATACAATCTTCATTATAATTCATGGATTTTGGCAAATGTACACATATTTAACAAACACCCGGTCATAATATTATGTATCCACCATTACGATACCATGCGGAATAGTTTCTCCACCCTAAAAAATATATGTATGACTATGTGTGAGGTATGACGAAAATGGCATTTTACCTAATGTTACCCATTCAGCCCGCCCACCTGCTTTTAGTCTGTGGCGACCACTGTTCTGTTCACAGAATGTCATAGAACCAGAAGCATCCTAAATGCAGCTTTTTCAGACTGATTGGTTTCATTCAGTGATGTGCATTTAAGATTTACCCATGTTGAACTGAGAGTTAACTCCTTCCACTGCGGAAGGGTATCACATTAGGGGGATGTTCCAGCGTGTTCATGCATTCACCTACTGCAAGCTGTCTTCACCACTCCCAGCAATTATGAATGAAGCTTCCGGAAGCATTTCTTACTATATAATCCAGCAATTACGCTGGTTTTTGCAGCATAATTGCTGGACTATATAGTAAGACAATGTTTGGCGTTATAAAGAGTTGCCGAATTGTCTTCTCAAGCGGCTGGACCATGCTGCATTCCCAGCGGCCGTGAATGACAGTTGTCACTGCTCTTCACCAGCAGCTGGTATTCTGAGATTTTGGGGCTTTAGTCGTTCTGACAGGGATAGTGGGATCTCGTGATAATTTTAGTTTGCATTTCACTGATGACGAAGAAGCTGAGTATCTTTTCCCATGCTTAGTTGCAATCTGCATGTGCTCTTTGCTGATATTTTTGGATAGATAGCCTGACCTCTGACGAGGTGTCTGTTCTGATCCTCTGCTGTATTTTAATTAGGTTGTTTATTATTGCTGAGATTTAAGAGTTCTTTTTGTGTTCAAGATACAAGTCCTTCATCAACTATGTGTTTTTCAAATATTTTTTCAAAGTCTTCATTTTGTCTATCCATTCTCTTAACAATGCCTTTCCAGGGAAAACAGCTTGAATTTTACTAAAGTCCAACTTAACTAGTTTTTATCATGGGTTGCGTTTTCAGCATTGTATCTAAAAATGATCACGAACCCCCAGGTCACGCTGATTTTCCTGTATGTTTTCTTCTAGACGTTTAATAGTTTTGTATTTTACATTTATGTCTCTTATCCTTTTTGAGATAAATTTTTGTGAAACATATAATGCGTATGTCTAGCTTCATTATTTTACATATGGAGGACTAATTACTAAAGTACCATCTGTTGAAAATACTATTTTATCCTCTGTTGAGTTGTCTTTGTGCCTTTGTCTCTTTATGAATTTTTAATCACTGATGTTGACACATTTTCTAAAATCTCCTTAAGTAGGAATAATAAATTTAGACCAGCTTTACATTAAGCAAACAATTATTTATCTCAGCAATGGTCCAGGTATTGCGCAAACACACACACACACACACACACACACACACACAATATTTTTTATATATATAAATAATTTATATATTTTTATATATAATTATAATTTTATATATAATTATTATATATACACATATATAATAATTTTTTAATTTACATTCACTGAGCTAGGCACCAAAGAAAAAATATTGAGCAAAATAACTCAAATTCTGCACATAGAAAGTTAATAGTCTGTCAGAAAAGACAGAAGTTTAAGTAAGCAATTACCAAACAGTATGATAAGCTTTATAAGAGAAATACGGGATGATCTGGAATCATAGAATAAGTGTATTCTAGGATAAAATGATCACGGAAGTTTTCCTAAAGGGATGCTCTAATATTATCTTCATGTTAATTTAGGGTCATGGGGGGCGTGGCTAGACATAAGAGGGGAGGGGTAAGGAGGATGTCATTCAGAGGGAGAACAATCTGCGCTGACAAAGCATGGTTCTTTACAGAGTATAAAAAAACATAACATTCAAATGCACCAGTGGCAAGAGATAAAGCTGAAGAGGTGCATAGGGGGCATGGTCCTGAAAGTCATCTCAAACCATGGTAGCAATTATTCTAAAGACGACATCGAAATAGGGATAACATCCGATCCGCGGTTCTGAAAAATCCTTATGACTTAGAGCAATGCGTGAGTGAAGAGAAACAACCGCACTCAGACGTCACGAAGAAATCCAGGGAAGAAGTCGCGGCATCCTGAGGCTGAGAACGGAACCTGAAGTAACCATAACAGATAGAGCTCAACAGTACTTGCTGACTCGCTGGACGGAGGGGGTGGAGGGGCCGGGAATAAAAGGAGAAAGCGAGATGACTTGTGGCTCTCTTAACTGCGTAATGATTCACAATACAGTGCCATTGCTGAGTTAGGGACAGCAAACTAAGTATGGATTTCGGGGGATCAGCAGCTAAGTCCTGGACGCGCTGAGTGTGGTGTGCCTGGGGATATTAAAGTGGATATTTTCAACAGTCAAATGGTCCGAGATCTCAGGAGAAAACTTTTAAATTAGAGATGCAGGCCTGGGATATCAATAATGTAATTAAAACTGAAGTTGCTGAGATTGTTAGGGATTGGGTAAAGAGCAAATAGAACGCGACGTAGAACAGAGTTTTTGATAATATCGATACTCAGTGGAAGGTAGAAAAAGAGGCCTTGTGAAAAAGATACTGAGGACAGCCAAGGGAACAGGTGAGTGAAAATTCAGAAGGACGTGCTGTTCAGACAAGAAAGGAAAAGACACGTTTGAGAAGCGTGGGGTAGCCATCAGGATATGACGTCGAGAGGTCAGATTAGACAAGGTATGAAAAATGAACATTGGTTTTATTTTGCAAGAGAGTTTTCAGTCACCTTGATGAAATAAAGTTCAGATCATTTCTGTCGGCAAAATTCGGATTACATTGGATAAGGTGGCAAATGAGACCAGGTCTATTATAGGTGATTTTTTTGTGCGTGCAATGAAGGGGGACCATGCAAACAGATGACTTGGTTGCACTGGAGCTGACTGCATGTTATAGAAGCTCTCGTGGATAAAATGTATTATAAGTGGGAGACAGAGCTAGCTTAGAAGTATTCTAAATTTGGCCCATGAAAACAGTCTGGGAGAATCATGTGACTCAAACTGAGTCTGTGTGGAGTGAACTATAGAAAATGAGAAAAACTGAAAACCAGATCGGGAGGAATGAGCATCGCTGTCACGAGTTCTTCATCTATCTTTGTCTTGTCTACGTCTGTCCTTTCTTTCTCTCATGCTTCTGTCTGGAACGTAGCTGTGGCCGTATCATACCATGAGGACTAGTGCGCTCTGCCTTTCTGAGGCTTCCAAGAGCAGAAGACCTGATGAAGACCTCCAGGTACTGGTTACATGACAGAGAGATGAAGTTCAACCTTGCTTCAGGTATCATTATTTAGAAGTTTTTATCACTCTGAGCAGAATTTAATTCTTACTGATAAACCTACCCCCTCTAAATAATTAACTTCAGTCCTGCAGGCACACGCGCGCATGTGCTCACACCCACCCACACACACACACTTAACTTCCAATGGAGTAGTGAACGCACCTTTCATAGTCAAGCCCTTTAAATACGGAACAAGTCCTGGAAATTCTAAAGACCTCTTTTATCTTTTTTCTTTCTCTCCTTTTAAATTGCGAAGCATTTTTCCAAAGTAAAGTTTCCTGTACTCATGTTTCCTTGAATCAAATGCCTTTTTGCTCGCTCTTAGCAACCCCGAAGCCTAATTGATGATTCAGTCCAGCCATTAGAAACTACTCCCACGGGGCCCGTGAGCCTCTCCAAAGAGAATGTAGTCTCACTCCTACTCTCTGAGCTTAGAACACTCTGACTTGGGATCAAAATTTTCTTTCATCCAACCTCTAACAACCTCGCGACTAAATCCTGGCCATTCACAGGAGTCTCAAATAGTTCTCCCTCTTGTACCTTGCAAGTTACCTAGTCATGACCCTGAACTTGGTACTGATGTAAGGGTCTCATCTTTCTCTTTAACAAGGGTGGTCCTATCATTTGTCATTCCAAGAGGGCTGTGTTTGAAGGCTAAAGTATGTGCTGTTAATAATTACGGTGAGACAACCAACGTGAACCGAGACTATGACAGTGACGTCGCTACATTTTTAACCAAAGTAAAACCTGTGTGATGTTTCCTTAAAAGGCCTGGGGGTCTGGGCCAGGGAATACACCAAGTTCTTATGAGGGCAGTCACTGAGGCCTTCCTCCTGGACTCGGACCAACTCCAACTGAGTTTATTTTCATACAGAATTACTTAATAGTCAGTTATTAACATACCTGGCTTATTTTATGTGGGGTTAGGTGGGCCGTACATACATACTTTACCCAGTATGACTCCACACAAGAACATGGCTAACTCAGTTCTGGAACTCTGACTGTTACCTTGGACCTCTTCTAAAACATCTCATGAATACAGCCTCAAGGTCCTCACATATCAGTTCTTTATAATTCCAATAAAAATTATTGTAATTCGCCACCATTCGCTTCTGGAGGAGTCCATATATTCCTCCTAGAAGATTATCGTAAGGTTTAACATTCATTCAGTCTGTATTTATAAAACCTCAGAAATAGAGATAAATGACAATAAAGATAATATTTAGCTTTTTTTGAGCACTTACTGTATACTTAACATTGTCCTCACGACTTATCTTAGGAGGATAAATCACTTGCTTAAGCACAAAGAGTCAATAAATGCCGAAGGAAAGCTTAAACCCAGTCCATAATACTCAATAATCAAGTAACACATATACTTAAAATGCTTCTAATTGGGAAACATGTATACTTAAAAATGTAAAGCTAGTTAAACGTTTATAAATTTCTTTGTTTCTTGAAAGATTTTCAACAGCATTATTATAAGTTATTACTTATTTCCATTCGAATTGCAAATATAGGCAAAGAACCAGGGACAAGCTTAGAAATTATAGACTCTATTCAAAATCGCAGCATTTTTTGTGTTTTTTGGTTTTCTTTCCCCAAATAATTATTCTTTGCGCACCAAAAAAAAAAAAAATAGATATAGAAGGTAGTTTTTAATGTCCAAACCCACAGAATTTTTAATGAAAAAAGCATATATCGAAATTAATAAATATCACAAATCCTGAGTTTTAACTGCAGCATAATTTCGAAGCAAAAAGGAACTTTTCCAAGATCATAGATTCGGCCAAAGTACACTCAGCTTTTCTCATTCTGTGGCTTCTAGCTGTATTCAGAGGAATTCTTCTGCTAATGAAAAAATTAACAGGCACAACTTACAACTTAATCACAAGCCCATTTTAATCTCTCATTAGAGAGAAAACTGGATGTAGGGTCCACAGTATTGTAGAGAGCATCTCAGCAGATCGCGATATTAACTGATACAGAAAATGCAAAGCCTCCTTTGCCATATCCAGAGGTCACCGCTAGGCCGGACGTCAGAGTCGTAAAATGACATAACGTGACCTCATGAATAATTTGAGTTCTAACTTCATGAACTTCAATTACAGAGTTACATAGCATTCCATGGAATTTGAGCTAGATCTAAGTAATTTACATTTTAGTCACGCATAAAAGGAGAAGATTAAAGGAGAAATGCCATCTAGAAGATTGAGATGAACGGTAGCCGTATAACAGGCAGGTGGAGTCCATGCAGGCTCGACCACTTCCAGTGACCACCAGTTACTCTCTCTCTGAATTACTTTGTAAGACCCAAGATATGAGACAGCCAGTTGTGTGGACAAGATACAAAGGCTAACCTTTGAGTGTGGAGTTTCAAGTGACTTGCTTTTTAGTGTCTAGCAAAGAGTTTGGGTGCAATTAACTGTTTTCAATGATTATTTTTTCAGTATAACTTGTAGAACCAAGAGCATGAAAAGTTTCATTTGCTCACCTTAAAATATTTAATCCTCCACCCTACGGTTTAAGCAATTTAGATTTTAAGATCTTGAAGAAATAAAGCCTTGATCTGTTTTCATGACACAAGTGACTAGTTATCACTAGCAGCCACTGGTCCGTCAGATACAGAATGAGTAGTTTGGATTAATTGCCTACCGAGCTCCATTCTAGTTCTGAAATTCACTTATTGTCGGAAGACATGCTGTGTACGTTTATAGAAAGAGATATTATTATTCATGTTGTTTCTTCTGTCAGAATCTTGTCCCTGACTCTATCATATCTTTGAAAATGTGACATGTGGAGAATACAGGTAAATCCAGCACAACCAAGGCATTGGCTTCTATAATTCAGGGGAAAACAAAATGTAAAAGCTCGTTTTGAGGCTCTCAGTCAAGGAGGCCGACAGGTAGATGCTGTGCTCGCCTCCTCTCGCAACCACGTCTAAATTACAACTAACCTACAGAACAACCATCATCGACAATCATCTGAAGTCTAGCTGAACAAAAGTCCTACAACTGAGGACACAGAAAAGGCCACCTCGAGATGGGTAGGACAGGCGGAGACGCAGAACAGGCTGGTCCCACATTGGGAGGGAGGTCTCGGCTACTGGAGCCCCCAGAGGAGTGAGCGGTCCTGGCCCCACACCAGGCTCCAGTGCTAGGAAGAGAAGTCCCCACAAGCTCTGCCTGTGAAACCCAGTGGGGACTGTGGCCGGGGGGACGGAGGGCTGCCTCTTTAGGGGCCCCCGCATGGACTCACTGCTGACAACCGAGCTCCAGCATGGCTACAGCTGCTCGAACGGTGCCAGGGACACACGGGGAGGGACTGAGTTGTCTGGCATCAGGGCGAGGGCTGGAGGGCAGCTTTCTCCCAGACAGAAGTGCAGACAGAGGCCGTTGTCCCCTTGTTGAGCCCTCCCCAGCCTGGTGTGCAGATGCAGGTGCCGCCATATCTGAGTCTCCACCAACTTGGCGGATGCTGCTCGCCCTGCCTGGGTGATCCCCTGAGAGCCCGCCCCTCTCAACTTCCAGACCACCCAAGCACTTCCGGTAGCTTTTCCTCACAAACACCCATTTAGGCTCATGCTATGGACTCTCCTAAAAATCTCACAAAGGTCTACAAACCCCAAACAAGCAGCATCTGGCCTCAGTGTGTCCTATACCTCTTACTAAGCAGCCCCAAGCCCGGCACTAGCAGCAGCTTGGCCTCTCAAGGCCCTTCTAAGCCCAGTGCAGGTGGCCGCCATCTGCAGATTGCTTGGTGGCTCATGCCAGATGGCCCTGGGTAGGGCACAGGCCACAGCTGAACTTGGCCTACGGCAAGGTCTCTCCCAGGAGGCCCCAGCCTGCACCTCCAGTGGCCAGATTCGGTCTGAGCCAGAGCACCACCGAGGGCCACATCTGATGTCGACACACACGACACAGGGAGGGCACCAGAGCCCTGCTAAAGCAAGTCCTGCTCCGTGGGGTCAGCCACTGCCAGCAGCTGCTCCACTGCCAGTCCTCGCAGCCAATCAGCCTGAGTGTTAATCCGTCCCATTGACAAGCAAACAGCAACCAAGGCTCAACCACAACAGGAGGGCACACACAGCCCACACATGGGACACACCTGGAGCACCCGGCTCATGTGACCAGGGACAACTGTGCTACTGGATGGGCACCTACTACATAAAGCCACTCTACTGAGACCGGGAGACATAGCAGCTCTACCTAATACACAGAAACAAACACAGAGAGGCAGCCAAAATGGGGAGACAAAGCAACATGTCCCAAATGGAAGAACAGAACAAAGCTGCAGAAAAAGAACTCAACAAAATGGAGACGAGCGATCTACGCTGGTGATAAGGCTGCTCAATGAATTTAGGGGAAGAGTAGATGAACTCAGTGAGAGCTTTAACAAAGAGGTGGAAAACATAAAAGTGAAGATAGAAAACATAAAAAAGAACCAGTCAGAAATGAAGAATACAATAACTGAAATGAAGAATACCTTAAGAGGGATCAACAGGAGATTAGATGAAGCAGAGGATCAAATCAGGGATTTAGAAGATAAGGCAGCAGAAAACACTCAATCAGAACAGCAACAAGAACAAAATAATCCAAAAAATGAGGATAGTTTAAGGGGCCTCTGAGACAACATCAAGCGAACCAACATTCACATCATAGGGGTACCAGAAGGGGAAGACAGAGAGCAAGGAATTGAAAACCTATATCAAGAAATAATGACAGAAAACTTCCCTAACCTGATGAAAGAAATAGACACACAAGCCCAGGAAGCACAGAGAGGCCCAAACAAAATGAACCCAAAGAGGCCCACGCCAAGACACATCATCATTAAAATGCCAAAGTTTAAATCCAAAGAGAGAATCTTAAAAGCAGCAAGAGAAAAGCATCTAGTTCCCTACAAGGAGAACTCTCATAAGACTGTCAGCTGATTTCTCAACAGAAACTTTGCAGGCCAGAGGGATTGACATGAAACATTCAAGTTGATGAAAAGCAGGAACTACAACCAAGGTTACTACCAAGCAAGGCTATCATTTAGAATCGAAGGACAGATAAAGAGCTCCCCAGACAAGAAAAAGCTAATGGAATTCATCACCACCAAGCCAGTATTACAGGAAATGTTGGAGGGACTTCTTCAAGAAGAAAAAAGAAAAAAAGATTAAAAAGGCAAGTAATAAAATGGCAACAACTACATATCTATCAACAATTACTTTCAATGTAAATGGGATAAATGCTCCAATCAAAAGATAGAGTGGCGGAATAGATAAGCAAACAAGACCCTTACATACGCTGCCTACAAGAGACTCACTGCAGATCGAAAGACACACAGAGACTGTAAGTAAAGAGATGGGAAAAGATGTTTCATGAAAGTGGAAACAAATAAAACAAAATAGACTTTGAAACAAAGGTTTTAACAAGAGACAAAGAAGGATCCATTATCCCACTGCTTCGAAGGGACATGTGCATCCATATATTCATTGCAGCATTGTTTACAATAGTCAAGAAATGGAGGTAGCCTGGTTGTCCCTTAATGGGTGAATGATTAAAGAAGAGATGATACATATATACAATGGAATATTTCTCAGCCATAAAAAAGAGTAATACTTGCCAACTGAGACCACATGGGTGGACCTGGAGGGCATTGTGCTGAGTGGAGTAGGTCAGACAGAGAAAGTTCACTTACAGTTGGAATCTAAAGAAGAAAAGAAACAAACTCATAGATACAGAGAACATTTTGATGATCACCTGATGGGAGGGGGTAGAGGATTAAGCGAAGCGGGGAGGGGATTGAGAAGTATAAATTGGTAGTTACAAGATAGTTACGGGATGTAATGTCTAGCATAGGAGCGTAGTCGATGGTACTTGGCGTCAGGCGGGTGCTGGATTTATCAGGGGGATCACTTAGTAAGTTATATAATGTCTAATCACTATGTTGCACATCTGAAACTAATATCATCTCATATTCCAATCGCAGTTAAAAACAAAAAATGTATTATTAAATTCAAAGCTTGTCTTTAGTTGATGTGAGTTAGTAGTGACTTTTTCCTGGATTCTTATTTTCTTCCATTGAAATAGAGTTTTTGTGTGGATTTTGTAAATTGGTTCCATATTTAAAGACTCTGTAATATTATTTTTATTTCCCCAAGTGAGGAAAAATAATCCAGACGTGAGGTTATAGGTGAAATTTGTCCTCGATACCCTGAAATATTGTCTCCCATGCACTTGTGAGCTTCTCCCAAAATGTGTTAAGGACAGAGTAGGATGCGCCTCTCTGCGTGGATGGCAAAGCACGCACCGCTCAGCTGTTCCCGCGAGATGCCTGCACGAGAGGTGAAGAATGGGAGCTTATGTCTCCGGATCCGTACGGATATCTTCCAGTTCCTTAGATGGTTTTATTCTGAAGGTTATTTCTAAACGAAATACCTAATTTCACGTCTTCCAGTTATTTAGAAAAAATTTTAAAGTTTACATTGGGCACCTAAGCCCCAGTTTAGAACAGATCATGATAATGCAATATGGAATGTCACTTTATCGTGAGCCTCCCGGGGTGAAATGCGGTATCCTCATCGAGTTCGAGATACACAGATGCCCCAAGGCCCTCTCAGGATAAAGGAACGGTGGTCTGTCTTCACAGAACTTAGACACCCACCTCCCCATATTAGCTCTTGTTGGATAAGGGGTGGGTCTAAAAGGTCAGATAACAGTCTGCAGGTATCACAAGGGAGCAGTGTTTGAAAAACGAATTTAAACAAGTTTTTATATACAAAATAAATAAGTAAATAAAGTGCAATCTAAGTAGAATACCAAAGGCGGGCAAATGGAATAAACGCGAACAGATTTAGTTATGCCTGAGGAAGGGGCATCTGCAGGCGAGCCTTTCTAGCGTACATCGTAAGGGGGAATAGCTGTGGTGACAATGATATTTAAATTTTTAAAAAGAAAAATATGACCAAAAGTTCATTCAAAGAGCAAGAAAACAATAAAAAATCAGATGGTAGGGTTTTATTTGGGCAGCATTCGTTTATAAATAGGTGATTTGGGAGAAATCTTTCTAGAATGAGGCATCAGTGATCACCTTAGGGAGGGAGGAATGGGCAAGGTCCTATAGACGATACATACAACTTCTCTTTCTCGACAAGTTACCTCCGATCTCATACAAGAACACAGTGTTTCACAGGGATTTGTTTAAAATAATGAGACTTAGTCCTAAAACTATATCATTCGATATACTGGATATATTTACTTTTTAATTAAATGTTCTTATCACTTCAAATTGTTAATGTAGAGACGTTTTGTCTTAAATGAGGCAAATGTTCTAAAGGAGATAATGCAAATGTGTTTACCAGCAGTCTTTACAGTCTTTGAGATGATGTAACAGATGGTATTTAAGATAAAATTTTTGGTCTACATTGGCAAAACTGAAAATCGAATATCTATCAGGCTTCATAAAAAATAGAACAGAAATCCCTCTCTAGTCCTCCCTCCCTCCCTTTTCCCCTTCCTTCCTTCCTTCCTTCCTTCCTTTTCTCTTGTTGCTTAAATGCTATAACTTTCTATTTAAAGCGTTTGATGGTTCATCTAGGCTGTAAAAGCTTTACATGCACTTTATTTTTCACGTTTTTAAACTTATTTTTATTATATTTTTGCACTTACAGTGATCAAGCTCCTCTTAAAAGCAATTGAAATGCTTTGCTAAATTAATTCAGAACTTCCCTTGCTTAAAATGGATGCCCTTTTCCTTTATTGGAAACTGTTCTACCAGCAGATGACCTTGAAGTCAGGTCATGTTCATGACATATTAATCACATGTTTATATTGAATGTTCAGATAAAGCTAAACCCTTGTGATAAACATGGAGCATACCCAGTTAGGCATAAAATTTAAAGCTGGAGGTGACTAACCTCTGAGGATCTAATACCTGGAAAGTTTTGTTTATTTTCCAAATAATGTTTGGTATGGGGTAGATGTATTAACCCGGATTTGCTTCTATAATCCGAACACATTCTCCATGAGAGAGTGTTTGGACATAAAGAGACTTATTTTCTTGGAATGACATACATCAGAACCCTCTGCTCAGTACAAGAAGGATATAGAGTCTGGTTGGCCTAAACATGAACACATGAAAAATCACCATGACTTCCTCCAAATCTTATACTCTGCCTCTCCCCACCGTGAAAAATAAATATATGTTCAGACAATAAATAATATTGCTATAAAGTTATTGTGACTTAGTTTTCTGATCTTTTAAGCCACATTCAGCAGTAGAAGGATAGTGGTTTAAAAATCCAACAGCTATGCTGAGGTTAATTTTTTCTGGTCAGTGAGGAAATTAGCCAACTACAAATTCTCTATGAGTGAAACGAAAATGCATATACTCCGCTGGTTTCCTGACAGCATTATTAAGACTGAGTCATATTTCCAAATAATATTTAAGATTTGTGGTACAGTTGCATAGAAATAATAATGGGAATGAAATATCTAGTACTCTGCTGAGATGGCAAACGATTTTAATTTTGTTAAAAAGATTTAAATTCACTGACTAATGGTTGGACTTCAGAAGGACAAATAGAGCCTTTAATGTGATATATAATGTTTTAATTCTTAATAAGAAAGAGAATATACATCTCAAACCTTCTCCAGCGCTAGGTTGTTCCAAATCCTAAAGCGTACTGTGCTTTTTTATTCCTAAAACAATATCCCTTATTCCTATAATCCGAGGGCACGATAAATAATTATTGTGTTATGCGAAAGAAAAGCAAGTAAACAAAACCAAAACAAATCACGCCGTGAAGACTTTAACGGTATTTTAAACCCCTCCCCTACTCCAAAATACACGAGACGGAGGCAGGGAAGGCGGAGGGGTGTATAAATTTGAAAAAATAAATAAACATGAACGTAGTAGGTGGGTTTTTCCTTCTGGAAAATTCTCGCAATCCGTGACTTTTTCGGACTTCTCGCGCTTTCCGTTTGCCAGCCGGAGGGGTACGCGGCTGCCTGGGAGGCTTCTCTCCCACCCCAGGCTGTGGCGCCGCAAATCCGCGCGAAGTGACGCCATGTGACCCCGCCGGCAGGGCAGTTAATAACTGGGTAAGCGACGTTTCCCTCTGGTGGCCGTGTTGCGCGCCCCCGGAGCGGTCTCCTTCGCCCCAACTTCCCCCCCGCCGCACCCCGAGCTACGCGCCCCGGCAACGCTACGGCGCAGCCCCACAACCGTGTTGTCCCCTTCAGCGCCGAGCGGTCCTTCCCGCCGAGGCAGGGAAGATTCCATCGATCGGGGAGGTGCGGGGTGGGGGGGACGGGGGGCTGGGTAAAACTCAAAGCTGCCGCTCCCCCCGAGGACCCGCAGAGCAGCCTCCGCGCCGCGCGCCTCCGCGGGCCGCGCGCCCGAGCTCCGGGCAGGTGCGGGGCCGCCCGGCGCGCAGAGAGTTAAGGGCATCATCGCAGCCATCAGAGGGAAAGTTGCGGCGCCGCGCGCCCGGCGAGTCCTCCGCGCGCCCCCGGCCCAGCCCCGCTCCCCGAGCCGGCGCGGCGTGCAGGGAGGGCAGTGATCACGCAAGCCCCGCAGCCGCTGACGTGGGCCGGGCTGCAAGGTAGCGGCGCGCAGGCGGCCGGGCGCCGGAGACGCTCGCAGCGCGGCCAGCCCGCCTCCGGACGCCCGGGCGCCCCGAACCCCGGCCCGCCGGCCCTGGGCTTCGCGCGCTGCGCCCCCCGCCCCGGAGCCCGTCCTCGCCGCGCCGCAGCGGGATGTTGGCAGCGTCGCGCCCGGGGCTCTGAGACACAGCCTCTGACACGTTCGCGTTCCTTTCTTTTAGGGCTTTTTTAGGGCTCCTGGATACTGATGTGACCCCCTCCCTCTTTTGGAATGATGGGGATCTTTTTGGCGTATGTTGGATTTGTTTTCTTTTCCGTTTCGTATGTACAGCCGGGGCTTTCTTCCCAAGGTAAGTCTGTGCTCACTGGCAAATATGTATACATCTGCTTGCAGGGCTTGTGTGCGTGTGCGCGTGTGCGTGTGTGATGATGTGTGTGTGCCTGTGTGTGTGTGCGTGCCTGTGTGTGTGGTGTGCGTGTGGCCAGGCAGGCAGATGTTGAGATTCCTAGCGAGTAACATTGGAATAGTGTTCTGTCTGGCCTTTTTCTTTAAAGTTTATGAAATAGTAGGCATGCTAGATTTGAGAGCAAATCTAGTTGGTGCCTGACAGTGAGGTGGGTTCCTCAGTGAGCACAAACACGGATGTGTGTGTGTGTGTGTGTGCGTTTGTGTGTGCGCGTGTGTGCGTGTGCGCGCACGCGTGCCTTCTGTGTGCATGCACAGGGTAACCACTCATGCATACATAATCATCGCAAACAAACAGGGACTCTCCTCCGCCAGTGCTCCTGCTCGAGCCAGGCAGCGCGGGCTTAGACTTCCCTTTGCCCGGGTCCTGTGACTCCGTTTGCATGCGTGCTTATCAAAGGACAGGCTCCTCGAGGACCCATGACAAGGCACGGCTTGCATTCCAAGCAGCCGCAGCAGCCTGTCGAATCCAGTTGTTCGGGACTTCGCAGGCTGCAGAGCTCGCTTCAGCACCACGAACAGATCTCGACCCTGCGGCCAGACTGCATCCCTTCTGGAGCACGGACGCCCTCCTCCTCCTTCCCGCCGGAACAAATGAGCCTTTTCTCTCCCCCATCAGAATGTCTTCTGCGCATCTCCCGTCTCCTCTAAGTATAAATCCAGTTCCATTTCAATGGCGGTCATTAGGGATTTCATAACATTCGTGAAAAGGTCTCTTTTCCGACGGTCTCTCTTTTTAAAGTGGGGGAAGGTGCATCCACCCTGAGCCAGTCTTGCAGCCCCTTCGGCCTTCTTCTCCGTGAGTGTGCACTGTGCTCCCCCCCCCCAACAACCACACATCTCTCTGACACCACTTTTTGGGAATCATCGGCTCTTTCCAAACTGTCCCTTATACAAGATAAGCGACCATCCGGAGCATTCCATATTAAAGAAATGCCTCGGGAGAAAAAGAGCACATCTTATTTTTGCAAGTTTTCTCATGACTCCATGAATCTTGCAAACTAGGAGGGTCGGGGCTGGTGATGAAAAGATTGAAAAAAAATATCTCTAGTGACTTCAACTCAATCTTTGATCCGAACTAAGTCCAAGTATGTGATTCTCGCATCCCGTGCTGCACGCCAGTTTACAATGCAGGGGCTTGTCTGGGGCAAGTATGGAGGTGGATTCGGAGAGAAATGTTCACAGCTCAGAAATTGTGCAGTTTGTTTCGCTGCTGTAGCGTTTGAATCACAATTGCTAATAATTGTTTTTCTAGATCAGGAATGTGCATTTTGACAGGTAATCATGATCCGTTGTCTATTACATGAAATATCCAATTATCACAGATTGTTCAGGAACTTGGAAGGCAAGAGGCTCTCCTCATACATCAGCTTGACGGATTTGTCTAAAACGCACCCCACTAAAATCCCCCAGTAAATTTGGGGGACTACTGCAATCTGACAAAAGGTATCTGCTTCTAACCGGCAGTTTGGCTAATAGGAGGAGTTATTGGCGTGACACAAATAGGACAGGAAAGAGACAGAGGAAAAGGGGTCGGGAAGCCGAAGTGCGGGACGTCACAGAGGGAGTTCGTCCTTGAATGTTTAAGTCCAAGAAAAATGTAGCGAGCTCTCATTTTAGATATTCTAAAAGGACGCGTTTCTGTTTTACAGCAAAATTTACCGAGTTTCCGCGGAACGTGACCGCGACCGAGGGGCAGAATGTGGAGATGTCGTGCGCTTTCCAGAGCGGCTCCGCCTCCGTATACCTGGAGATCCAGTGGTGGTTCCTGCGGGGGCCCGAGGACCTGGAGCCCGGGGCCGAGGTGGCGGGTGCGCAGGTAGCGGAGTCGCGTCGCCCGCACGCCCCCTGCGTCCGTCCCACGCTCTCCCTCCGTCCGCCGGGTGTCCAGCCCAACGCGGTGCTCGCGCGCCCCTTGGGAGCCGCCGGCTCTCTTGGCGCGAGTGACGCCCGGCGAGTGAGCCGGTGCGTGGCCCGGTGACTCTAGGTTAAAATCGAGGAGGACGTTCTGTCGAGTCTTTCTGGGGAAAGCTGGGGACAGCCTCCTCCTTTCGGCAGTGGCTACTGTCGACGCGTCCACGGGGGCACTCCTGTGCGGATGCGCCATCCCGGGACACTCGCTGGCCCCTTTCTGGGCCGGCGGGGTGGAGGTGGACTGGGGGGCGGGAGAATTCCGTTCCCCACATCTGTGGCCGGCAGATATGTTATCTTTGAAGTGGAGGCAGCGTCAGGAAGCTGAGGAGGTAAAGAGAAGGAGTGACGGAGGAAGAAAGAATTTATGGAACTGAGGTGGGGGAGGAGGGGGCGGGAGGGGTGGAGAAGGGAGGGGCGAAGGGCGGAGGAGAGGCGAGGGCGGGAGGGAGCAGGGAAAGGGGGTCGGGGCGGACACTGCAGACACAGCTCGGCAAAAGAGGCCACGGACACGTCAGGGCAATCGGGTCGGGAGCAAGAACGTGTCCGCGAGGCCGCGGGGAAGGGACGCAGTCGGGCCAAAGACGCGGAACGTCGTCCCCGCCAACTTGCCCCGCACGCGCGCCCGCGCCGCCCTCCCGAGTCCCTGCCTCCCGGCGCCGAGTCCCGACCTCGCGGCGCGCGGCCGGCCAGCGCCCCCGCGCGGCGGTGGCCTCGGCGTCGCCAGCCCCGCGGGCCCGCGCTCCTCCGCGCTCTCCCGAACCGCCCCGCGGAAGCGCGCGGGCAGCGCCGCGGGCTCGGGCTCGGGCTCGCGCAGAGGCTCCGCGCGGCCGCGCGCGCCCTGGCTGGGACCGTCCGGGTCCCCACCTGAGCGCGCGCCTCCCTCTCCCGCAGGTGGAGCTCGTGCCCGACCGAGACCCGGACAACGACGGGACCAAGATCAGCGTGAGTATCACGGGGACGGGCGGCAGGGGGCGCATGCCCTTGTCAGCTGCCAGGCAGGCCCAACGCAAAAATCAATGCATTTGAGGGTTTTAAAAGCCTTTTAACTTATTGTCCCTGGAAAAAAAGGCGATTTTGCAAACGCAGGAGAACCGGTGTCTCTTTCTTACCTCACTGGGTGCATCAAAGTGCAAGCCGATTTAGAGTCGGTACAATAAAATGATGTATATTAATCGCCGAAATATTTAAACATTAGTAGAGAATCATTTTGCTATCATGAAGGGTTTGCGACCCTTTTTTCTTGCCTGTTTAGCAGTTATATAAATCTTAAGAGTTAAGAGCTGCGATGCTAATATCCGTTCGAAGTTATGGAAATAATTATCCTGTAACGAGAAGTAAAACTTACGTAGGAAAATCTTCCTAGGCAGAAAACAAAATTAAAGCATCACACAGGATGTTGAAGTTGTGATGAAAACTTCCGTTTTCACTACTATTCCTAATATGTGTACTGTATTTCTAATGCCAGTGTTCAAAATCACAGAAGGCTAAAACCAAAAGCCAGCATAGTCATAACATAACTGGAAGAGGTTCACCTATTGAAACTGTAGAGATGCATTTCTACCCCACGGGTTATTACTTTTCATAATTGTGTGTTAAATTAGAAAAACATAAAAGTTATTTTTTTACAACACTTGACTTAAATGAAGCCAGATGGAATCACTTTATGTTAATAGAGCTGAATAATTTGTTGATAATTAGTAAATGTTTCCATTACTAGAAATGAAAGTTGTATAATAAGAAAGGAGACCCGCTAAGCATATATATTACATATATATTACAAAAAATAAGCATATGACAAAAATCTAATGACCTACATTTAAAAAGGAAGTTATTCTGAGGCTTTTACAACAGCGTCAAGTGGTATAAGGCTAGAGTTAACTAGAACTGTAAAAGTATATTGTTCTAGTAGATTCAAATTCTGTAACTCAACTGCATAATCTCAAAACGGAAGCATATGTCAAACAAAAAATAAGATATAAACCAGAAACTCCAATTTATATTCATAAACTCATAGACTTTTTATAATATTTCAATTAAATTATTCTTATGTCACGCAAACTGATGTTTTCAGACAATGCTAGTAAAACTTTATTGGCAGAAGCAATTGTTAACAATATTTTTCTTAAACATTTTACTTTTCATACACACGTATAGTTGGATAGACTATTTATCAATGAGTCAGCTTTCACTTTTCACCGGCCATACCTCCAAAGATCAGCAATGAAAACAGCCTCCAACATCCTGACCTAGGGGAGCAATACGATCAGATACATAATCATAATCATGGATACAACTGCTCACAGTAGTATCTGTACTGATAGTTCAAAAAATCTAGCAAAAAAAGAGTTCTAGATACAAATTGAGATAGAAAGTAATTACTTCCCAGTTTACCACTGTATGACCTTGAACATACGTCCTAAAACAGCAATTGTTACCTTAGAGTTCCCAGGAGAGCTTTTATAAAATACCAATTTGAGCCTCACCCCCTGAAGACACAGAATACACGTGAAGCTATTAATTTCCATTATAGTTATAGTAGTATATTTATATGTAATTTTCCATTCACACACGTACTTATGGTTATGGTTCCAATGTTGAAAACTATTTGTGTATACAACTCTATATGTGAAAAATGGAGGAACCCCCAAGTTTTCTTAACCATTTATGGCCATTTGAAAGTACAGTGGAGGAGCAGAATAACTCTGTCACCTTCATTTGTTTTCTCTTTCTTTCAAAATCATCCAGATCCTTAAATCCTGAATGTCTTATGAAATCTTATCATTCAGTCAGTCGTGGATAATATATAATGTATATCCAATCTAACTGTTCTGATAAAGATGCTTATGGATATAGATAATATGATATAGAATGTCATGTATTAAACACAATCGTATGTATAATTTTGCTATTAATCTGGCATAAAACTTATTAGGAGAAATAAGAAAGCCAGTTTCAATTTTGAATATCAACCAGTGTTAATTTCAAGTTCCAGTAATGTAAAGATCCTATAGTGGCAGGGAGTATGTACTCTGCACCCTAAGACTCGGGTGACATTAATGTGCACCCCGAGCTATGCCACCCCTGGACGATAAGTCAGAGTGCGCCAAAAATTTGAGAAGAAAAATCATTAATATCCACGTTTATTTTGTCGGTACCTTTACTAGCCACTCCGATATAAAAGCACATTCTCACTTAAATTCCTTGGTCACAACGACCAACAAAATACTTCTGTGACCTCTCAGAGTCATAGCCCCAAGCGGAGAGAAAGGCTGTGTAAACTCCCGACGTGGCCTCTGGAGACAGGTACTTCGTTCAGCCGAGCTAACCAGGCCGGGGCCCACCCGGCCACTGGGCAGTGCCGGAGCTGCTCCCGCAGCCTGGGGGATGCGACCACGTGGCCGGCGGACTCTGGCGCCTAATCATCCCGGGTCGGTGCAGCCGGTTGTCGCAGACGAGGACGAGTGAGACCTTCAGAGCGGACTTCGGGGCGCCTGCGAGGCCCCCGACTGCCACCGTGAGGGCCTTTTCACGCCGGCGGCCTTGACAGCTGTGGCTGTAACCATTGATGTAACCTTTATTTTTCACCTGCAATTTTCCAGACAGTGAAAGTCCAAGGCAATGACATCTCTCACAAGCTTCAGATTTCCAAAGTGAGGAAAAAGGACGAAGGCCTGTACGAGTGCCGGGTGACGGACGCCAACTACGGGGAGCTGCAGGAGTACAAGGCGCAGGCCTACCTGCGCGTCGCCGCCAGCAGCCACGCGCGCAGGATGCAGGCTTTCGAGGCCTCGCCCATGTGGCTGCAGGACACCAAGCCCCGCAAGAACGCGTCGGCGGCGGTCCCCGGCGGCCACGGCTCCGCCAGCCAGCGAGCGCGCGCCACGTCCAGCCCGCAGGCGGTAGCCAGAATCCCTGAACAAAGTCCACAATCAGGTATGGACACCCGTTTGGGCCCTTCGTCTTCCCACTCGCAGTCGCTCCCAGGAGAGCCGGTCAGGTGCAGGAGACAGATCTGTGTATGCATGACGGGTTTTAAGATCGGAGACCTAGTTCAGTGCAAAGAATGATGAGGCGAGACTCGGGAGAGCCCGGGCTGGCCTCCACGGAGGATGTCACCTGCCCCGTGAGTCGCTGGCAGTGCTCCCTGTCCAGGGGAACTAAAAGCTGGACTTACTTTTTTTCACCGCCCCCCCCTTCTGTATTTACGCACGATAAGAATAATAAATCACGTGATGTCGGTCGCATTATAGATGCATGTTCATTTTCTCTACAGATTTATCTATCGATAATGACCCAAATTAAGAGACTTTCACTTAATCAAAATGTAAATGAAAGAAACGCGCCCCGTTGGCAGCCGCCCGTAGCTTTCAGCGGGCCTGTCCTCCAAGGGCCTTTGATTCTGAAGGAGAGACTTCAGCTGCCTGTGATGACAGGGAAGATGATAATGGCAGGAAGCGAGGAGGGATGAGGGATGAAAGGCAGTAAGTGGTGCAGAGATAAGGCGGCTCCTGCAAATGTGCCTTTGGTGCCAATTTGGAAGCTTAGTCACACATTTCTGAAGTCAGCTGTGCAAGTTAAAGCTGTTCCGAATAGCATTAATTTATGCGATCGTTCAGCCAATGGACGCTCGCCGGAGTGTCAGCCTCCACGTGGGCGAAAGGCTTCTTGGAATGAATGGTGCCTCACAGGCTCTGCCGCTGTCCTGCGTTTGGCTCAGACACGTGACGTAGCGTTATGGGGTGAAGAGGGCACAAAAATCGTCATCATTCTTTAAGGTTTTCCCTTCACAGTTTCGCGCTGAGAAATTATCGCTACTGCAATTGGTAACGGAAAATTACATTGCTAAATGCAAGGACTCTCTAGCCATTAGGTGGTTAAAATCTAGTTATTTCATCAGGATAATTATATACGTGTATGTGTCTTCTTGCGTCTTACCTTACATATATCTTTAAATCTCTTCTTGCGAACAATCCTTTTAAAGTGACGTGTCCCAGCCTAGGTTTCCTCCTTCTGCTTCGCGTGCTCACGGATAGGGTTTGTAGAGAGCTGGGCTAAAGGTCGCGGTGAGTTTGTGCTGCCTTTAAATGCAGGTGAACGACTGTCCCAGCATGCCTTGGTCCTAGCAGTTAATGTCAGTCTGATGTGTAGGTTCCTTGCCGTCTAAAGCTCAATTTGCGTGGCTTTGTCTGTTTCCTCTTTATCAGCTCTTTTGTTTTCCAAATTAAAGAACCAACCATAGCTAGAACATAGATCTGTACATGTATATACTTGTATAGATGCGTATTCATACATAGCACACGTATAGATGCAGCTCATGATCATAATTTTATAGTCATATTCGATCAAGATTTAATATCTTCGGATTCATTGCCCCTGTCCCTTTCATGCTATTAAGGGAAGAAGCCAGACACAAGGTGTAAAATTACAGACTAGCCTCAGCAGACAGCTTACGACCTAATTAGTGAGAACGCTAAGTCGTAAAGGTGAAATTATTAGCCTACATAGAATATTCCCAGCTACATAGCAGAAATCCATGCTGTGGAATAAAATCAAACAGATTGCCTAGCCCAGCGAAGGATCCTAAGCATGGAATAGTGTTCTGTCTCTTTCTAAACTATTTACTTTTGATTCAACTATGTCCTCTAAAAATAGCAATTTTCTTTTAATATCTCTTTTTTAGTATTGTGATTGGAGCTAAATGGTAACCTCTAGCAATTTTCAAATAAAAACTGCTCATTCTCCACCCTACTACTGGCCTCACTCGTCAGGATAAAAAGAAGTAAGGAAAGCTGACTCATGGGAGCCAGATTCATTAAAAGCCACGTTCACGAAACGTTATCTGCTTATGGCAAAGATTAATCTGAAATATATCGAAATGTTTCATTTCTATTTTTTTCTACCAGTAAACACTGGAAACTATTTTATATACATTTAACAATATTTTCCAACTTCTAATTCAGAAGCTGGGGTGGCCCGGACACCCATTCCATTCGTGTGTAAGTTTCTATGCTTGCACAATTACGGTATAAAATACAGTACCTGGGATAGATATTTACATATTATATTCGCTGTAATACCCCTATCCTGATTTATAATTTTGCTTTATATTTTTTTCAGGTTATATTCAAATAAAGCTGATTTCAATACCCATGCTTTATTTATTCACTCGTTTATTCACTCTCCATCCATTTACGTTTCTAATTCTGATTTCTTTCTGGAGAGCCAGACTAGGATTCACTGTTGTTCTCGACATTTCTCCACGTGTATGTCCCGTAAGCACTGTAGCAGAGCAGAGGCGGCTGCACATTGCTGACCCCTCCGCCCACGGAGATGTGGCACCTCTTCTCCCCAGGCCCCCAGGCCTGGGCTGGCCTGTGACCACTTTGACAACGAGACATGAAGAAATAATGTTATTTATGCGAGTGCTGTGCCCATTTGAGACCCAGCTTTTAAGAGGCCTGGGAGCTTCTGCTGTGGCCTCGTAGAAGCCAGCCACCATTTCAGGAGTGCAGCTCCCTTAAGGCAGCTTCCTGGGCAAAGCCGAGCCCACCAGCCTTTAACCTCAGCCCCATTGCAGCTCTGAGAGGTCCCAAGCTAGCACTGCCCAGCTGAGCCAGGCGACACACAGGCTCCTGGGAGAGGATAATGAGTTATCGTTTTAAGGCTCTAGGTTTTAGGGTCATTTGTTTCACAGCAAGAGATATCCGGGTCAGGCCCCTAAACTCAGGTATTCGAAACTGAATTTATTAACTTAGCTTTTTCACCAAAGAAACAAATGTTCCCAAATTCTTTTAATAACAGACATCGTCACAATCACAGGTCTTACAGAAACCTCGACAATGTTCTCGTGGCCTCTTCTTCATTCAGTTGTCACAAGGAATCCGTCCTTCCACCCTCCCGTCTCTTCGGAATGTCCTTGAGCTCCTGCATCACCTGCATCTTTTCTGTTCCACCTGCACAGGTGTAGTTCCCAGCACAGGCCCCCTCGCACTTTCGCATCTGTTCCGACAGCTCCTAACGCTGTGCCTGTCTCATTACTAACACGAGGAATGGACCACAGCAGAGCAAGTGTTCAGCGATGCTTTTCCCAAAGCACCTTCCCCAACTTTCACGGTCTGACGTCAGGCCTGTTTCTCCCGGGCCCCCGACCCTCACACATCGCCTTCCCAAATGGCATTTCCTGAATGTTTTCAGACGCTTTCTCACCTCTGTGACTTTGCAGATGCTGTTTTGTTTGTGCAGGTCTTTCCCTGTTGGCTGAGCCCCGACTCAAACACGAGTTCTTTCATAAAGCTTTTCCCCTACTGTCTTAGAACTGGCGGTTTCTTCGCTCAAGCCTCCAGAGCAACTTGTTGGCACTTACTCTGAAGCCATCTGTTGGTGGGCCCTGTTTTGTCATTTTTGTTTTCCCGGGGCTTTCCTCTCGGTGCTGGAAGTCCCATGGGGAACCTCTCGGTCGCAGGCAAAGCAGGACAGTCGGTCACCCACACAAGAGCTTCTTGGCCGCGGCTCGCGTGTGCCTTCTCTAAGCGCCACCAGCAAGTGCAGCTCGTGTTTGGGGAAGGGAAGGAAAATATGGCCACAAGGTGTCTTTGTTTTATCTTCTTTTTCTTATATTTGCACAAATCCTATTGCCACTGTCCCAGCCTGATCAAGGCTCGTAATTACTGTTTCTCAAAGTGTATAGTGCAGACGACCAAGCCAGACTCTCCTTCCAAGCGCTGCTCAAAAATTCGTGTTCCAGGACTTCAGGCAGCACCTATTGGATCAAAATCTCGGAGTCTAGAACCAGAAACAGGCATTTTTATGTGCAGTAAATTATGAGGATTGTCAACTCTAAAAAGTTCTTACGAGTGAGGAAAAAAGGTTTTTATCATTTACTGTGAAATGTGTGTGTGTGTGAGAGAGAGAGAGAGAGAGAGAGACAGAGAGAGAGAGAGACTGAGCCTACAGAATATCCTTTAGGAGCTGGTCTTTTGCATTATTTTTTCCCCCAGTCCTTGGATGGACGTTGCGAGGCTGCCCTGTTCACTCCTGTGATCAGCAGCCGGCACTTGGGAGAAACTGGCCGCAGTGAAGGTGTAGTGATGTTTACGCGCGGAGCCTCGAGTCCCTCAGCAGGAATACTGATTCTCCAAACTCCGAAATCTGGCTATTCTGTTTCCTCCACGATGTGAATCCGAGCATTGAGAGGCAGCTGCTGCTACAGCTGCTCGAAGCCAAGAGCTCCCCGAAGCGCCTCTGCTGCTGATAAACATGGCAGCTTTCCTAGAGTGGCCAGACTTAGCAGGAATGATCTTAAAACAGAAGTCGAAGCCGGTGGGGAGGGAGATGAGAGGCCGAGGGGCTTGCAGGAGACCGTCTCCCCGACTTAAAATATGAGGATACGATGCACTGCATCCAGGTGGAAAGCGGACATGTAATTCAGACCTTAATGTTGATTTTGGTTTAAATGATCCAACTTGGCTGCTTACGCTGGTTAAATTAGTTTGATCATTGTAATTCTATCAGTTAAATGGCTGCTGTGTAAATCGAGTGTCTACGAATAAGATGAAAAGTAGATTGGAGGCAGTGCTTTGGATAACATGGGCCAAGGAATCTGCTAGAGACGTTTGAACCAGAATTATGTAAATTAATAGTCTATATCGGCCAAATTCCCCCTCAAACCGTATTTAACTTAACGCACTGAAATTTAGTACCTAGCAGGGTCTCCAAAATCAAGACCCAGCTCTAGGCTGGAAAAGCTTTCCAGTGCTTGAATGGCCAAACTAAGGTTCGCTTGCGATGACCGGGAGCTCTGTCGTTGAGGGGACACGAAGCAGAGTTTGCCGATGTCCTAAGAGCTTGTCTCTAAAGATTTCACAAAGCTGCCAGGAGTGGCTCTCTGGGTAGACGACCAAAGGGCCGATAAGTCACTGGAAAGACTTCACTCTGTCGGTCAAGGTAACGCAGGTCCTAAAAGAAAGGTAAAGGGTCCTTCTCCCAAGGAACACTGAGGTCACCCATTGCCTTCCTCTCCACTGCAAAGAGTGGAAATGCCCAGGAAGATGCCCCTTCGGCCCTCCACCCCTGCTCCCCAGTAGAGGCAGCGGGTGCAGCGGTTAGGGAGGGAGACTGTCACATCGCGTCCCCATCACTCGTGGCTGTGTATGTCTCCGTTTCCTCATTTTGAGGATTAAATGAAATTATAGAGACAGCCTGGCACCTGCCCAGGCCTCGGTCAGTGCCAGCTACTTGCTGGGTTAGTGCGACTGTTCCTGCGTGTGCTCCTGTGTTGTGACTAGCGGCAGTGACATGATGAGGATGGATGCTCTGCACCAATCTTGGCAAATATTTTCTTTGCTGGGTGCGTGCAGGTGATGAGTTACAGAAGGGAGCCCAGGCCTTCGTTTCTGAGTTCTGTTTTATTGTTTATAATTTCAGAACTTTTTTTTTTCCTTCGGTCACAGTGCCATTGATTGATGACCGATTTTCCCCCTATATAACCGTACCACGTAACCAACCGGCTGCCTTGCCCAAAGTCATAACTAGATCTTTATTATAAAACACGATAAAATTCCAAATGATTTTTAAGAATCTGAGCTGTGCGACCCAGATAAACCATATGTATTTGGAGGCCGCGTTTATACAAACCGGCTGCTATCTGAACGAAATTCGAGCTTGCGAAAAAGACCCTTGGAATTTTTTAAATCATAAAACAATGTTAGATACATCTAAAAACATAAACAAGTGAAAATATTGGATTTAGAGCCCCGTGATGAGGAGGCACGGCCTCTGGTGGTGAGCGGGCACACAGATGATTGCGAGAGTAACTCCTTACCCGCTGGGTTGAAATCTCTCTGAAACTCAGGGTCCTTATTTATAAAACTGAGGTAGTAATAAGTCTGTCCCAAGGGTCATTTTCAGCAATAAGTGACATAAGAACAAAGCTGGCACCTGGGCAAGCTCAGCGATTGTTAGTTCTCTTTTTTACCCATCGGATATGAAAGTATGTATTTAAATAACCATGATTTAAGAGGGTAATTAAGGAACATCAATATGAATCGAGATGAAAGAAAACAAGAAGCCCGGAAATCTCTGAAATTATGTAAAATAATATCTGATGAATTAAAAAATATAATAATCGAGGAAGGACTCGTTTAATTAATAAATGACAAAAGGAAACGTATAATCACAATTTATGATATATATTCAAATGAACTCTGATTAAAGAACTAAGTAGAAAAGAACATCAGATATAGAAAGATGAGCATAAAAATCAGAGGCCTGAGGCTTTGAAGGTTTACAGTTATAAAAAATGCAAATGAGATAGCATTTTACTTACACATAATTTAAAAATATTTGTTTAATTTAATGAAATGTAACCAAAAGATGATGCAACAGACAAGGAAATATCTGTGTCTAATAGTTAAGAAGTGTCATTTTTACAGATGCTATTATGTAATCTACTCTAAATATCAAAAGTTGATCATATAATATCAATAAAGACAAGATAAAGATATAAAGTGAAATCAATTCTCTATATGACAGCAATACCCAAATAAAAAATATTTGGGACATAATATATAATCATCAATAGTAACAACAAAAGAAGTATAAAATATCTAGTGTTTTTTCCAAAGACAGTAACAAACAAGTAGTATGAATATGAAGAGCATTAGAACACTGTTAAGATTTTGAATAAAGGAGTAAACATTCTACTTTTTTGAATGGGCAATCTCAGTATTGTAAATATGTCAAGTTTTTCAAAAGTGTGGACTTGATGCAGTCCCAGTCAAAACCCTCGTCATTTTTTAAAATTTGACACATATAATCTGGGCAAAAGTTTTTTAAATCAACACCTATCACCAAGGTTACAGCGACTCAGGCATCCTGCTGTATTACTACTTGAATTGGTTCTGGAGGAAAGTTTGGCAGGAAAGATCAGGCACAGGGCTTCAGGCTGTGTGGGCCATTTGTCCCAGAAGTGATGCTCCTGAGAGGAAATTCCAAGATGGGTCATCGGGAGGACCCAGACCCACGAACGGGGTGCCCGTGACAGGGGTCTTCCCATCGCTGGCACTAGCGAGATGGCCCAGAGTAGGGTGGTCACCTAATGAATGTGTTAAAGCCATAAAACATTTAATACTAAGCAGCTTCCAGAATCATGTTTTCAAAGAAATTTAATGAAATTTGAGAAGACTCTATGTAAAATTGAATGCGAAAAAAGTACAGGGTGCAAAACTTTCAAACGAAAAAATATAGACTGCGAAACCTTAAATCAATCTGAGATAGGTGCATAGAAAAACGACAAGAAAAAATATATGAAAACGTATATCAAAAGTCAAGATAAGTTATGATTTTTAATTATTTGATTATTTCGTTTGTATTGGTAACATTTATACAATGATAATTTGTTATTTTTGTTATAAGGAGAAGGAGGGCATTATTTAAAATTTCCCAGATTTAAAATAATAGCTCCAGAGAGAGAAAAAAAATAAAATAAAATGTACTCAAATAAAAAAATCAAAGAAAGGCAAAGTAAAATAATGGTGTTGTGTGACTCTGGAGCTCATGGCAAATTAAAAATATACACACATGGACATGTGTATATTGTAAGTATTATGATGAAAGTGGTATACTCAGAAATTACTAGTAACATTGAAATTAAAAACATTATACCTTATTTCCTGGGAGCTGGGTGGAGAATCTGACCATCAATTATCCTTTCTGTTTTTCTAAACATAACGAGTGTGCTCGATAAATTTACATTGATTAAACAAATCAAGCACATATAAAGTCCATAAATAAAAGATCATCCCATCATTTTTCCTCTCAGTAGTATGACTCATTTGGCCCCCAATTCACAGGGAGAGCAAAGTCATCAGCAACAGTGCAGTCATAGAGAGAGTCAAGGAAAATCAATACACCGGAATATGTATAAATGATCATTGTGTTTTATTTAATATGACTGCTTCAGAAAAGTCTGAGAGAGCATTTTTGCATGAATGCAGAATCCCATATGCATAAAACAGACCTGATACAGGTTATGCTCTCGGGGCTTGAATTAAATTGTAAAAGCTAGGAGTTAGAATTACAATTTCTGTGAAGCCTACCACTATGGAGCTATTGAAAAACTAAAAATAAGAAATGAATTAAGCAAATTTATTATCTTCGCAGACACAAGAATTTTAGTGAAGATTAAATAATGCAGTCAGATACTCCAAATTTCAAAATATAAAAATCTCAAGCACTCTTCAGTGAGGGGGTCTATTACGGGACTTATTTTTTTTTTTCTTGTTTTATTGAGAAGTCTCCATTGTACATACATTCTTAGCAGCATCTTCTTCGGCCATTTAGAAAATATTTAATTTTTCTGCATAAACACATTTATTTGCTATGAAGGCCATTTTCTCTCTCCTCTTAGTGTTGTAAAGAGTTAATCTGAAAAACGCTACATTTAAGGAACAAGCAGTAGAATCACAGCTAAATAGAAAAAAAGAGACTTTAGATTATAAAAACTCATTCTATTTCCAACGATCTGAAAAGATGAAGGTTTTGAAAACACAAATTGTGTCTCGATCTTTTTGGTGTTATTAAAGTGTCTAGCACTGTGCTTGGCACAGAATTAGAATTGAATAGATGTTTGGGTATTGAATGTTAAGTTTTGGCTTATGTACAGTGCAAAACACTTACGAGGATAATACACTGCTAAGGAGACACATGATTTTTTATGAAATTGGTCAATCTTTAAGAAAACAACCCCAGACCATTTTTGTATTAATGGAGAGAAAAGATTAGAAAATAACACTCGGACCACCCCTCATTACATATCCATGACAACAATAATATTCATTTATATTAAATTATATTTCATAACGCATTATGTCTAGAAATGTTGATGAACAGTCTTTGGCAACTACTTATCATTCTTTGATAAGTAGACTATGGATTTCAAAAATCTTGCTTCAATTATCTCTGTTAATTGCTTAATTCTTGTGGGTAAGAAAATAATATACAAAATATTCTAATTCAGATAATTTCGAAATAGCCAGATGAAGGGGTCAAACCATTGGCTCAAACTTGGAAAATATATGGTCAATGTCTTAAGACATTTTCCTTGTGTTAAAACAAGTGTGTTATCTGAAGCTATATAATTGATGTTCTTCTATATCATATAGCATTAGGTCCTCGAATAATTTTTTCCTCAAAAACAAACGCCGTTGAAGGATTAAAATTATTTTTTTTAATTTAGGCAAATTACTGTACGTATAAAGTAAGATGATGGCTTTTATCTTTTTCAATTCATGTAAGATGTGCGAAAACTGAAATCACACATTCCAGCTACGTTTCTTTCCTTCTCTGTCTTTTACTTCTATTTCTTGACTTTGAGTCCATTTCTCTAAAATACAAGATATGCTTTCTTCTTCGATGAGACATTCTCCCCCGATGAAGTCGGAGATGGGGATTTATGACAAAGTGCCGGAAGTGTGGGTGGGGCGGGCCTTCACCCCACCAATCAGGGAGTGAGCGCTCAAACGCCAACATCCATCTTTCTTACCTCTTCGCTCAGTAGTCGGTAATTCTAGCTGTAGTGTGCTCTGTATCAGCCTCTTCCCTCAGGGCCAGCTATCCTGTCTCCCCTGGGACAAGTGCCCCAGCGTCACGATCCCTGAAGCAAAGCCATTACCCGTTGGTGTCCTGACAATTTCTTCCACTCCATTCCCCTAGTTGAATGTGCTCATTTAAGCCCTTGGACAAATTTGTCACTTTTCAACCATGTTATCGGTGCAACAAAGCACACGTGTGTGCAAATCCCTAATATGGAATCTATAATCATTCCAACAGGGTGAGGATTAATATCTGCCTTCGTATTATGCATAAAGAGTTGGCTGATTAATAATGAAAACATACATGCGGGAGGCATATTTAAGCTCCATGAGCAAATAGTTTCAAGTACCTTAGCAGCATTTATTTACATACCTGTAAATGTAGTGCTAATAATAAATTAGTCTTAAATATGCATTAGACCAGTCGTGAAATACAAGTGGTATTAAAACTTCATCCTTCGAAAACATTTTATTGCGTTTTCCACTAATTTATATTATCCTCTCTCTTATTTCATCAAAGCCACTCGTATTTCCATATATTTTTAATAAGCAGATTGAGAAAGTATAGTTCTCAGGTATGCAGAATTGCCAGATGAAATTATGACGCAAATCTGTAGTCAGACAGAACTGGTTTTGAACGGCCGCTGCACCACTTACTAGCTGAGAAGTACGCACGCGCCTCTCTCCACAAAGTTCCTCAGTCGGCAGAACGATCATAGCAACTTCACGATCACCATCAGAGGTAAAGAAACAACAAATGCTCAGGAAATATGAGCCGCTATATTCGCATCATCATCATCATCATCATGCTGTTTGCGCCCAGATCGCTTGTCACCTGGGCGAGTGAAGGACAGCGAAAAGGAGCTGTTTCATCATGCATGACTGCAAGCGGGAGGCAGGATCGCTTTCGAGCACCTGTTTATGAGCTAACTGTGAAAAGCGGAAACCACAAGGTCTACAGGGACTTGCTTGTAGAGAGTTTGTTTGTAGAGGACTCGGTTGCAAGAGAGTCTGGAACATTCCGAGGTGAACAGGGTATCCCCACGCACCTTGTCGCTGAGACCTCGTGCACGTGGGTAACTGCACTTTTTTCCCTGAGCGACAGGAGCCCTCAGAACTAGAATGGAGGTGTGCGATTCCCTAGGGAGGGGAAGCAGGAGAGGAAATGTGCAGTGGCTGCCAGCATGCCAGGGCCCAATGAAACAGGCGATTTATGTATTGGGTCAAAACGGGAGGGATGTCTGGAAGAAATTGGCACTGGATCCATACGAATTCTAAACGAAAAAAAAAAAAGATATTCTTTTCAAAAAATTATAGGCTAAAATCCTCCTATTATTTGACTTTTCCTCTTAAATAGTAACTTAGTCTGTACGAACCCGAATAAAAATTACATTAAAAACTAGCTCAGATTCTCTTGCCAGCTGTTTTTATTCCTTAAAGCTGGCATCTGTACTCTGCAATGAAAGAGAACTATGTCGAAGGCTGGTCTGTTCCTGGCTGTATTGATACTCCATTCTCCAGAAGCTAAGCTGCTTCACAGACAAAAAAAAAAATGCTGGATTGTTGCTTCTTCTATTATCGGAGGATTTCCATTTTTAGGTTTGTTCATTCGATAAGCATCGCTAGTCTTCACCTTTTTTACATAAAGGTTCTAAAGTCAGACCACAGAGCCTCGGCGTGAGAGAAATTGTTTCCTTTCCTTTTTTGCTTCTTTGGATTCTACTGGATACTCAAACAAAAAAAAAAAAAAAAAAGAAGAAGAAAAAGAAGAAGAAGAAGAGAAAACCTATCAAGAATCGTACCCCTATCTACAGACAGCTGCCATGAATTATGACTGTTCCCCAAAGCTAAACCAACTACGCATTGTACTTCCATACAAAATTAAGCCATCAGAGTCACAGCCCAGGGAAAGTGGGTATTTGAAGAGCTGGTAACATTTAGATGGGATAAATTTAGAGCACGTCTCGACGCTCATCTTAGTTCTTTGAATGAAATGCTCATACCCTGTTCAGGTGAACTTTCTTGGAAGACAGATGCTCTGGTTGTCTCTCTCCCTGCTACTCACTCCTGGTGCACTTAACCTTTCTTGGTCCCAGGCTGTCAAATTTGAATGAAAAGCTTGGAAAAGCGAAGTTCTTAGAAAGAAGACATGTAAGAATAATGGCGGAGCCACCTCTCGCTGAAACATCTAAATGAATTTGGAAGAAACTTTAAGCTCTAAAAGTCTATATGAAAAGTTCAAAATATTATGACAGTTGGTACACTTTTAGGAGCAGAGCAAACTTTACTTACTAGAAATGTCTAGGAAAACTGAGAGGCTGATGACGTTTTTATATTCAGTATTTCTTAGCTCAGAGTTGGGGAAAAGAAGTTTTGTATCAAACGATTCTTTTCCCTGAAGCGTGTTGTAGCCAGTGCATTTTCTCTGGAAAGATCAGCGCACGTGTAAGCAACAGCTTCGCATCCTGATTTGACAGACGTGGCGACGATGGGGCCAGGTCACTTGCCTCAGGGAGTTTCACAAAGGAGCTGGTCTATATTCCAAGTGACTGGACTGTTCCTGTCCCTTCGCTTTCCTGCCTGTCATCCCTGGAACCTAGGGGCAGTCACTGCAGGTCACTGAGTCACATTTTCCTGGTCCGTAGGTGGAGTCTCCAGGGCCGTAGAGAGGACGGAGTAAGGCGACGCGCACCGAATGCCTACCGTGTCTTCCCAGGCACAGTAGATGCCCAGTCCAGTTCTGTCGTTTTGGACACTGACCTTCGCAGGAGGCAGGGGGACAGTGTCATTAAAGAGCCTTCTAGCCTCATGGTCGTAGGTACGGTGGAGAAGACATAGTGCCACAGATGGAATGGCTTCGGAAGGGAGGCACTGAGGGGAGCCACGTTCCTCCATGTGGTGACAGAAAGAGGACAGGGCCGGGCAGGGCCTCCCAGGCCGGGAAGCTGAGCTGAGTTCAGTGGGTGGTGACGTAGCTGTCCGTGGCAGATGCTCGTGACAGGGCAGTGTAACTGTACCCCGTCTCTACCTGATCGCTGGGCGGGCCACCGTCTCCGCTGCTGTGTCGTGATGGTTTTATTGCTTTGTCTTTTTTAAAGAAATAGATGGAATTTTCTGTTGTTCCCTAAGGTAATAATTTAGTGAAGATAAAATATTTGAGGTGGGTTTTTTTGTTGTTGTTGTTGTTTTTTTCATATTTCTTGTTGGCCAGACTCTCCTTTGTCACAGACACTCTCTTGAGGAACGCTTGCCCTCCACATCTTGGGGACGGCGATGTGACTGGCTATGGCATCAGGTACAAAAAAGGGTAGAAAATGGGAGGCCGCGCTCCTACGCTCCTTGGACGTCTGAGACTTCTTAGACTTTTCCATTTGCAAAATGGAGAAAATACCTTCCCTGCTTTACAAAGGCAAGGGAATTACACCTGAGGGAGCACTGTGAAAATCTTGAAGCGTAAAGAAAACAAACGAAGGGCATCGTTATTAAGTAGAAGTCGAAGGTCCATCAGGCTACCCCTCATCCGGCCGTCGGGGGACACAGTCATCTCTACACGGCCATCTCATCATTTGGAGAAGAGCATCTCCTTTTCTTCTTCACAGGGTATTTTGCGTCGGGGGCCAAACACTTAAAAATTTGCAAGGCATTGTTTTCGACGTTGAGAGTAATGAACAATAATTGCTGAAATTTCACCTCTTGCCTCTAACGAGCTTACAGTGGAATCCGTGAGACGAGCTAGGAATATAATGAATCACAGGTCAGTGGAAGCCATGCCAGACCCATAGGAGAGGCAAGACCAGAACGTTGCTGCCGCTCAGAGCAGACAGGCTGGCGGGAGCGGACACAGTCAACGGCAGGTTATCCGAGGGCAAGAGTTGCTTAAACTCAATGTCGTGTTAGAGGGATGACAGGTCTGCCGCCTGGGCTGGGCCAAATAAAGCAGAACAGGTGATCCTATTCCAACACAATGTCTGGCATGCTGGTATAAAAAGAAAAAACGGTAATGCTCAAAGAGCCATTATGCTCATTTTAAACACGTGGAAGAAGTGGGCATCTTATTCGGGATCTTAGAAGTGAGTGGCAGCAGAGAAAATTAGAGCTCAAGACGCCTGATGCCATCGTGGTTCTCAGTCACCAAAAAAAAAAAAAAAAAACTACCTGTAACCATGAGAATAGAGCAGGATGTTTTTAAAAAAAAAAAAAAATTGTTTTTACAAAAAAATAAATAAATGATTTAAACTTTCTGTGGAATAGACTGTAGCATGTTTGATAAACACATGTATATTCAGATTACTGTTACATTCAAAATAATGTACATTTGAATGAAAATGGCTGTGATGATTATTTGTTCAAATTACGCAGGACAAATTATATAGCATTTTAGATTCTCAGATTTCACTAAGTCTTTGGGATTCCAAAGATAAAGGAGTACATATCTCTTCGTTCAAGTCATAAATGAACTATAGAAAGAAAAGACGATTGGAGATTTGCGTTAGAATTCACTGTGCAGGAAAGAAAAACTTTTTACTTGTCCCGATAAATACATTCCATTTACTAAAAATAGGCTAGGAAATGCATGCGCCTAGCGCAGACGAATGGTCTGGGCGGACAGGGCTATGTGACAAGGCCACATTGCCTGGAAGATGGCAGTTCGGAGTTTAGTCGCCTTAAAATATTCTTTACGCTGTGTAATTAGATTCTTTCCAACCAAACTGCTCACGTAAATTTTGTTTTAACTTGCACATGCTGGACATAGTGTGGTAGGACACGTTGGGTCAAAGCGAGGTAGCTGTTCCCTCATACCTCCTAGGAATGATGGGGTCTTGGGTTTGCCATGAAGGGCCGGTGACTGGAGAAAGGGGAAGGTTAATACACAGTTTCAGCACATTTGAGCCAAACCGCCTGTGCGATGAGGAAACTGTTATTTCCCGAAATGCGTTTTTCAAAGTGAATCATTCTACCTCATTTTATTGCTTTTAGCATTTTTAAACGTTTTTCAATAGCAGATGGACATACTTTGTGTCAGGTGCCATCGGCTACTTAAGGAGCCGTGTAATTGATTTTTTTTTTTCCTTTTTCAAAAACCGAATCCCCTGGGGAAGAGTCTCTGCTCGGAAGAGAACAGAGCAGGCGCTCGGCGGGGCGGGCTGCGATGCCGCCGCTCCCCGCACAGACCGTGCGGGCGCGGTCTTCGCACCGCGAGCCGCCCGCGGACTGCACTGTCGCTTCTGCATTTTTGAACCTTAGCTCCCGCCTTCAGAGCAGGGACACTCTCCGGGGACCCATCGCCACCAATGGGCCTTCAGTCACTAGGTTTCTGGGAGGGGATGGGGCATTAAGTGTGTGGCTCGCCTGCCAAACCAAGGTGAATCAGAGCCAGCGTTAAAGAACCTTAACGCCAAACAGCGACATGGGGCACCTCGAGGCCCCCAAACCTTGACCCTGCAGCGACCTTTTGACACCACGTGTGTTTCTCGGTCTTTAGCATTGCCATTGTGGACCTGAGAGCGATTTAGCCAAAATAGCCAAAGGGTTGAATTTCTCTACCTTTACGTCCTTCACACCCACTTAAGTTTTCTCCAATTAGAAAAGAAGAATGAAAAATGCTTTGAGCCTGAGTCCATTCTTGTTTTCTTACTAATAAAGGTACTTCATACGTCATTTAGAAGTAGAAACGTATCAGATGAAATTTGTCTAATTGAAGAAAAATTGCAAAAATACAATATAATCCTTTCCCTCGTTCTCCAAGCCCTTTAAAAATGTCTAGTTCTTGATAGATAGCACTAACCTGTCCTCAGATTTCAAGGCTAAAAGCTGAGAAAGATCTTCCTCTAAAAGGAAATGCCCCGACAGCAGCCAGGGGGCGTGGTTGTAGGTACCAAGACAGGAACAAACCCCATGACTCTAGGGAATGGTCCTGAAAGGTTCCCTCCAGGCAGGGCAGGGGCAGGGAAGAGTTGGTTGTGGATTCATCCCTCCGGTGTCCCCACCTGTGGAATGGCATTGTTTGAAAACAGACAAAACAAACAAGACGAACTTCCCGGGACTGAAATACTTTGTATGTGTTGTTGTTTGCAGTGCATGCCAAGACATTCATGGGCACCAGAGCCAAGCTGGCGAGCTAATTAAATATATATGTGTGTGTGTTTAAAACAGCCTAATAAGGAGCGTTGGATATCTTCAAGATGAGCGAATATCTTATAACTTCTTCCGCAGGTGCGAGGATAGCTACAAGCCACGGGCTTTCTGTCCTGCTTCTTGTTTGTGGCTTTGTGAAGGGTGCTTTGCTTTAGTCTAAAGTGCTGACTTTTTTCCAATATCACTTTCTCTTCTTAAAGCAAAGAGCAAATCGCCTGTAAAATCTACGGAGCGGACAGCAAAGTTGACCCTAAACTCCAAGCACCACCCTGTACCCACTGTACTCTAATTTCCTACCCAAGGACGCCTGCTTCCAGAAGCTTAAACGAAGAGGCTATCACACGCTTTGTTCATAATAGTTTCTTGGGCGAGTCATTGATCTTTTCTTTCAAGAGAATTAGTGTGCAGTGATAGGATGTTTTCTACCAGCAAGATCTTTTTTTTTTTCTTTTTTTCCTTTTCTTGCGGCTGCTTAAAGCATCATCTTGCTGACTGCTCAGGGGTTGGCCTGAATGCGATGGGGATAGTAAATATTTACTACGGATACCATTGATTCCCTACGAAAGGACCCGTTATCTGCAGGAAGCAAACAGAGATCAAAAGACTTCAGAATATAAACTGTCATCAAACGAAAACCCCCGTTTGGGGCCAAGAACAAAATTACCAACACTGCGAGGCAACAAGGAGAACATTATTTTAAATCAGAAATAAGAAAAGAAATTTTTTTTTTAATTTTCCCCTTTTTTTTTCCTTGGATTTTTCTCCTTTTTCTTGATTATGGTTCTTGTTCAATGGTGGCAAATGCTGATTACGGCCAATCCCTGTCATTCCTGGGAGGTTTATATAAATACATTTCGAGCGTTCTATATTTCAATGTATTTTAATTCATTTCGCAATTCCTGTATATGCAAACTTGACAAATTCTGTAAATTGCTTATAGTATGTGTGATATAACTTCGAAGTAGATAGAACTATGACCCTCATGCAAGCTGATTTTTATCATTATATATATAAATATATACATATAAATATCTATATGTTGGGCCACCAACCATTTTTTTTTTTTTTTGATAAAGCATTTCTCACTTATGGTTCATGTATTGTGTGAATTTTGTAATGCCTCGTTTCACTTCCACAGGTATGACAGCTGCAGATGGCCTCTGTTGGCCTCTGCTTCCTTCTGGGAAAAGCATATCCAAAATTGTATCCGATAAGTGAATTAATTTCGTCGTGTGTATGCTCTGTTGGAATTTGCTATGTTCCTTTACAAATGGTGTTTATTGAGGTTTGAGGGTCTCTTGACTCTAAAGAATGTACACTCTCTGGTTTTGACAGCTATCCCTATAATATAATCATCATCATTATTGTCAAAAAGCAATGTTGCTCCTGGAAAATCTGCCTCGGGGGTGAATGAGGGGAACGAAGTGGTCGCCATTACTCGCTCCCTAATCCTGGAAGAACACTTCTTGCTGTGGCTGAAAGTGTGCCTCCTTTGACCTTTATGAATTTCTGTAGCATTGTCATTCCGTTATTTGCTCCTAATTATATTTTAATGACTCCTAATTAAAAGTTCGAATTTGGTTGTTGGCTAAATATAATATGTAAAAGATGACTGCGAATCCCAAACAAAGATAATGTGTTCAGTTTTCACTAGTGAAGTGAATTATAATTCTAAATATTCTGTTCTTATCTTTGGCCATATGATAATTCAGACTCTTTCATTTAGAATCTGTTTTCCACTCTGGCAAAGACTGGCAGGCAGAATGAATTAATGTGTTCCGTATACTCTATGGACTAGGTACGGGTTGAGATAGGAATGACCTAAGTCTCTCTTCCGGAATGATCTGTCCATTTTCGTTCATAACAAAACCAGGAGATCATCTCTGCAGGACCGTCGGCTCCCAGCCTAAGGTCCTGAGCTGGAGCTTGAAGGCAATGAATACCTCTGCTTTTCCAAGGTAAACGCGTTGACTTTCTGCAATTCAGTCACAAGCAATGTGCGTATTTTCACAATATTCTTGACATTATCTTCTGAAAGTTAATGTTTCATGCTAAACCTTTTATTGACATTTTTCTCGTTCATTTGGTTTATTATTTCAGTCTAATGAGAACAATAAATAAAGGATTTGATTGCACTATTTTATGAACCTAGAAATTTATTTTCTTTCAAAGTCGAAGACTTAAAGTACATGAAATAATGGAAAGATAAATATTATTTATTCTATCTCTCTGGGCTTTAAAGATTACGTACATCCAAGCATGAATGAGTATACCGATTCAAATTCAAACAGGCTGGAGAAATTCACCACGTACTTTGCTTTCAGCCGAAGCTCAGCTCAGGAGGGTGGTCAGTGCTAAAGTGTCTCTGATCAGTGATGTTTACCACATCCCTTGTAAGAAAGGACATGTGCTAGCTAGCTCGGTGGAGTCCGTGAACCTACCGAAACTATATACATATTTGTGTGTGTATTTGTTTTCTGGAGATGGCCCTTCACATTCATTGATTCTGAAAGTGATTTGATTATGATTTGCTTGCCTAAAAGAAGAATGCTTAGATGATTTCAAGCACCTACGAGGATGTGATTATTATAATTTTGAACTAGTTTATCTTAAAATTCATGGAAGCAAGGCATGTTTAGGGAAATAGTGTGTGTGTGTATGTATTTGGCCAAGAAAACATAGTTTTAAGTAAAGAAAAAATTCCCTTTTAATTTCTTATACACAGCATGGAATAATAGATATGAGATGATGTTTGTAGAATTTTTAGAACCAATACTAAGAGCTTAAAATATAATTTTACAAATTATACACAGATACCAATCACATAAGTGGTCCTGGTGTGGATGTTATATAAAAGACAAAATATTAAACATGAGTTAGCGGTAGTTTTGATGAGAAAAAATAATTGCAAAAGAAAGTGTAATTTGCCTTAGATAAATACATATAGTCCAATGATTGCATCTTGGAATTAAGACTATGAAGCTACAAAATATATGTGCACATAATTTCAAATATAAAGCCAAAATAATTTTAATTTTAGATCTCATTAATTAGGGGAGCATTTTATCGCTCAGGAAGTGTTCTAGACTTCATAGTCCAATCGGTGGAATAGATAAGGTCCTCTCTTGCATCTAGAGAGACAGAGAGGAAACATCCAAAAGCAAGAAAATATATAATAGTGATAAATTCTAAGAATAAAACACAGTAGGATGACATAAAGGCATATGACTATAAATGGTCAGGTAGGGAGGCGACATTTAAGCAAAACTCAAATGACCAGAAGCCAGTCAGGAGAGAGTCTGGGAGAAGAGGCTTCTAGGCAGAGGGCAGCTTGTGCCAAACTCTGAAGGTGAGTCCGCCTGGGCCAGAAAGTGGGCAAGTGTGTAGTCAGTGAGGGGGAGGGGCGTGAGAGGAGTTCAGGCCAGGGAAAGACAGACGAGACCCAGCCAAGGACAGAGGAACAGAACAGAGTGTGTGCGAGTTCCACATGGGCTCTTAATCTGAGACGGGACACAGGCTGTCCCCACAGCTGACTTCTGAGTGGTTTAGCTTGTCAGCAAAATGCCTTTGGAAACAACATTGAATCCCTCAGATGGTCGGGTTATGCTTCTGTCTAGAAGCTGCTGAGGTGTGTTAGGCATGGTGGAATGTAACTCAATGTTTTGATGCTGATTTACAACTGGTAATTTTGAGAAGGAAAGGGAAAGATTGAGAGACAGCCGGGACAACCTTTAGTGTAGCACAGAACTAGTTATGATCATTACAAAGGCAGTTTGAAATAAATCGAGTATATGAACTGAAAGTACAGACAGAATGAAAGAAAAGAGATTCGCTCCTAGACACGTGGTAGCAAAACATTGTAATTAAGATGGTAGAGGGAGGAAGAAAAAACTCTACATGTTCACAGAAAAAAAAAAATGATCAAAAAATCAGAAAATAAGAGCTTAGAGTTCTCCAGAAGACAATAGATCAAAAACTACAGCGGGGAAAATATTGTGACAAAATAATTTTACACTTAGTTAAGTTATATTTTCATTGTTAAAGAAATAAACAAAATCGATCTGAGGTAGTCAAGGCCCACAGAAGAATTGCATGTATCTGCTCTTCTTGAAAGCTCTGCTTGCCTATCTGCTCCGACTCAAACAGGAATCAAATATGATGTTGAAAATAAATGGGCATGATATAAGCTCTCTACCCTATGAGATGGCATTAAATGTAAAGAATTACTGAACATTTTATTGTATTTCGCTGTATATGAAAAGAAACAAAAGTTTCACAAAACAATATTAACCCTTATTTTGTGCATGCAATGAAATGCACTCTAATATTTTCTATTTTGTTTTATTTCTTTGTTAACTTGTCACAAAACATTAAATCGATTTCGCGACCCAAAATTTGAAAAAAAAAAAAAAAAAGAATCCGGAGGTGTATTTTATTCCAAAACTTAATATAAACGGTGAACATAATTACATGACAGCATATAATAATAAAACAATAATTTAATTGCGTTCTAAACTCTTATTATATTTTTTAAAACCAGTAAGTCAGAGATGATCCGAGGACAGAAAAAGTACATTCTTCATCCTAAAAGTACATTCTTCACACTAAAGTGGCATGGCGTGTTGGGGGCAGGAGAGTGACATGTGCCCTGCGTTTTGGTGTCCCGTTTTAGGTTTGCGTCCTTTTCTTTTCTGCCCTATCGTCATCTGAACTCCCTTCCTATATGTTTGAGATATGTGGGAGCTGAAGAAATAACTGCAGGGAGGTATAGCGGTCTCCATGGACCAACCACGAACCCTGATGAATATCCCATTGATCGCCTGCCCACTACATGTTGGACTAAGGCACCCCAGAGACCCGAGGATATGGTTTCAGTCCGGAGTCATTTCCCAGTGACGCAGCAAGGTCTGGGGAGTTCTCTTTCTTCGATGCGCAGTTACTCCCCAAACGTCTCGACTTCTTTTGTTGTCACCGATAAGGTCCTCCAGAAGGCATCCCTTCTGCAGAAGCCTGAAGAATGCCTTGGAGAGTAGCATGCCAGCACATTTACAGTTCACTTCCGCTGCGGTCCTCAGACACCAGGGACGTGCTGGAAGATGTTGGAGTGTGGCATGTATCGATAAAGGAAGGACATGCGTGGTGACTGTGATGAGAAGCAACCCAGAAACGCAATCAGCATCATCTGAGCCAGTTTTGAATAGGTGAGTGATTGTGGCATCTCCAGGAAGGAAATAGAGGGGCCACCTTCTTGAAGTCACACTTGATTTGTGTGATAACCTTAGAAGAAAAGTCCTCCATTTCTTAAAAACAGAATTTTGAGTCACCACATGAAAGTCACACTCCTCAGCCAAACCCGTCACCAGAGTCAGATTTGTTGAAGGGATCACCAGTCACAGTATTTTATGTGCATATTGAGAATATTACTCTCAGCATCCCCCAAAGGGACCCGAGACATTTGGGGAGTAACTGTGCATCAAAGAAAGAGAACTATCCAGACGTTGCCATGTTACGACTCAGGACTAATACCATATCTTTGGGTCCAAGACATAATGGGCAGGAGATGAATAGAACATTCATCATGATCCATTGTTGGTCCGTGGAGACCGCTATATCTACCTGCAATTATTTCCTCGGCTCCTAAAAATACAGCTGAAATCTATACCTTTAGCAACTTTACATAGGTTCCCTGTTACGTAAGGTAACGGCTATCAGTTTTTGAAGGACCCTCGAATTTCTCCTCTTTACCAAAATAGTTCATAAAAAAACAATGACAGAATTGTGACACTATTAAAGTCATGGATAAAGCATTTACCTGTCTTTGGTAGTACAAAAGACAGTCGAGTATTGAGTTATCATAAGCATAATTAGGTGCTGAATCCAACTAGAGCTGCTGTTCCAAATATAGCTACTTGCCGGAGCAAATTAGCAGAGCTGTCGTGCAGTTAATAACTTGGTAGTTTTCTACTTTATTGCAATTAGAATAAATAAAAGGATCTTTTTTTAACCTAGCAGGGATGAAAGTGTCTCTATGCCATTTGCTTCAAAGTTACGTTGACTCTCCAGGTCGGAGCTACAATTTAGTCCTCCCCACTGACCCCTCAGACGTCCTATGGCCCTATTATATTGATGGCACCATGTTGATAAGACCTAGAGATAAGGATGGAACAGCACCCTGGAGGTTTTATTAATATATATATATATATACTCTATGGGGTGGAAAATAAACTATAAAGATATAGGACCATGATGGCTTTAAGCATCCCTTTAAATGTTCAAGTAATTATTCCAATCCTTCACAAACTATTCCGGTGAATATAACAATGTGGCACTCTCCAATTCATTTTATGAGACTAGCATCACGTAGCTAGAAAACCTGACCATGACAAAGAAAGGACAATCTCAAGCTAGTCTAACTCATGGAAACAGGTGCAAAAATCATCAACAAAATAATAACAAAACAAACCCATCCATATATAATGCATCACATAGAATAGACACGGTTTCGTTTCAGAAATGCAAAATTGGAAAATCCAACAATAGGATCCTCAACAGTCTTAGATCATAGTCCCCAGAAGCAGGCAGCGAGACCAGGATTCGAGTCTAATTGATTTATCTGGGAAGTTCCAGAACCATGAGCAGAGGAATAGGAAGTAAGACAGAGAAGAGAAGACAGCGTGCATTATCCAGCCAGCTATCACTGCGGGCCACTGGAGTCCCATCCCATGGGGAGACTAAGGAAGTGGTATGAAACATACACCTGAGTTAACCCCATCCAAAGGACAACCTGGAATAATCAAAAACCAACTCCTGCTATTCATCGTGTGGGGGTGTCTGGCTTTGTGGGGAGGAAGAGAGAAGTAGGGTTTATTTCCAGGCATCTCCAGCCTGCCTTGTGCACGAGCAGAAGAGCCTTCTGCAACTCCTAGGACAGTGATGGGGAAAAGAACCACAGGTGTGGGCAGCGGGGAGTTCGTGCAAACGCACTGAGGTGCTGAGGCCCATTGGGTCTGGACCACAGCAGCTTCTGCTGCAGCATCACTGGAAGAGAAAAGCATGCGTAGATCTCAGTGGAAGAAAAAAAGGCGTTTGTTGAAATTCAATGTCCATTCCCGATTAGAAACTCTTGGAAAACTAGGAATAGAAAGGTCCTTAACTTACCTGGATAATGGGTATTTTCAGAACTGTAGCAAACCGCTATATTAAATTATGACACATTGAGTAGTTTCCCTTTACTGCTGGAAATGAGGGACAAGACAATGAAACCCATTGTCCCATGTAAATCTGTCATATAACAATGTTCTTAGAAGCATTTTAATGATTCATAGTTGAGAAAAACACAAATGACCATTAATAGTAGAACATATAAATAAATGGCATGTTCATACAAGGATGTACTAGCGGGCAAAGGAAATAAACGAACCAGGGCTACTTTCAACATTACGAGTGAATCTCAAAGCCATAATCAATACTTGATTGATTAAAGACATAAGGACGTACAGATGGTAGCATCCCATTTACACAGAATTCAAGAACGGACAACTGATTCAGTGCCTGCAGCAAGGTAGAAAATTTCAAAAGTGGAGAAATACATCACACCTTGTCCCTTCTAACGCTAAGAAACAGTCCCGAGTTTCATGGGCACGTAAGGATTTGGGAAACAATGCACACCACAGTCTGTTGTGCTGCTCAGCCTCACTTACCGAGGGACGTGAAAGCCAGGTGTGGGTGTAAACTGGAAAAAAAGAAGGCCTTTCCTCTGGCCAGTCCACGAAAGGAGTGGCTCTGTCCACTAGCGCTCACGGCCCTGCAGTTCAACGGTGCTCAAAGTCCCTTGTGAACACACCAGGACCCCCTCTGAGGCCTGCCAAAAACTCCTGCCAGAGGAGTCACCGTAAACAGCACTAGACTTCAGTAGGAAAGGCATGTCTTCTGTGGCTACCTACTCATCTACTTCTAAGAAACCATTTACCACTGCCCGCTGGTAGAGATTAAATAAAGACAGGCCACCAGGTGGTTATGAAACTCGCTGGGACTTAATGTCCTCTGTGAAGTCCAGTCATCGCACAGAAGGAAGAGAGTGTCTGAGAAGATCCCGAAGGTACAAGTCACCGCATGAAACGTCACACTCCCAGCTTCCTTATTCCCGCCACATCGTCAGTCCCCAGGCAACCCACCTCATAGTGTCATCAGGAATTACTTCTCCTTAAAGGAAAAAGTTTAAATTCAACTTATAGATGATTTTGCCGCCAGAAAATTTTCTTCTCTTAAGATATCTAGAAGACAGACAAAACTTGACCAGAAATATCTGATGACAGATCTTTAACAATCGAAATCATATATTACATGTTCGAACAGTTATAGTGTGTATCAGAGAGCAGATGGTGAAGACAACATTTAAATCGCTGGAAAAAATAGTTTTTTAGGCAATCTCAGAATGATTTCTTAACTACTTGGGGGGTAAAATTCAAGCAAAATAAAGTGAGTACATTAAAGTGCAGCATAAAATTTAAAATGTATGTAGTTTAAGAGTCAAAATCAAAAGAATAACTAAGGGAAAAACCACTTCAACATTAACATAATATGCCCAAATCAATATCCTTTCATATTTTTTAAGACTTAAATCAGTAAGCAAAAGAAAAAAAAAATCTCAGCTTTAAAAAGGGGGGAGGCAAATCATCAAATTTTTTCAAGGAAGAAATAAAAATGGCCAATATTCATGAAAATATTCAATCTCGTTAAAAATAAAAGAAAGCACTAACAATAAGACCAACACTTTGTAAACATAAATCTGAATTTTAAAAAAAATTGGCATTCTTAAATGTTTTATTATAAAACAAGAAAAAATGTATAAATTATATTCTCGACACAAGAAGGTAAAAAAAAATGCCATTTAAATGAACCGAAGGATAAGGAGAAATATAAAAATAAATACAGAAATATTGAATGATATAACAGAAAAATCTTAGAGAGCAGATACAAGAGAAAGTTGTTTGAACAAGTAATAAAAGAGGCAAAATTCTGGGTGAGAGACTTGGAAAAAAGAGGAGGGGAAAAAATGTTAAGACATAACGAGAGATCAGAGACTAAAAGTTACCCACGCATATGACATACGAGTCCGTGATCATCTGTAGTAGGTTGAGTGGCAGGAAAAGCTTAAAATGGTAAGTGGCAATCTCGACTTCCAATTTAATGAAGCCACTGTTTGTCACCTGATGGAGGCGCACCTCCTCTGAGAACCAAAATCTCCAAATGAGCAGAGTAGAAAAGGGACAGAAAGCACAACTCCCAGGAGCGGATAATTATGTATGGCAGTATGAGGAGCCATGCCCACTTCCGGCTTTGGTTCCCGGAAGCAGGTGTGCTGACTCTGGAAAAGTCAGCACCGCATGTCGTCAGTAGGCCGTGACTTTGTTTGATCAGGCCAGCTGCTTCAGAGTGACAGGGTACGTGGTGACACCAGTGAACTCTATGGGCAGGCTTCCTTTGACACGCTTCTGCTGCAGAAAGAGTCCTTAATCAGAGCAATAGTGAAATGTGGGTGCTGGCAAATGCAGGACCAAAGGGAGGAAAATCCATATGAGGAACACTTGTCTGGTCCAGACACAACAAACGGTCACCCGCTCCGCGATGGAAAGAATCCAGTGGAATCTGCTACCGCTGCCAGGTCCCCCATGATGGTGTCAGGTCACGGGCTCGGCACTGGTGTCTCCTACGGGTAAGCTGGGGACCCGGAAGCGTGGCAGCCAGGCAGCCTTCGTGTGGGGGACCCTCGTCATTGAGCCCAAGCGTATGTATTAATATAAGGTGAAATAAGGTGATCTAGCGAGCGCCTCTATAGACAATAAATGATACATAATAAAGTTTTTTAAAAGAAAACTCTTTGTAAACTTTAATTTGAAAGATACATCCTCAAGAAAATGAATAAAATCTATCTTAAACTAACGAGAAAACACGTAATTAACATTTACACACTAAAAACACTTTATTAAGCTAAGAAACATAATCGGGATCACTGTTATTGTTTGATATTTAACACTGATCTCATAATCAAAGCGGTGCAAAATACAAAAATAAGAAATAAAAATTTGAAAGAAAAATATAATTATCATAACTTGAAAGCAAATAATTATCTGCTGAAAAGCACAAAAGGGTAAATTGACATTTTAGGGCTAGTCATCAACTATAATATGATAAAATATAAATATTAATTTACCAAAATAGCACTTTCCTTTACACCAGTTAGAACAATAATGGAGAAAGAAATGCATTCACACTGAGAACACAGACATCAATAAGAAGAACAATATCAAGAAAGATGTCAGACCTAAATGAAGAAAACTAATATATATATATATATATATATATATATATATATATATATATATACTGAGAGCACGCACAAAAAATTAATTGGAAACCATATCATGTTCCAAAATGAGTCTTTATAAAGATGACAATTCTTTCCTAGCCATGCATGCATTTTTCAACATATCCTAGCTAAGTTTTACTTTGTTTTGTTTTCGTTTTTAGAATTTTGCCAAATGACTTTAAACTTAATCTTAGAGAAATGAGGGAAAATAGCCACAGGAAATTTTTAAAGAGTAATGAATGGAGAGTTAACCTCCCAGATAATGAAAGTACGTGAATTAAAATAATGTGATTTGGGTCCAAATATTGGCAGAAAGACAGACGGAACACAAGGAATGTTCCAGAAAGTACTCAAGAGTGTATAAAAACAATACATGATGAAGGTCATATGAAAGCAACTGGAAAAGTGGAATTATTCAACAGTAATTATGGTTCAATCAAAAAGTGGTTGCAGAGTCACTGATCATTATGAATCCATGAATATTCTGGGTGGATTAAATAATTAAATGAAAAAAATTGGTGGGGGAAAAAAACAAGAATAAAGCATTATAAATAAGCAATCATAAAGGAAAGTAGTCAATGATAAAATACACAGAAATATAAAATTTCTGTAAGATCATTTTTGAAAAGCAACGACTTGAACAAGCGAAAAATAAACATAAGTAGATTACATCTTTAATAGTTAAAGAGATCATAATTATGAAAAGTAGACATCAACGCTCCATTGGAAAACTGGCTAAAGACACACGGTTATCAGACAAAAGAAGAAAAAAAAAGAATACATAAAATAGGAAGAAGAAAGTCATCAAACGAGCGATGCAGAAGAAATGGAAATTGTAAGAGAACGCTTTTCACGAAGCTATGCAAATACATTTGAAATATAAACATGGAAGAAATATGACTATGACATACTCTTTCCATGAACCCAACACCCTGTAGATATATACTTCCCAGGTGGTCCTTCTCATTTAGCATCGTGAAGAAAATGCCTGCAGCCACGCTGAATTTTATCTCCTGGTTTGATCACCTGCTTTCCCTGCAGAAGCTTAGAACTTCTTTGTTTAACCCTAACGTTAAATTTGTTGTGAAGATTTTCCTTTCTCACCTAAATTATCTGTTCGACCTCAGTTCAAATATCACTACTTTCTGTCATTTTTATTGCCGAAAAGTAGAATAGAAGTTTTGAAACCTTTTGATCAGAAAAACTGCTTTTAGATTAAAGTCTGAACTCATGACAGATCCAAAACTGGGCAGGGGCCTGTATCACAAACAATACTGCCGAACTATTAAGCACCTGCTTGACAACGAACACCTCGCGCAGTCTTTTTAACCTGTTTTTACACAAGTGTCCAAAAGTGATTTGCCCAGGTTTGGCACATAGTAGATGAAAAATAAATATTTTCTCCTACTGTTACTTTGATGACAAGTTTGCTTCGTGGAATGGCCCAGATTTCCATTTCTGTGTCATCGACATGAGATTTATTTTCTGATATGGTGGTTAATGTCCGTGTGGGGAAAGCACAAGACAAACGACTTAAATGATGACTCGAGTCACCACGATACTGAAGAACAAAGCTGGAGGGCTGACGCCGCCCACCTTCAAGACTTACTACAAAGCTACAAGCATCAAGACAGTGTGACATTGGCAAAAGAACACACAAATAGATCAGGGGAGCAGAACGGAGATCCCAGAAATAGACCCACACAGATATACCCAATGATCTTTGACAAAGGAGCAAAGGCAATTCGATGGATAAAAGATGGATCTTTCAATAAAGAGTATGGGACAACTGGATATCCACCTAAAAAACAATGAATCTAGGTACCCATCTTACATCTCGCACAAAAATTAACTCAAAATACATCTACGGGTAAAACTCAAAACTGTAAAATCCTTAGAAGAAAATAAAAGAGAAAATCTAGGTGACCAAAGATTTGGGGATGAGTTTTTAGATACAACACCAAAAGCACAGTCCATAAAAGAATAAAATTGATAAGTTGAGCTTTACTAAAATTAAAAACATCTGTGAAAGACAGTTATAAAAGAGTGTAAAAAAAGGCAAGCCACAGACTAGAAGAAAATACTTGTAAAACATATATCTGGCAAAGGACTTGTATCCAAAATACGCAAAGAACACTTAAAATTTAATAATAAGAAAATAAATAACCAACTTTTAAAATGGGCAAAAGACACCTCACTGAAGAAAAATGTGCTATGACAGCTAACCATATAAAAAGATGTTCGACATCATAAGTCATTGGGGAATTCTAAACTAAAGCAATGAGATACCACTGCACATCTATGAGAATGGCTAAAATCCAAAACACTGACAACACCCAGTGCTGGTGAAGATGTGGAGCAACAGGAACTCTCACTCACTGCTGCTGGGAATTCGAAACGGTACAGCCACCTTAGAAGACACTTTGACAGTTTCTTACATAGCTAAATATTGTCTTACCATATGATTCAGCAATCAGGCTTCTAAGTAGCCAAATAAGTTGAAAACATATGTCCGCACAAAAATTCGCACATAAATGTTTATAGAAGATTTATCCATAATTGCCAGAACTAGAAGTGACCAAGATGTCCTTCAAAAAGTAAATAGATAAATAACTGTGTACATCCATACGATGGACTATAATTCAGTGATAAAAAGAAATGAGTAATCAAGCCACGAAAAGATAGAGAGGAGCCTTAATTGTATATTGCTAATTGAAAAAAAAAGGCTACATATTGTATGATTTCAACTATGTGACACTCTGGAGAGGCAAAACTATGGAGACAGTAAAAGATCAGTGGTTGCCAGGGACTTAAAGAGAGGAAGGAGGGGTGAATGGCTGAAGTGCAGGGGAATTTTAATGTAGTGAAGCTGTTGTGTATGAAACCATAATAGTGGTTAAATGACACTGTGCATTTGTCAAAACCCATAGAACTATACAACACAAAGAGTGATCTCTAATGTAAGCTGTGGTTAAGAATGATGTATCAGTACTAGTTCACCAATTGTTACGAATATGCCACATTGGTGGGAGACCTTAAAAATAGAGGGAACAAAGTGGGGGAAAGTGTATCTCAGTCCTCTGTATATCTCAGACCTTCTGCTCGATTTCCTGTAAACCTAAAATTTTTCCGAAACATAAAATCTATTCATTAAAAATAAAAAGGTGATTCAGATGCTTTCACATATGTTAACACACTTTGCTGTGTTTCAAAAAGAAAATCAAGATACTCGAAATAATGGCTGACTCAGCTTGACTGTGGGGGACGGGCAAAGCTTCTGATAGGGTTGTAACAATCGCTCCCTATAATGCGTGTGTCCTTCAATTGCATGCCAATCTTACAAATTAAGTCACGAGGTCAGTGTCTTCGACTAAAAGTCAAGCCAAACGACATTTAAATCTTCACCCATGGAGATGCAAAATATACATTAAAACCTCATACTACTGAAATTTTTAGGATGACAATAAGTATGCAAAAAAACTGTAACATAAGCAATGAGCCCTTGAAGCACACCATTGTATGCATTTCAACATCACGCAGAGTTAAGAATTCCTTTGCTATAAGAATTCGTGTTGCCTGCATCTCAGATTCAAAGGTTTGGAAATGCGGATCATACGTCTTCAGAGAGAAGTTATCGGTACGTTTCATAAGCCCCTTGAATTATAACTCTGTATCCCCAACAGCAGTGTAGGCTCCTGCCTAGAGGAGAAATGCAAGGCTTGTAAATAAAGAGAAAAGAAAGGAATGACGAAAGACAGGTGGGGAAGGAGAGAACGAAGAAGCTTTGACTAGGTTGTTCATGCAAATCCTGAATTCCTCGTCTGAGCTTGATGGAGATCTTTGTATCCTAAGTCCCGGCAGGTGTCCCCAACCTTTTGCCGGCCCAAGAACCATGGGGGATCATAAAGAGAGTCAAACTCTTCTCATTTTGACTCATATTTTGAATTTCGGAGACTCCGCAGAAAGGGTTAGGTACACCTTTGGTTGCCTGGGAACAGAGCTCACGTCCACCTCGACCTCATGCAAATTTTTCTTAAAGCATCTATTTCGTGTAAGTATCGCTTCAGTGACAGTTATGGATAAGGCTGACGTATCTAAAATATTTTACCGTACCGAGACAGGAATGCCTTATTTTTTTCATGAGAGCCTCATTTCAGCTTTAAATTGGCACCTGCAGTACATTTTCTCGTATTTCTCAGCACAGACACGTACCTGTTTCTGGCGTGATTGCAATGGCCAGCAACGGCACATCATTTAAATGTGATGCGTCCTTCTGTTTTATGATCTGCGGTTTGCAGGTAGTAAATGAAAGTGATTTAGACAAGCTTCTAAAATTACACCTAACTGTAGAGACATTAAGTATGCTTTTAGGTGAAAGTGGCCTATCTTCCTGTTACATGTTAATTTGATCACCTTTCTCTTACTCTTTCTGGGCGTGAGAAGGCGAAAAAGAGGAACTCTCATAAATTTGAGAAGAAGGTGCGTTTGGGCATCGGGAAACAAATTTACAGAAATAAAATTACCAAGATGAGACTACGCTCTTGGCATTGGACAAAAATGAAGATAGCCCTGGGCGGCTACTTTTAAGGGATTACTAGAAGAAATTCAATCAAAAATGCCTAAACACAAAACGCTAATTACACTGATAGCATGAGAACCGGGAGAGAAGTTGTGATTGACGCCCGCACTGACGTCTCAGCGACATGAGACTCTGAAATAGATTCGATGCATCGCCGTTTCGTCCGGAGCCGGTGCCATCCCCTCCACGACAAACAGCAGAGGATGGAGGGTTGGCTAGCTGCCTGAACCACCGCCATGAGCCATCGGCCTGTGCATTTTAGGGGACGTCTACACGATATTGTTAACATCTAATAAATTAAGGACTATGCACACAATTAGAATCGTATACAAACTCCATATTGTAAATAGTTTAAAATTTCCAAAAGGCACTCAATTTGTTAAATCTGGTTGGAAACCAGAGAATACATCCAATGAATGTGTGGTATGACTTCGCTCAAGACTTCTCAACGTCTCTCCTTTGCCAATAGAGAATAAATTACATAAACAGGCAGTCAGCAGCTCTGAGACTTGGCTTCACCCTGCCTCTTAGACCCACTCACAGTGATTCTCCCTGGATAACCGCTGGTCCAGCCAAAAGACCCCCTTCCTCATCACACCCCAGTACGATCCACAAACGCATCACGCAAGCCTCGGGGCTGCACGTCTCAGGCTGTTTCTAAAGTGTCTCTCCCCAGATGACACCTGCGCATCCTGTTCCTGTTGATAAGTGACAGGTGCTACTGCAAGTGTTAAAATGTCCAGGATGGTAGCATCCATATGCTCCTTGCCACTAAAAATGCCATGGGTCTGTGATCAATCGTACACCCGAGAGGTGTTCCCACAATGGAAATAAATACAAGTAATAGGAAAACGTGGCTGTCCTCTCTATTTTCAGCATTTTTATCTCCTGTCTTGTCACTGTGCCCTGTTTCTCGGCCTTCCCCGCTCTCTGCCCATCATATTCATTATCTGGGTTCGTGCGTAAGGTGTTACTGTTACTTGGTGGGTTTCATTTTAAGTGTCTCACTCTCATTTAAAGACACAGACTTCGGGGAATTCAAATGACACGGCCAGGACGGAGCTGAAAATGGGAAAAGACAGGACTCTCAGACGCTGTGTCCTACGCTGGTGTCTTTTCTCCCATAACGTGCTCTTTTCTACAAAAATGATGCCTTTCGCCAGAGAAGCAGCATGCCCGCGATGAGCCCCTCACCCTTCCCGCTTCCCAATTTCCTTATCCGTCAGTGGGAATTATGAGCCCTGCCCTGCCTACCTCGTGTGGCGGCTGCAAGAAGCAAATGATTGTGTATGTGAAGGCGTTTCTGAAGCTCAAATAAAAACATTGAAAGTGTCATTTCATTATCTTCACCTGGAAAACAGCCGAAGAGCACTGGAATTAAAAATATCAGCATTAACCTACTACTATCTGTATTAATCATGAATAATGAACTTGAGCCTAGTGTTTTGCCCGGCTATGAAGCAAAGGTGGTGACTGAAGTGATCACACACATCCTTAGCGGGGACTGAATCAAGGTTTAAATTAAACGAGTGCCTGATTTGCATGTTCCTTATTTTCAATTATATCAGCCTTTAAGATATCAAAAGAAAATACCAACCTTGCAAAGGACTACGAGTGGTTTTTTTTGTTCCTAAGAGTGCAACGCCCTGGGATTTTGAGTAAGGAAACCAGTTGTGCCTAGATTAAACCGAAGTCTCACCAGAAAGTCCCAAAATAATGCCAGTGCAGACTGATGAAAACCTTTTCCATCTTTACAGGCTAAAAAGCTTCTGCAAAGGAAACAAGCAACAGAATATATAGGCAGTCTACGAGATGGGAGAAATTATTTGCAAACCATACATCTTATCAGGAGTTAATATCCAAAATATATATGGAACTCCTATAATTCAATAGTAAATAAATAAACCAAGTAAAAAGTAGGCAAAGAACTTGAATAGACATTTCTCAAAAGAAGACACGCAAATGGCCGATTGGTACATGAAATGATGCTCGACGTTCCTAATCATTAAGGAAATCTGAACCAAAACTACAATAAGCGATCACCTTTCACCCGTTAGAATGGCTATTATAAAAATAAAATAAAATAAAAAAAAGATTGACAGGGTTGCGGAGAAATTAGAATCCGCCGTTGGCGGAAATGTGAAATGGTATAGCAGGCATGGAAGACAGTATGGGGGTTCCTCAAAATATCAGACTACCACGTGATCCAGCAATTCCATTTCTTGATATAGATCCAAAAAATTGAACTCAAAACCTTGAAGACACATCTGCACCACCATGCTCGTTGCAGTGTTATTCACAGCAGCCAAGGTACGGAAGCAGCTCAGGGTCCAGGGTTCACCTGAAGAAAATGGTGTATTTGATATGATATATGTATTTATGTCCATCTATCATCTATCTCTACCTATCTATCCTCTATCTATTTATCTATCATCTATCTATCATCATCTGTTATCTATCTATCTATCATTTATCATCATCATCTATCTATTATCTATCTATCTATCTATCTATCTATCTATCTATCTATCTATCTATCTAACTTGATGTTTAAACTGAAGGAGTCCCTGCCATTGTAACTCCATAGTGATCCTGGAGGACCTTGTGCTGCGTGAAATCAACCAGTCACAGAAAGACAAATACTGCACAACTCCACTTACACGAAGAATCAAAAACCGTCAGATCCTTAGACTCAGAGAACAAAGTGGTTGCCAGAGGTTGGGGAGCGGGGCAGTGGGGAGTTGCTCGCTGGCTAGAAAGTTGTGATTACAGCGGATGAGTGAATTCTAGAGATCTGCCATGCGACGCGTACCTGTAGTTATAAACAGTGTTCTTTACTTCAAAATTCGTTAAGAGAGTGGATCTCACGTTAAGTGTTCTTACCACACACACACACACACACACACACACACAAATTAAATCAAATCAAATCAATCACCAAAAAAAAAAAACCCCACAAAGGAACACAGGGAAACTTTGACAGGTCTTGGATATGTCTGTTACCTTGATTAAGATAATGGTCTCACGGACATTTGCGTGTGTCTGAACATCCAACTGTACACATTCAATATATGCAGTTTCTTCTATATCAATTATACCTCAATAAAGCCTGTTTAAAAATAAAGAAAATATCTAATAATATTCAAAACTTTGATTCTATTTTGTTTCTATTGAAAATCGCTTCTCTCGGAGCCTGAGGAAAACAACCCCTGCTCTTTCTGAAAACCATCAGCAGCCGCCGTGAGGGCACAGCGTGCCTCACTAAGTTACGCTGTCGACGGGAAATTAGCAATTGACCTGCATGTCCCTTTTTAATAAGAACGCCCTTGCTAGTCTTGATTTATAGCGAGCATTATTTCCTGTTGCAATATGAGTAGTAATAATTTTCCCTCGGAGGCACCTTATGTTTTTGAGTTCCCATAACAAATGAGATTTTAACAAGGCAGGAGTGATTTCATGTGATTGGAGGCCGTTGGTTCTGCCCGGTGATTTGTTTAATTGAACGCGATCTAGAAGGCTCCAGTATTACAAATACACTTCAGCGACAACGCTTGACGCATACCTGAAAACGGAAATGGGACCCGAGATGAAGCGAACATCGAGGCCCTTCCTGGAACGTTAATGATTCGGAGCCATCTAGAACTCTCTCAAATGTCTTCAAGTTCCAAAATAGGCGTATAACCTTGCGCTTTCCTGCTAAACCTCGAACTCATCTGTAGGTTGGTACGTGGTTCCTGGCTGATGCCTCCGGTCCTGACGCAACTGTAATTTACTGCTCTTCCTCAGTGACTCATCCTCCTTTTTGTTATTCTTGTTCTCTTGATTACTTTGTCCACCTGTAAGACACAGTATCTTCGTAGCAGATGAAAGTGTATGTCTGTCTATAAATGCCTCAGGTTTTCAACGGAGAATACCAGCTCTCCCCATAAGTCATCATCTGTGAAGTCGTGGGGACTGGTCCTCTTTGGGACACGCAGATAGGTGCACCTACACTGCACGCCAGAGTGCACAACCTTGAACTCATCGCTACCCAGTATTGATCGGAAAGGTCCGTGGAGATAATCCACGCCTCAGGAGAAGAATCGCCATCTACCTCTGAAGACATCTGCCGTTCATGTCTAAGTGAAAGAAAATCTGAGACCTGGATCCCTGGACCACGTCACGCTGGCCACGAGAATGCCTGCTCCTATTCTAATTCATTTCATCGCAGTAGCATCTGCATCAATAGATGTCGGTATGAAAAATAAACTCTAAACAAACTAATAGCACTTATGTAAATGGTGCCATTGAAGGAAAATTTTACAGCATGCAGTAATTACCCCCGAGGGGGAGTCCTCTTCTGCGCTTGGAAAAGACTAGTTGTGCGGGTTCTGAAAACATAGTTTTACTTTCAGAAAACTGAATTAGGTAATCAGCAGGTTTTCCTCTCGCTTTGCTGCTGAAAAGCTTAGAACTGACCCCGTTTGCTCGATGTTGCCTCTTTCTTGGCACCATTTTACGTGCACATCTTTAGTTTATTTTCTTTTTGACCCTTCTACTTTTAACAGTTACCATTTACTTGGATTTCGGTTTTCTTCGAAGGTGCCATAAATCTTTTCTAGGAAAAGACATCCGTGTGTAAAGAAATAGGGTCAGACAGGTGTCCTGAGGCAGAACACTCCACACCCGAAGCCACTCACCCTTCGAGGACACGCCCTTCCGCACAACCGGATTAGAAGCCACTGCCGACACCTGCGCTTCCAATGCTCAGTGAGCAAACCGACAAAATGAAATTGCATTGATACAACAAAAGAGAAGTTCGCTGACCACTAAATGCCTTATTTCTGAAATAAATAGGCAAATGGGAGAATACCAATTTGAAAAGGAGAAAAATAACTGATACCTGGTCGCCTGTTCCGTTTATGTGAATAAAGATCGTTCCTATTTCTTTTTTTAAACTGACCTCTCTTTAACAATTCCTGGGAGGGTCCTGACTATTAAGGAGTTTTCCTCCAAGGCGTTCTACATTGGTTGGAGAAACCCCTTGAGATGGGAGATTAACTTAAGTTGTTCCCAGAAGCCAAGTAAAGAAACCTTTTTCCTCAGCTTTATTGAGATCTGATTGACGTAAGACCTTGTATAGATTTAAGATGTACAATGTGACTTGACGCATGCCCGTGTTGCAAAATGCTTACCACGAGAAGGTTGGTTAACAGAGCCATCTCCACGCATATCAACCTTCTCATGTGTCAGGCGAGAACATTTAAGACCCACGCTCTTAGGAACTTGCAAGTACACAGCGCAGTATTGTTCACTATATCGCCATGCTGTACATGAGATCTCAGTATTTATTCATCTTATAACTGGAAGTTTGTACCCTTTAAACCAGAACGGAAGAGCAAATTGAGATACACGCTGCTGTCACTTGTAGACAGATGAGGAACAAGAAATAATCATGGGAATTGGCAAGTTGGGGATCATGGATAACCCTGTCGGGTGAGATTTCGGTGGAAGCGCAGGGGTAGAAGTTTATGGGATGGGTTCAAGAAAGAATGAGGGAAGGCAAGATGGAGAAAGGAAGTACAGAAAATATTTTCAAACATTTTTTCTAAATAAATGGGCAGAGAAGAAGGACATTGCTGGAGAGATATATGGGGTCAAGAGAGGTTTTTTGTTTAATGAGTGTTTTAAGCATACACGTAGGCTGATGGAAATGGTGCAGTACAGGGGAAATTTACTGACACAAAAGAGATGATGCGAGTGTGTGCATCAGTTAAAAAGAGAAACCGGAAGCATTTACACAACTAGAGGAGCTGGTTTCAGGAGCAGAGACCTCATTCAGAATAGTAAACGGTGAGGCAGAAAACGTATACGCAAATGCAGGTGGAACAGTGTGGGAGATGTCAAAGCTCTCATTTCATGGGTTTGTGTGTGTGTGTGTGTGTGTGTGTGTGTGTATTTTCTCATAGAAATAAGTTTTTAAAAAGTTATTGCTTGAGAGCAAGGAGAAGGGTAGGAGGTTTTGGAGACTTAAAAAGACGTCTGGGAGAGAGGGAGAGGGAAAAGATAAAGGAATGTGATACGGTTGGCAGGAAGCACCCCAAACTCTGTTAAGTGTACAGGTCATGAATCTCATGTAAGACTAGTCAGTATCGTTATACGTTTTTCTCTGGTTACTTTCACCTCCCTGGTGGCAGAGCTAATGGAGAATTGTAATCAACTAGGTGTGAGATTTTGTCAGGAATGAAGATACGGAAGTGATCGTGGGGATGGACAAGGAACTCTAAGCCAGGAAAGAAAGCAAGCGAGGCGTGATTGGAATTTAAAGGACGGTGACAGGTCATGGGTCAGTTTATGGGGGGACCCGTTGGGATGGAAGCCGCTGAAACTGGAGTGCAGAGGGAGTAAGCGGTAGTCAGAAAGCAGAATACGTAAAGGTGAGGTTCTGACTGAGCTGCAGTTATGGGCGATGAGCTCGCCGAGGGCGCAAGCACAGGTGGCTGGCAGTGACCGAGGACAGGGGGGACCATCAGGAAATGAGAGGCCCCAGGGCACACTATGAGAACATGGACAGAACCAAAAAGGATGACTCGTGAGTGGTTAGAAGAGGAGGTGACAAATTAGTAATTAAAACACAATTAAAACACCGTAGGGATGAGAGATAACAAGAAAGGAGAGTCGTGTATGACATACTCTAAGAGCATGAGCTTCAAGGAATCCAGGGTTTTATAGGGAGGAAGCTGGGATAATTAAGGATTTGGAAACGATAATGAGAAAATTAAGGACCCCTATTAGTTATTTATTGTTGTGTAACAAATTAACTCAAAACTTAAAAACAACAATAATCATTTATTATCTCTCACAGTTTCCGTGAGTCAAGAATTCAGGCAAGCCACAAAGGCGACAGTGATGTCTCTTCGCGAGGTCTGGGGCCCCATCCAGAAAATAGAGCTCGGGCGGGAGGCGGGGGGGGGTCCCATCATGTGAAGTTTCATCACGCTTTCTGATACTGGCAAACAGCTGTGAGCCTAGCTGAACTGTCAGCTACAGTACGCACACATGGCCGTCCAGGTGGCCTGGGCTGCCTCCCAGCATGGGGCTGGGTTCCAAGGGCAAGCACCCCAAAAGAGCGAGAAAGTTAGGTAGAAGCTGCATTGCCTTTTGTCACCTCTCCTTAGAAGTCACGTGGAAAAACTTCTGCCACGTTCCGGTGACTGACGCAGTTACAAAGGTCCATCTCAGTTGAAGAGCAGAGAACACAGACCCCACAGCCCAAGGAAGGAGAGTCGACATCATCGTTACTCGAAGAGCACACGGGATGGGTCATATAACGACGCCGTCCGGAAAATGCAGCCTCCACAGCCGCCTCCCCTAACTCCAGGACGAATTGCAGAAGCGAGGAAGAAAAACACCCACCATCTAGGAGGCCCAAGGAAAATGGCAAAGGCAGATTCTTCGAGAAGTTAAAAGAAGAAGTTGACGCCGCGGAGCGTTTCTCTGACTCTAGCCCGTGGAAGAAACTTTAAGAGTGAGGAAGAAGAGAGTTTGGATCACGCTGGGAGACATGCAGCCATGGAGAGGCAGGAGCGGGTGAAATGAAATGACCCAGATGATTCAGGTTTTTTTTTTTTTTTTTTTTTTGGTAATGGAGGGGTGTAGGGCAGAATGGAATTAATTTTGAGGGTGACTAGTGCCGAAAGAGAGAGGAAGGTCTCGTTATGGCCACTGGAGCCCTCTAGGGGTTGACCCAAGCCAGCGAAGGCAGCACTGAGGCCAACAGAGGGTGGTAGCGCCAAGGACCCTGAAGAAACACCGTGACCAAGAGGGACCGGCACCGGTGTGGCCGGACATTTTATATTAGCAAAACAATTAATATAATTTACCTTATTAACAGAGACTGTGAGGAAAAATTATGTGCCCACCATAATACATGCTGCAAAAGCACTGGATAATATAAAACTCATGTACGATGAGAAAGGAAACAGTTATCAAATGAAGAAATGAATTCGAACATGATAGTGCATCTACCCAAATCCCCCAGTAATTAGCTTACTTAATAGCAGAGTAGGCGAAGCATCCCCTTTAAAGTCAGAAACAATTCAAGGACATCTGCTGAAACTGCTTCGTCGTTAACGAAAGCTATGAAAATGAATGAGGTTTACGATTATGAAAGAAGAGATGAAGTTGCTATTTGCCTATGATTACAGATAATGTGATTGATTGCAAAGAAAATTAAAGAGACTCCACAGAAAAATTATTAAAATTTACCAGTAACCGATTACTTGGGTAAGTCGAAGATGAATATACAAAACTCAATAGCTCATCTCTATACCAGCAGTAATCAATTACAAAATGTACCCTTACAAAGATACACTCCCAGCGGGGGGAAACGGGGGTGGGGGGAAGGAATTCAAATACCTAAGAATATATCTAAAAGAAATGTAAAGCTCTTAGAGGGGAAATTATAAAATATTTTATTGCAAAACATAAAAGAGCATCTTAAAAATGGAGAGAGATTTATTCCGTGTTCATGGATGGAAAGACTGTTGTAAAGATGTCAACGCATTCCAAATTAATCTATAAATTTAATGTAATTGTGATAAAAACCTCAAATGAGTTTTTCACAGAACTTGGCCAGATTGAAAATGAGTGACAGACAGCAGACCCGCCCACACGAAGGGTCCTGATGGCGGAATTTCAGAATAGCAGGTAGAAAGGGCCAATCTGAAAAGCCACTGGAAAGGAAGACAGGTGCCCTCGCAAAGGACTGGCCGTCGGCAGGGCGTTGGACTTTTCAGCAGCGCGTCAGAAGCCAGAAAACAATGTCACATGAGCTCAAAGCTGAAAAACCTCAAAAAATAAAGAATTGGGAGAAGGGGGAGGAGGCAGGGGACCACCACCCACTCTTTCTCAAGAATATACTTCACTGGAGAAAACTAGAAAACGCATGAAGAAACTGGAAGGCAGGATTCGCGGGGAGAGAAGGGATGGAGAGGCTCAGGGAAGCGGCTCTGAGATGCTCGGTGAAGGAGCCTCGTAACCGCGCTGCCTCCACCAATCAGCGGCCCTCAGAAAGCGGCCCCCAGAGCACCCCGGAACTTGCCGAAGACGCCAATTCTCAGCACTCGTCCCAGACCTGCTGGGTCAGACTCTCTGGGGTTGAGGACCCCGCATCCAGGTGATATCGAGCCCTCTCAGGGCTCCGAGGTAGCACGAGGGTGGCGACCGCCCGCCCAGCGCCCGGGGCCCACCGCGCACTCAGATGGCACCTGCATCCCAGAATTCCGCTCTGGGCCTCAAACGTGGACCTTTAATTGTTTTTTTAAAGAGTTTCACTTCTGTTTTGAAAATACATGCTCCATGCTGACATCTTAGAAAATATAGAAAAGGGTAAATGAGATAGAAAAGTCATCTGCCATTCTACGATCCAGAAAAAAAAATAGTAATTTTTTTATTTAACGTATATTAAATTATGCATATGATAAACGCTATCTATATTTGGATCGTGTGGTATGTATAGATATTTAAAACACTCTGTTTAATATTATAGAAAGATTACTTTCCATGTTATTGGCATAGCGTCCCGAACCGCATTTTACTGGCTGCATATTTCGTAATGTAGTGGCGGCGATTTATAACGATGTGCTTCTATCGATGGGAACGAAGGTTCCTCTAATTCTCTGAAACGAGAAAAATCGCCGCAATGAATTCTGTCACAGGCGCGCTCGGCAGTTTTTTGTCCCGGTTGCTGGCACAGACCTTGCAGCCGGAGTCATCTTGATATTCCCAGGTGTGCCCTTTGCTGGCTCCCTGGCCTCCCGCCCCTTAATCCGCCCCTCGGAGCTTTGGCGTCACCTTTACATGGAGAATATTCTATTCTTTATATAGAATCGTTGTGAGGATTGAGCAGGGTAACACGTGCAAAGCGCTTAGTACGACAGCCATCTAAACGAAAACCATAAAGAACCGCTAACGGCTGCTGCGGGGAGCCGCGACCTCCGCACGTGGGCACCGCGACGCGCACGCGCAGAAAAGCCAGAAGCGGCCCAGATGTTCGACCGCTGGAGAGCAGATCGCGGTGGCGCTTCGGCGTGATGGAATATTAAGCGGTAAGAAAAGGAATAAATTATCATCGAACATGGCACAAACATAACGACACGGACGAATGTTAGAAACTGAATAGGAGTGAAAAAAATGCACTACGCCTATTAAAAAAAAACAACAACAACAACAAAAAAAAAAACTCGACTGATGCGAAAAGAGAATGAGTCTGCGGGAGAAGCGCCGCCGCGTCAGGAGGGAGAACCACGTTTCTTCTTATAAATGAGTCTTAGAAATTCTTAAAACCAAACATATTGGGTCGACATCTGGTTCAAGCAAAAGGTTGGTTAAGTCTTTTGTTTTCCCTTCTGAAAAAAAAAGTTTTATTGATTTATTATCTAACCATTCATTCATGAGTGGCCATCCTATTGCATGTCTCCCCATTGATGGTCTGACATATGATCTATTTGTGGTTCATCTGTCCGTCTGTCTGTCTCTGTCTCTCTCGTGAGATCTCTCTCTGTCTCGTTCTTTTCTATCTGATCGGAGCCCTCTCTATCTTCTCTTGTCTCTTCTCTCTATCCCCCTGTTCTCTCTTGTCTCTGTCTCCTTTATTTTCTGTTTTGAGCTTTCCTTTTTATTTCTTTCTCTTTCTTTTCTTCTTTTTCTTTCTTCTGTCTCTTCTCTATTCTTCATTCCTTTATTCTTCTAGTTCTTTCTCTCTATCTTCTCCCTTGTTCCTTCTATCTTATTTTCATTTTCATTCTCTGTCTCTCTCTTCTCTCTCTATTCTCTGTTCCTCTCTCTCATTCTCTCTCTCTCTCTCTCATTCTCTCTCTCTGTTTCTCTGTCTCTGTTTCTGTCTCTCTGTCTCTCTCTCCCCCTTCCTCTCCCGGTTCGTTCTATGATTCTAGGATCTTCTCCCTCCCCTCCTTCCCTTGCTTCTTCAGGCCTGGAGGTGGGACTGGAGCCCCTCATTACCCATTTCCAGCTCAGGTCCTGCACGTTCCCTGTCGGTCTCCCTACACTCTGTTCACATCTATGTAAATAGCGCCTTGATTAAACTGTTGTCAAATTGCTCAAATTGAGTGTAACATCTGTTTCCTGCTGGGATAGTAACTGGCACAGAAATCGGTACTGGAAATAGCTCTAGGAAACAGAACTTTGACATAGGATTCTAGACCTGAGTTACTCCCCTTGCCACAGTGACAGGAGACATGAGCAACCAACTGCATCTGGGGATCATGATTATTCAAACTGACGCAGAACACAAATGCAGGGTGAGTTGTTAAAAATCAGTTTGCTGTAGCTTTCAGTCTCTATGATGATAATATGATTTCAAAGATTATGGCATAAGGTGCCTTTCTTTTTTTTAACAGATAGCTCTAGACCAGTGGCTGTCAACTGGTGGCAGTTTTGTTCCCCAGGGAACCTGGGGAATGTCCAGAGACATTCGACAATGTTCAGAGACAGTTTTGATGCTCACAGCCTGGGGGTGGCGGTCACTATCGGTATCCAGTGGGCAGAGGCCGGAGACGCTGCTAAACATCCTGCATTGCAGAGGACAGCCCCGGCCACAAGGGGTCAAGTGGCCCAAAATGTTGATAGTGACCAGGCTGAGAAACCCAGTCCTTGAGAGACACGGAAAGCAGTGACTATCAGACTGATGGCATGAGTAGAGATCAGGGCGTCTAGGTGACAGTTTAAAGGAAATGGTCACATCCTAGAGTTTGCGGGCAGTCGGGACTGAGGACCCAACCAGAGGTGTGATGAGAACACCACAGAGACACACTCGACCCGGCCAGGTCTCAACACCACCACTATGAGGGGCCTGGAGACGGGGTATGGGACATGGGACGTGGGGCAGGAACACTGGAACCGAAAGAGACGAGGCAGGGCACGCCGACCTCCCAAACAGTTCGGACACTCCGGCGAGGACAGAGAGCCCCTTCGCTTCTCTCTGAGATGGAGCTCGTCACCGTTTGCATAAAAGCTCGGGAATGGCTGCGTCAGCCAGGAGGACCGCAAGCTATCACCAGTGCTCTTGGGGACATGCCTGCCCCACGCCTCCAGGCTCCTACTTAGAATTGGATTCCAGCATAAACGGGACGAAGAAGCACTAGGTCTGCCCTGGGAGCAGAAATATGCCCCCCAAAATCACGAGATGAAGCCAGTAGAGCGTGTGCGGAGGGCCAAGCTGAGGGTTTGAGCCGGCAAGTCCCGCGCTCCTGCGGAATGTGGGTTCCCCGTGTCGCTTCCATCACCTGGGGTGGCGGACGTCGGATCGCTGGCTAAATGAAGCTGGACCTCAGCCGCGGTTTCAAGGGCAGATGTATATTCTGGCAGAGGTTTTCTGGTCCTAGAAGAATCACCTGGGGGACTTGGTTTAAAAAGAAAAAGAAAAAGAAAATAAGCCAAGGCCACGGCCACCCTCGCGTCTCCAGAGCAGCGGTTCTGTCCTCGGTCGCATCAGAAGCACGCGCGAGGTCCCAGCCTCCACGGAGGCCACCTCGCAGTCCAGACGAGGAATTCGGGCTCTCTGGGTGTGGGGCGCAGGCGTCAGGACTCCGCGAAGCTTCTCAGGTGATTCTGCAACGCAGACCTGCGTGCCGGCGCTGGACGAAGGCGTCCGCGGCGGGAAGGACGAGCTTGGCCCTGCTGAGGAAGGGCCGGGGAGGCGCCTCCGGGACCCTATGGGGTCGTCTCTGGACCTTCCAGGGGACGCTAACGGCTTTCATCCCGTAATCCTGCAGTGAGAAAGGGGTCATCCCGAGGTTTTTAGACTCTAGCTCCGACCCGATTCTCACCCCTGGTGACCATGAATGTCGCCATCGCCCACTGGCAGCTGGGCTCAGCGGAGGCCACGCGGTAGATGGAAGCGCAGCGTGAGTTTTTCCTGCAGTGGGGCGGGTGGGACTGCGGATCCATCCTGTAATGTTTCTCCAGACCCAGAAAATAAAGTAAGGATAAATATACATAGTCACCAAGAAAACGTCCTTGTTTATTTTCTGACCCGTGGACTATAGACTATTACAGTAGAAAAGGCCAGATGGAAGGCCCTGGAAGTGGTCCCCTCCCGCCCGTCTCACCGAGAGAGTGAACCAAAGTCGAACGCCACCTCTTAGGGAAGTTACGAGACAAATGACCCCACCGAATGCCTGAAAGGTGCTTGGGTCACCTATTACGTCTGAGTTCACCTCACCTGCTTGGCTGGTACAAACGTGAGGTGGACTTCCTGTCACCACCGGGGACCACAGCAGGACCTCACTCGCCAGAGCGGCCACCCTGCTGCCTGTCGGCGAGCCGTCGTCCTGGACCCCTTTGATCACGAAAGGGATAGCGACTTGTCTTCACAGGGACAGACACACATTCTTGGCAGAAATCAGGCGTCCTCGCCAGTGCCACTATTTATAGCCCTGCAGACTGTCTCGTTCATCATCACAGAATTCTGCACGTGGCGTTCTGTTCAAGGCACTCATTTTACGGGGAAGAACGTGTCGCATGGCGATCCTGTTCTTACCGCCCGCCCTTTGTCCCAAAAACTGACACGTCAGTTATTATACCAGCTGCGGGACAGCGTTCTGGGACGAACCGAACCCTTAACGGACGACTGCTTCCATCCCCACGGCCTCAGTCAGCCTCGTTAGTCCCCAAGATCTCAGCCCTCTCAGCCCAACTCCCCACGAAGGGGGCATGGTCATGATTCCACAGCTTGGAAGCTGAGACCACCCTAGGCCATTCTGAGCCCCACGCATCACCAAGCAAGCAGACAGAGACGGGGCAGCTCCATTACCGGATGCGATTAATTCCATGAATTTCTGCCGCCTCTGCAGGCGAAGGGCCTCCCTGTTAGAGCAAGGGGATTCCTCATGGCTAGAGAATTTTGGCTGCCCCGTAAAGATAAGACCTCAAGACCACAGGGCCCAGCTAAATTAAAATCTGGGTCATCTCACCAGGCAGAGCCCCCTGCTCTGATGAGGTGCCAAGAGAGGGTAGAGAGGAACACAGCACAGGTAGGGGACGAAACGACCATGACCGCCAGCCACGTCGTCGGGGACCTCAGCAGCGATGTTTTACAGTACCTGTTTGTCCCTTCCTTTTTAGCCTCTGCTGCCTTACATGCAGACCCTCAGTCGTAGCTGATGTTTTAGGCATCAGGCGTCTAGATGTCTCCCCGTGACGGCACGTTAGCTGGTGAGCGATGCCGTATTCCCTGTGAGGACGTAGACTTCTTACCTGGATGAAGTTCAAGCGTGAAGGCCAAGGGACCAAGGGAATGGACTGTATGGATGTCTTCCCCCCGCCCCTCCGGATGCGGTGTTTACCCTTCCCCTCCTTACTGTGTGTCCTGGGAGCCTGACCAATAAGAACCGAACCTTTGACCTCTGGCTTCCGGTTGAGTTCAGACGACAGGGAGCATTAGCAAGAAATCAGAGGGAGCAACGGGGGTAAAATCAGCGAGGGGCGGACTGTATTTAGTGCCCCGTGGAGTCCTGTGGACGGTCAACCTACTTCCCCCAAGGTGAGGAGTCCCTCCATGCAGCCCTCCACTTCTTTGGATTCTGGGTTCAGCTTCCTGCGTGTGCACCTCCAGTCCCAGGGGGCTGCAGAGCAAGGCCCGGCGGCCGCCCCCAACCCCCACGCATGCTGCAAGTGTTCCCCGGCTCGCTCCGTCTAAGCGTGCCCTCCGCGGGCCTGTTGTTGCCAGGATCCTGGCTGATGCGGTCCCTCTTTTAATGAGATTTTTCTTTCTCTGCTTTTGCTCGCTGAAAAGATTTAGGAATTTTTAATTAAAAGAAAAGTTTCCAAAAAGAAAAAAAAACACACATTTGGATTTTTTTTTTTCCCTCACATTCTGGGATAGTGAAATTTTAAATAGCCCTGATTTTGGATTGCGGTCTGCCAAATTACACTGTAAATAGCTTTGATTTGAAATTGAATGCCCCAGAATCAAGGTTATTTGCAAATTTATTTTGCCAAAATCAGAAACCAGGTTTGAGAGTCCCAATACTCTTATTTAAGGGAAATATTGTAACAAACTGAGCATAATTGTAAGAAGAAAGTATAGAAACATTTTTCTTGCCTGTGTATATCTAATTTGCAAAGCACAAACAATATTTAAGCCATTCATTTCGGCTCATTTGCTGGGTTATTGCGGTTACTTCAATCAGAACTATAGTTCTCTCAGTGCCCTACTGCCCGGCTGAGGATGCAGATTCAGCACCCTGTTCTTTGTAGGCTGAGTCAGAATTTCTAAAGACTCTTTAACGAGCTAGCCAAAGAAATTAACACATTTTATTTCTCTTCAGAAATATTCAAAATCTGAATATAAGCAGAAATAAACACATCTCAGGATGGGAACGATAAAATAAGCATTGAGAATATGTGATATTTAAGAAGAACAAGCTAAAATTATTTCTATTATTTTTCCAGATAGCGATGTGCTTTATAGTTTGTTCTTGTGATTATACTTATGTAAAAACTAGGTAATCACTGACTATATGATTTCGGGAGTGTTTCTCAAGCATCTGGATGTTAAAATAGGATCCATTTAGCCTCAGATTTAATAATACCCTCAAATTTTAGAGCGAGGTGATAGGTGTTAAGTACTTCCACAGCCCAAAGTGAGGCAGACACCAGATGGTTTCAGAAAAGTGATTGGAGAGAGTTGTCGGTATTGGGGTGAGGGCCACCGTGAGCCCCGTAAGCAGCTTGCGAGGGGGGTCACTCTAACATGTGGCCATCCTGTAGAACAGAAGGTGGAACCTTTGCTGTGTATCGGAATCCCTGGGGATCTTTTTAGATCCATCCGTGTCTGGGTTGCACTCAATACCAGTTACCTGAGAATGTCCAGAAGTAGAAGCTGAATATTGGTGTTTCTCTACGGCCGCCGGCGATTTCACGGTGCCACGACGTTTAGAGACCGCAGCCTTCGGGTTTCAGATCATAAGAGCCAGATGTCACCCACCCTCGAAAAGGGGAGTGATGGGGAGAAGCAAGAATGCCCGTGTTTTCTCCTGGCTCAGGAAGGGGCCTACCACCCAGGAAGCAGGGTGGCCTCTGGAAAAGGACGCAGCCCAGCAGGGCTTCGAGCCAGGGTGGCGGGGACCTGAGCAGAAGGAGGCCCTGCAGCACTGAATGCAGACCCTGAGGGCGGGGCCATGCGGGGCGATACGGGGCTCCCAGCGGAGCAGTGTCAGGAGGCCACCCGAGCATCCCGTGACTTAGCAACGATGTGTCTGTCCCTGACGCCAGGTCCCCAGGTCACGCCTGTGCCAGTGAGCATAGCTGACCCCACCCTTTGCCTCCCCATCCCTCTCCTAGAGACCAAGAAGCCAGCAAGCAATGGAAAGGGTGACGGAAGAGCTGGCGGAGAGGAGGTTGGCCACCGCTGCGCCCCGTTGCGGGTGTCTCAGTGTGAACGGGGCGTGAGTCAGACGGCTGTGATTATTACAGGGGGGAGACATTTTAACAGCCAGAAAGGGACCGATCCTAGGACTGAGGACAGAGATGAGACTTTATTATCTGAGGGTGACCCGAAGTTTAGTGCTCTGCCCCGGATTTCGAGGGGCAGAGAAAGTGACTCTGAAGCAAAGGGCAAGGACTAACGTGCTCTGCTGCTTTGCACATTTTCAAGTTCAGCTGCTCAGTCAAGTGGGTACCGTCACGTGGCTGGTGATGCACCAGAGGAAGGCAGGTGGAAAGGTGCTGTGTCCCCCAGCCATCTGCTATGTCGTCAGAGCCCCCGATTTAGGCATGTGCCTCCTTACTGTCTGAGGGTGCTCATTCAAGAGTTGAGTGTTCTGCTCTCTGTCCCCGGCTGCCATCGGCTGTCACTCCCGCAGTAACTGGGACTCGCAGCAAACGACAGCATAGGATAGGCTTGCCAAGGGTGCTTGGCATCCTAAGACCTATAAGCTTCCCAGGAGAAACGCTGAGGGAAGAGCAGAAAGAAGCTCATGCTGAAAGTGCACGTCTGAGTGTGTCTAAATGTGCACAAAACCAAGCACCAATGACGGCAAAAGCATTTGATGAAAGTCGACATTTGCTCCTGGAAAGAGAAAAAGAAAAACACTCAGCAAATGAAGGAACATCATCAGGGACATCTACGAAGCACCCACAGCGAGCACCACGCTCAATGGTAAAATAACGAAAGCATTCTTTTAGAAACGAGGGACAAGATGAGGATGTTGACTCTCATCGTTCTATCAATATGGCTGTCATGGGAAGAGTCGTGTCCCCCAGTGCTCGTATGCTGAAGCCCTAACTAACAATGGGGTTGTATTTGGAGATGGGGTCTTTAAAGAGGTCATTAAGGTTAGATCAGGCCATATGAGCAGGGCCCTAATGCAACAGGGCTGACGTCTTTATAGAGAAAAAGCAAAAACGGGGATGCGTGAGCTCGGATGAAGGGTCAGGCGAGGGCATGATGAGAAAGCAGCCGTCGGAGACATCGGGAGAAGCCAAGACGGGGGCATCGGGAGAAGCCAGCCCTGCCGTCTTCCTGATCTCGGACTTCCAGCCTCCGGGACCATCAGAAAACAAAGTCCTGGTGTTTAAGCCCCCCGGCCTGAGGCATCCTGTTATGGCGGCTCGAGCAAACTAATACAATTGCCTTGGAGATTCTACCTGTGCCATAAGAGAAGAAAAAATAAATGTATGAGGAAGCGAAGGAACAAAATTATCATTATTCCTGGGTTACACGTTTGTCGATGTCAAGCCACCAGAGGCATCTACAGATAAATCATTGGAATTAATGAGTTGAAATCGTAATCGTCATTCATTTTAATTACCTAATACAAAATCAGCATTCATGTGAGTGACTTCCCCTTCCAGGTGGTCGGGTCTGCACCACCAGGTGTCAGGACTTATGACAAAGCCGTAGGCGCAGTGCAGATCAGGCGCAGGTGTCCACATACAGGCAGGCATGTGTCTTTCAGCGTGCAGGAAAACGCACTTTAGCCCACAGGAATCCCGTAATAGGAAACCGTCTTTCAGAAAAAAAAAAAAGTGAGGTAGGTTCATTTCCAGGAATGAAAATTGAAAGAAATAACGACCCATAGTGTGTCGTTTTAAAACAGTGTATTTCTGGCAGGTGGAAAATAACCTAAGCATCGAAGTTTGAACACAAGGAGAAATACAGAGAAGGAACGGAGGTTGGGGGAGGACGTGTGGGCAGATCGAGCTCTGCAATCGTGTGAAACACCGAAGACGGCTTCTGGCACCTGCCTGGACTTTAAGGTTAGATGAGGACTGAAAGGTGGGCAGGGCTCGATCAGACTCCAGATTCTAATCTCTTTGTATTTGGGGGTGGGGGGGGCATTGATTAGTCCTAATCTTTGGGGCTAAATTTCTATGTGACCTAAGAATATAGTATTTAAATTCTGTAGTAGTGGGGTGTATAAAATGGAAAAAACGGACATTTTTTCAAAGAAGGCAGGAAAAGCGAAAAAATAATAAGTAAACACAAAAGTGAGAAAACTGGAAATCATAAAGTTTTGGAAATAAATGCAAATATAGGTGTAATCACAATAAACGGAGAAAACTGAACTTACCGGTTCACATACAGAGATTATTGACCATATTAAAAATTGTCGTTCAGTCCTTTGCCATTTATTAGAGACATTACCAGGACTGCACCAATACAAAGGAGAATTTATCCGAACAGCACTATTAGTGCTTAGAGAGCCAATACATGTTGATAAAAGCTTCGAAATCACCAGGATAATAGACAGATTTGAAATTTGTCTGTTTAATAGCATAACTTCGAAACACATAAAGCAATAATGGTCAGAACTACAAAGACAAATTGATAAAGCCATCATCATAAAGTAAGATTTTAACACATCTCTTTCTAATTTATAAATCAGTAAGAACATTGAAGATCTAGTCAACATAATTAAGAAGCATTGTCTATTGGACATGTGTAGAACACTACACCAAAATACTAAGGAACATATATATATGTTTTCAAGCAAACTAAAATATTTATGAACGCTGACCACGTACTAGGCGACACAGGAAGTCTCAACAAATTTCAAAATATCACTGTCACACAGACTATTCTCCAACCACATTACAAATCAGTAGAAATTTAACACATAGTAGATAACCACAATATTTCCTAAATTTAAAAAAATAATAACAAAAACATCCATTTGAGTTAAAGACGATGTCAGTGAGACTTAGGAAGTACAGAGCTATCATGAAAATACTACATATCTAAACCGTATTAGAAAGAATTGTGCAGTCTTATGTTCATATTAGAAAAGCAGAAGTACTGACCAATCATAAACTTAACATGTAACTAGAAAAATTGGAAAAAAAAAAAAGCAAACAAAGTTAAAGAAAACATTAAAGATAAAAGTAGAAATAATAAAAGATATTAAAATGATTTACTCGATGGAATCACAAATCATGTCTATGTGATGAAACCTCCATAAGAACCCCTAAATGACAGACTTGAACATCCGGCTTGAGGTCATAATAGGGGCGAGCCATTCCTCAGATGTCTGTGACAGCGGCCATTCTTTCGTAGGTCACCTCCGTTGCCTTTTCAGTTGCTTTTAAGATGTTTTGCTTTTTTTTTTTCTTTGACCTTCTCTAGTTTCACTGTCAGCCCAGTTACGAGAAAAGGGTTTTTTTTTCCCCCACTGGAAACCCTCTTTTGATGAGATATGCATTCATGACTTGTGCTATTGTTTTAATTTTAGAAATTTTTTTTAAATGGCTGATACATTTTATGAGCTACCTTTGCAGCATCAGTGGATATAATCATATTTTCCTATAATTTATTGGTGGGATGGATTATTTAATACTGTTGAAGAACAAAAATTCGACCGAGTACATTGTAAAGATCTAATTGGCTGGACTGAACAATTCATGACTTGGCCAGCATCCCAGCTAGTAAATAAGGAGGTGCTCCAAGAAGTTGTACAATACAATACGAAAGGGTTTTATAGGCAGAAACTGGGCAGAACAAGAACAATAATAGCCAAAGGACAAGAAGAACTATTTCAGGCAACGTTACTCTTCCTTACGGGAAGGCGGGTGGGGGCGGAGGAAGAAAGACCAGCTTCCTTGGGGACGGAGAGGGCCCATATGATAGATTAGCTCACTGGTGCTGGCCAGGAAATTCCAGACCGACCAATTCAGATTACATTCCTGGGGAAGGTCGAACTGCAGTAAGTCAGGTACTAAGTCTAACGTCAGTGCCGTGGGCTTTAGCACAAGCAACTCCGTGTTGGCCTGCGGATTTTCTCTGTCTTTCACAGTATGCCCTTTCGTATTTAACTACTCTCTTATTTAATTGTGAAATTCTACTTGGTCGTAATGTATTACTCTTTTGATGTATTTCTGAGTTCTTTTACTAAAATGTATTTTAAACGATCTGGTTTTTCCTTATGATTGAGATTTTCTATAACTTTAGATGCGATCACGATAAAGTTTTATTATTAGAGATGCGCTGGCTTTGTAAAATGAAACAGGAAGATGTATATCTTCTTCATGACCAAAGGGAAAAATATGGTTAAGAACAAAAGCGAAAACCTGCAAGTTACTAAAGAAAACACATTGAGAAATGTTATATGACAGAGGTCTAAAAGCATACGAGTGTCTCGATATTAGAAAAACGAATATGATAGTAATAGGTGTGATTGTGTTTAGCGGTGGAGAGTTGGTGCGAGAGGTGAGTATAAGAAAATTCAATCATAATCCTTCTCAAGAGGAAGGAAGCTGATAAAACCGTAAACTAAATAATTATGCAAGAGTAGTATAAGTGTGCGACTTAGGACTATAAATACCAGCAGAAATAGCTACCAAGGTAGAATACATTTGCCACTGAGGAGCAGGAATCGAGAGTGGGAAGGAATAAATTGGAAGACACCTAGCAATTCAATCTTTTTAAAAATATGTTCAGGTCTCTCAGTGATCAAAATTAAATGAAAAGATTCAAAACACATACGGAGCGTAACCCCAATTATGTACTTATGTGCGTATGTGTATGTCTGTGTAGACACATGCACACCCACATGTACCCCAAAAGCGCTATCAGATGAATGATGAAGGGGTCACAGTTTTATCACAGAGTGGGGGGATTGCGGGCAAATATATTTGATCTCCCGTCTTTACTGTATCTCCAGCTGTTCTGCACTGCTGAAAATGGGTTTATATTTAGAAAACAGTTGAAAAATTAAATCTGCCACATACACGCAAGCACAGTATGAAGGGGCTGGGGACTCCAAGATGGATACAATGCAGGTGGCTACGACCAAGGATGACACCAGACGGACGTCTCCAGACAGTTGAGAAGCAAATCAACTGCAAGCGACTCTAGCCAAACTCTTTCAACTGCCGTTTTGTCTTTTCTTCTTTGCTCATTGTTCTCTGGGGTTGGTGTGGAAGAAGTAACCGACCCTGTTGTAACTACTGCGATCAAGGAGCAGAAGCAAAAAGTTCTTAATAATTGTCATGGGTCACACCCCTCCAGAGCGTTTATGTAGCTATCTGACAACCATAAAGCTCCGCTGATGCCCCGTATATTTTGTAATGTAAGAACACTGTGTCTTTTACTGCGATGCACTATTTATTTGGGGAGGTATTTTTGTGGTTTCCTCTGTGTGTTATTTTTATTTTATATGAACTTCCCATGGTTTAATCATTGCATCCTTAAACATAAGTTCATCAAAATGATTGCTTTAATGGGAGATGTCGATTTTATTTGCTGTCATTTCTTAAAACGTGTAAAGTATTTTTCAATTATCATGAAGATCAAATCCTTACATTACAAAAAGGAAGGTCTATAACAGAGAACAGATGGCTAATGGGCTGTGACTTGTCACAAATGGATTCTAAGTTTTATAGCGAGAACCTATCAGCAGTGGAAAATGTATCTGGACAGAGACCAATTGCCTGCAGTTAGGACACAAGCTAATTTTAGAACATCTCGCTTTTATTTTTTTTGTGAATGACATGAACAGTATGATTGAGTCGCTTTGCTGAATACGGTTGAACAAGACTGACAAATGCATAAAGCTCAGACCATGAAATCCCGATCGGTCCAATCACAGATAAGCCCACCATGCCCACTGAGATGCCATAGTATCCACGAGCCGTGTTCTGCCCACTGTTTAATAACTGCTGAACAGAAGTGAGCCAGGTCTGCGGTGTAATCCCCTCAAGCACGTGTCTTCAGACCATTTTTTTTTTTCAATCAGAGGATTCTTCTGTAATGTAATTTATTTTCCTCTTAATACTCTTGACAAATGCCATTCCAAAGTCACTTGGCAAGAGATGTTCTGCTTTACCTGGAAGCGTTTCTGCTGTGACTGTGAACAGCTGTGTAGCAACAAGAAGCACTGGGTGTCTACCCCGTGAGGCAGGCTATAGTCCCGGCCAGCAAGTGTAGCAATACCGTGTATCAAGTGTGAGCTGAACTCCTGAAGGATGTGCGTTGAAGGATGGAGGAAGATTTACAAAAGGAGACTGACAGCCATTTCAGAACCCCGACATCTCACTGAGTCAAGAAAACAGGTCATATTTGGATCACACAGATGTGATCGCATGACCTACAGAAATGTGAGTCTGGGTGAGGATCGCTGAGCTGGGTTATCCTCCTTAAAACGGTCCGTGGAAATACAAATTTCCCAGCCCTAGTAACAACACCAGGGAATGTCATGTTTTAAAAAGAAATCTATTTTGGAAAGCTTGATTTGCATACCTCTTATTTCTGGTAATTTAGAAATATTTTCATATTTTTACCAAACATTTCTATTTTTTAAATTTGTTAATGTCTATCCACATGTTTTATCCATTCTTCTATTAATGATTTGGCCTTTTGAATATGTGACTTACAGAATTCTTTTAAAATGAAAGCTGCGTATTGTGCAGAACGGTTAAGATCGCAGGTCTGAGCGTGCTGTACTTGGAAAGACGGGCTCCCAAGGTGGCTCTGGTTGGCACTGGCGGCTTGTACTTTGGTAGTGTCTCATTGTCCCCTAACTGATGCGAGCATCTTGCTACACTGAAACTGTTCGTTCAAGCACCGTGGTTCACCCTGTTCACCTGCTTTGCTTTTGCGACTGTGAAATTTGGGTACATACAAGGCAGAGGGTGCCTTAGGGTCAACGCCAATAAAATCCTTGGGCACTGAGCCTCCAGTAAGCTTCTCAGAGGGATAATATTTCACATGTGATGTCACAGTTTGATACTGTCATCCGTTGGGAGAGGGGCCTTAAAAGTTTCCTCTGGTTCGCTCTGGCCTTGGCTGACACACCTGTCCCCTTTGCTGATTCGTTCTGTATCCTTTCTCTGAAATAGTATCGCCACGAGTGTGAGTATAAGCTGAGGCCTGTGAGTCTACACAAATAATCACCACGCCGGGGCGGGCTTGGGGACCCCCGACACGTATTAATCTTTAATCTTGGAATCTGCGCACATGGCTTTAAAGGTTTACCATCGCCTTTTTATATTCTTTATGGTATTTTCTGATCCGAAGAAGGTTGGCTGCGTGCAAATCAAAAGTTTCGGTCCCAGGAGTCACCTTCCCAAAGGAAATTATATGGTTTGAAATTATGTATTTTGAGTCTGAACCTATGAAGAAAATAAATTCTTAAAGTCATCCAGGCATGAAGTATTTCTCAAGATCAGATGCTGACTGAGTTCCAACTCGACTCCAAATGCTTTTTAAATGGTGTAAATGCCTCCCAGATCCCTGAAATATTTTTATTACATTTACGTTTCAATGTGATGAATTTTCATCTTTTCCTAGTTTTTATAAGTAGGTTTTTAAATGACGGGGTAGGAGAATCGAAACATAGGCTACAAAGCCAGACGAGAATTTTTAAATGGCAAATATTTTCATATATCTCCTAGCAGTTATTTTTTTCCATGCGAAATCTTTAACAGAGATCATAATGTAAGTTGTAGATTGTAACTCTGTTAACACAGAAACAGTCATACATCTCAGAGGGAAAAAAAAGATTTTAAAAAAGGACTTTTGGAAGATAATGTCCCATTTTAAAAAAAGAAAAAGTGGTAATTTAATATAAACTCTTAAAAGGCAGGAAAAATTATTCAAGTTAATTAGAAGTAAAAATAGCTTTTATGTTGTTTTATGTAATTCTGCTTCTGCAGAGTAAAATTAAATATCTTTAAAAAATTAAGTCCCTTGGTACAGGCTGCCAACTATGCAAATAATTTTGTCATTTTTAGAACATGCTGAAAAAGAACACCATTTACTGTGCCGAGTGGACAAGAGATGGCTTCGGAATTGACAAATGATGGTCCTGACAGGAAAAACAGAATCCGCTGTTCTGGGAAAGAGTAAAACCATTGCAGGAATAAAACTGCGTGGAGGAAGCCCAAGGCTGCGCTGATCCCTGAGCGATGACAAAAAAAAAAAAAAACAGAAAAATAAAGAAGGTAGACCGCAATCACGATTAAACTTCTGAGTCTGATAAAAGTCTATTTATTTCCCGGCTTTCCTGTTTTGAGTTTTAAACTTTGATTTCTCTCTCGGCTGGGATATTTTTTCATATGATATGTTAAGTAGTGACACACAGGCCATTCCTTCTCTGACTTCTTTTCATGGTATGTCTTTCTGTTTACTTTCAAATGTCTTTAAAAATTTAACTTGTTAAAAAAAAAAAAAAATCCTTGCTCCACGGTTCTTCCTGCCTATATGATCGAATACGGAGTCCAACAAATCCTCTTCCCAAAAAAGTTATTATAAAGTGCGATGAAACTGTCAAAAACATCCATTTCAACACTCTGGAAATTGACCAAAGGCACACACCAAACTAGGAAGAGAATCTAGTCACAAAAACGACTGAACTTCAGATGAGGACAGTGAGGCCCCCCACATGTTCAGTACTAGTGAGGTGGCTGCCCAGACTCTATCCACAAAAGAAGGCCTTCTGGGACAGAATCAATTCTAGAAAAAGAAGCTGGTCAGAAAAGCCTACGAATAAAACTCTAGCAGGTGGTGAAGAGAGGTGACGTGAGTATTGTGTAGACTCCATCACAATCACTTGCCCAGCCTGGCCTGTCAAGGGCTTCTGTTTGACCTCCCGTGGGACAGGGAGATACCATTAAAAATGTAAACAGCTGCTTTCACTCTACATTGCGCCAGGTATCAGGGTCCCAGCCAGAATGGCTTTGCCACCTGTCGAATTAAGCACGGCATAAAGGCAAGAGGACACGCTTCCCGGCTCAGCACAGAGCACGTCGCGGCTTCAGCTGCAAGTTCATCCGGCTTCATCCAAAATCCCAGAAAGACAGTGATAGTGTTGGCATTTTGGTGAGTTTGGGCAGATCGAACTAGTCAGCACCCGGGCAGAGGCGAAGGAGGTCGCAGGCAGCAGGGCAGAGGTGCGTGACGGTGAAGGTGTCCCGGGCGGAGGTGCTTGACAATGGTAGAGGGCCACAGATGACACCAAGTTTCGAAAATGGGTGGTGACGGGATGTGGCATCAGAAGATTTCTATCCATTGGGATGCAATGTCCTGTGACTGGCAGTAGTAGATAGTGGGGCCAGGTCGGAGAGCGACAAATCTACCTCTGTTTGACCGAGCAATTGAGAAACACCTTGGAACGAATAAGAAACAACTGGATGACATGTTGATGCTTCTGGGCAAGGAGAAGGGAGCAGAGCCCAGAGGAGAATGTAGATGTGATATTGCGTCGGATGGACACAAGAGCCGAACATAGCTCGATCCTATCAAAATAAACCCTTTTATGCTTGGCTCAAGCCGGATGAAGAAACATAGGTTGCATATGACATTTCTGGACTGGTAGTAACTACATCAGATTACTCACATCGGTGTGAGACGCTGTTAGCTCTAAGGACTGCAGTCTTAATCCACCATTTTTCTTCGTCAGATCATAAAAGAATGAATTTAAATGTGGAAAGAGGATCCAGCGAGCAGGGTGCTATTTCCTCTGAGCAGAGGAGGTAGAAGGGCTGGTCAACAGCCTCTCCATTAGAATGCCAATCGATCACAACAAAGATAATTTTCTCTCCTACAGCTTCACCAACTGCTTCTCATAAATCTTAATGCCCGGTGTAGTTTATCATCATTCAACTATTTCCCTTGCTCTCTGTGGGCAGAAAAAGAAATCGGCAGATTAAATTTCATCCTACTATTTCCACTGCATTATGAGTCTATGGATGTTTTACCCTCTGGCATTCAGAACTTTGAGAATGTTTTATTCTTACATATTAACAATTTTACTCTCGACTTCACGTAGACGAGTCATATCAATTTTTCTAGATTAGCGCTGTAGGTTAAAGGAATAAATTTCAAGACACAGAATCTAGGGGTGTGTTAGGTCTTTGCCTCTCTCCACATGGCCATCCATTAGTCTTTTAAAGAAAACTTCACAAAAGAAGAGAGGCACATGGTCAAATAAAAATCCAAAGAGCCCAAAAAGCCAGAAGGCTGAATTAGATTGTCTTTATAAAGATTATTTTGGTCTTGCCTGATTTTGCACATTAAATTATCCACCTTTTGTTTACTTTTTCTCACTATAAAAAAATGTATTTTCTTTCATTTCAAATTTGTACTATGCAAATAAAAATGGAAACAGAATATGCTCAGTTCCTATCACCCAACACCAACCATTTTCAATATTTTGGAATATTTCTTTTAAATATTTTTTACACTGTTTAAATAGCTAGGTTCTAAATTTAGTATATATGCTTGTATGCTATTGTTTCTGGATTTTGTAGTTAATGTTATAAAACAGAATTTCTCCATGTAATTATAAAATCTAAGTACAGTAGGTGCAATAATATTAATTAACTAGAATTTACTTAATTCTCATTTGTTGAACATCTGGTATTTGCCCCCCAACCAATATGTCTGCCAATAATGTAAAACAAAAATTTTTGTGTGTCACGCTTTTTTTAAATTTTATTTAATTTCTTAGCATACTTTCTAGGCTGCAGAATTATGGAATAAAGATCTAGAAAGATGACTGCATAATCTGATTTTTTCCTACTTTTTAGAAAACGTTGTCAAGCTTGTCTCTAATTTTTTCAGTATTCGATGTGATGCTCATCACTTCCATTGCAATTTTGAATTTAAGAATCATATTTTTTTAATTCTAGAACTGTAACAACCATATCTATCATTTTGGGGGTGCTCCTAACCGATATGCTAAGTGATATGTATCCGAGATCACACAGCCAGTGAGGAAAATTGACCAGGAATTTGCAACTAATCTGTCCAGCTCCAAAACCCATGCTCTATGACTTTGGGTATTTGTGTCAATAGTAGTTTATCTGACATTGTGCTGTTTCCATGACATCGTTCCCCAGATCAGAGGCTGTGATGGTTAATTTTATGTGTCAACTTGACTGGGCTACAGGGTGCCCAGATATTTGGTTAAACATTCTGGGGGTGTCTGTGAAGACATGAATCTGGTATTTTCAACATTTTCCCTTGAGCACTCAAAGATGCTGGTATCGCAGAGAAATGGCGGTGTCCAATTTTGAATTTGTTACACTCCGTGCTTTTCCCCTTTAATCTATTGTCAAAACACAGATTTATACTTATCAAGTTTGGGCTCAAATGTAATTTTAAAGTGTTCTGAGAACATCTTCTTAATGGGTCCTTTACAAGTTTTCACAGTATTCACATCGTTTCTTCCGGATTTGGGTGAGAGAAATATAGAAAAATAAATGAAACAGTTTACCGCTTCAGTGCAGGAGCCTGCAGGAGGTGTGGAGACATTTCCTGGGGAGTTTCCCTCTATGGCAACGTGGCTGTGGAGCGGATAATGGTACCACACTCCCGTGCTTTCCGGTGCTGTCCAGCCCGAATTCAGCTGAAGTTCTAAGCCCGCCAGCCACGCGCGCCTAGAGGGAGCCAGGAGACCGACCCGTCAGCCTTCCGCTCTCCCAGAAAAGCCTTGCCAGGGACTCGCCTTTTCTTCCCAATTCAGTTGGACTCCACTGGCAATTAAGGCAGCAGAAACTCTTTCACTTTCCTGAGATAAGATGACACCTGATTTCCAAAATTGCTTTCGATTCTCCACGTATGAACAGATTGTCTCAGTCATTTTAATGAGCATTTGTGGGGACACAGAATCTCCAGGGTCTAGTCACTCACTCTATCTTTAAAGCAGCCTCCTTCCCATTTTCATCAAATCACGCAGCCCACATAACACAAACTGCATTTATTCAAGAAGCCTTTCACTTACAGGGGAGAGACAAGCATGCATTTTCTTGGCACTGCGAAGTCCTATGAGGCAACTCTTTTCTAAGCTCATATTTCTTCCATTGAATTTGACCTCAGAGCAGGAAGACGCACATAAAGCTGGTTGTCTTCACCTTTGCTTGAGAGTACTAGCTGTCTGAGTTAGGATTTGTTCAGGTAATGGGATCTTGACTCTCTTTTATGTTATCTTCGGTACACAGGCTGAAGGCTTTATCTTTATCTGTGTCGTGATTCTAACAACAAAATAGCTCTAGCTAACATAAAGTGACAGGTAAATCATTTAAGAGCAATTGCACAAAAAGTTCTTTTCAGTAGTTCATTGCCTTTCTTAATAGTAATTCCACGACCTGTCCATTCTAATGATTCATGAAATCACTCCCTAATAGTATATAAAACATGTACCTTCAAGATTTTCAAATTTCACCGTGGTTATAAAACTGAAAAAAAAAAAAACAGTTCTGTTCTCTTCTCTCACCAGGTGAAGAAATAATAGTTCAAGTCTACGCTCTCTGTAAAATAAATAAAAACAGAAAATCGCATACAACACAAATTGATTCTCTTGTCATTTCAACAGCAGCAGTGGCACTTGAGTTCAGGTGGGTTGTCATACGACGAAACCGTCGGAGAAGACTCAGTCAGCACGAGGGAAAAAATATGAAAGATTTCTCATCCTCGCAATTGTTTTCCATGATTTTATCAGTTCAGCTTTACTATTGTCTTTATGCAAAACATGAATGGAAAATGCATATTGGACTAACGGATGCTGAGTAAAATTATTCACAATTAATGTCTAAGATCAGAGGAGAATCAGAAGAGACAATATCTAACTGTCTGTCTGGCTAAAGAAGGTCTTTCCTGTCTTAGAACGAAAGGTCATTGGCTCAATTAACCCTTATTCTGAGTTTATTATATATCGGTCGCTCTTCTTGATTCTATAGATTCAAAAACCAATAGGATTCTCAGCTTGGATGTAGGGAGATTTAAAAAAAGTTGCAGTGACAGATAAGTGGATAAACAATTGTCACAGAATATAACAAGTAAAGTAGAAGTATGAAAGTTCCGTATTAGTACTACATAAAAATCAATAATTAGTTTATAAATTCTGCCAGGAAGATACTTGTAAGAGATAACGAGGTAAAGGAGGAAGTCTTATCAGTTGCAGTGGTTGTTGGTGTGACTACATCAAAAACAATGTTCAGATGATTCTGGAAGAGTAGAGTATTATTTTGAAGGGATAGGGCAGGAATGACTAGCAATACTTAAAGGGAGATGGGCAAGGCCGGGTCATGAAAATTATGTCAGAAGGAGCCTAAGTAGTGGGAGCCAACAACCGCCTTTACGCAAAGAATTGATTTAGTCATACAAGCACTTTGCTGTGGCGTGGAGGCTCATTAGAGGCCAAAGAAGCAAAGAAAATGGCAGAAAAGTTCATTCACGGGGCATTACGATAAGCTAAATATGAAAAGGTGAGACTCTGTCACAACGTAACAAACGTGAAAAGTAAAGGGCAAAATGGAATTCAGAAATGAAAAGGCATTATGAACACAAGGAAGAAACCGAGATTTCTAGGAGTCTGGCTTGAGAAATCCAAAGATACCAGCACTATAGAAAGAGACTCTTGTTTTTCGAGAAACAATAAATTAATTGAGGGATTACATAATTGATTCGTGGCACAGCCAGGTCCAGATGTGTTCTGCTTTGTTTTTATTTATAAATCTAATTGAGTGTGTTTATTTTCCGAAAACTTACACGTGGAAAAAAATAATAAAGATATATTACAAGCACCTATTTATGATGTACATAAGAACTTTTTTTAGATTTTCTGCGGAAATGTATGACAGCACTTGCTACAGTATCAAAACCTCAATCTAATTTTAACTGTAGTAATTCAACTTACAAACGCTTATGATTTATTAGACTTCATACGTCATAGGGAATATGCCAGGGCAGTAGAGATGTAGAGATAATTAAGAAATCATCTTTGTCCTCAGGGAACATACCATCTAGTGGGAAAACAAAACCAAAAACAGCAAAGCAACCAATGATTCAGTGTATTAGTCGCTGTAGAAAAGTGTTAAGACATCGCAACGAGGCAGGGCCTGGGAGGCAGGGTCACAGGGACACCAGGCTTCCTCTGGCCTTACCCTTGAGGATGCAATTTTCTGAGCCATTCAGACCCTGGTGCTAAATCAAGAACAACGTGGTGGGGGAGTGGCGAAGCCTCCCGATTTTGATTCCACTGTGCACCTTCACGAGGGAGCCTGGGTGTGACAAGAAGTATGAAGCACGAGCTGGATGGTTCAGAAGGAACGTTCACCTCTGAGTTTTTCCCCCCACGTTCTGACATCGAACCCCCCACTAGACCGATGCAGTCATGAATTCGCATTCATTTTCTTGCTTTCGCAAGTGGTTCATGGCGAGTTTGTAAAGGCTGCTATAAAAATATTACTTTTCACACCAGATACATAAATTTTTCCCCAACATTATCAAAGTACAATGGACAGAGAAGAGTGTAAGATATTTAAAGCTCACATCATGGTGATTTAACATTTAACATATGTGTACATTGTGAAAGAATCCCCACCACCTAATCAATTAACACACTCGTCACCTCGCTTACTTATTTTTTTATTGAGAGAGAAAATTTTAAGGTCTACCCTCTTAGCAAATTTCACTTATATATATATTATGGTATTATCAACTATAGTCACCATGTTTTCCATTAGATCCTCAGGCCTTATTCATCTCATAGCTGAAACTTTGGACCCTTTTACCAACCTCTGCCTGTTTCCCCATCCCCTTTTCTACTCTGTTTCTATGAGTTTTTCTTTATTCTAATTCCACATATAAGTGATACTATGCAGTATTTATCTTTTCTGCCTCGATTAATTCACTTAGCATAATGTCCTCAAAGCCCATCTATGCTGATGTAAATGGCAGGATTTCCTTCTTTCTTATGGCTGGATAATATACCACTGTGTGTATATACATCAATCTATAGCTACCTATCTCCTATGTATCTATCTATCTATCTATCTATCTATCTATCTATCTATCTATCTATATCTATACATAGGTTTTGGAGATAGATATAGATATAGACATAGATGATACAGATATAAATCACATCTTCTTTATCCATTTCTCCATTAAAAGACACTAGTTTGTCTCCATATCTTGGCTGTTGTGAATAATGCCGAAATAAATCTGGAAGTGCAGATATCTCTTTGATATCCTGTTTTCATTTGCTTTGGATATATACCCAGAAGTGAAATTGCTGGATTATACAGTAGTCGTATTTTTTAATTTTTGAGGAACCTTCATACTATTTTCCATAGTGGCCGTTTTCCAATTTCCATCCCACCAACAGTGCACAAGAGCTCTCTTCTCTTCCTTTTCTTGCTAACACCTATTAACTTTTGTCTTTTTGATGACAGACATTCTAACAGATGTGAAGTGATGTCCCCTTGCGGTTTCGATTTGCATTTCCCTGATGATTAGTGATGTTAAGTGTCTTTTCAGAAAAAGATATCCATTTAGTTCCTCTGTCCATTTCTAATCAGACTGTTATGTTTTGGTTCCTTTTTTTTTTTTCTTTTTTGGCTCTTGAATTGTCTGAGTTCTTTATATCTTTTAAATATTAACCCCTTATCAGATACGTGTTTAACAAATATTCTCTGATAGAATATATTTGTGAAACACGTAACTGATCATTTCCTTTGCTGAGCAATAGTTTTTTTTTAGTTTGCTATAGTCCCATTTGCTTATTTTTGCTTTTGGTGTCCAACCCTGAAAAGGCCCAGCAGATTTGGGAACAAGGATGTCATCAGTGACCTCATCGAGAACAATTTTAATGAGATGTTGTGATTATCATGTAGTGTAAGTTGAAACCCAACCCGAACACAGTGGTATATGTAGAGTGTGATTTCAAATAGATATATAGGATAACAACTGGGAAATGCATATCATGAAGTGCTGATGACTACTAAATCCGAAATTAAGAGAATCTTGCTCCTTTACACTTTCTCTATTTTAAGAAATTCCACAAAATGTATGAAATATGTTTAAAAACCATTAATTTTTATACAAAGAGAAAAAAATGAATAACATTCTTCTGGCCCAGCGATTGCCACTTAGAAATCATAGCAATGACGGAAGAAAATAAACAGGTTAGAATGAATCACATAAGATGTGCATTGCATACATTACAAAAGTAAACGTCTTATTAAAAATAAAGATTACTCGAATAAGAGAAAAATAAATAAATAGTGAAATAATATTGGGTCAAAGAATCAATAAAAATAATTATAAAATTGGAGTATTTGTGATCAAAATAGCATCATATCCTGCAAAGAAAAATAATTAGAATACATGAAAAAGATTGGCAAGGCATCGATAATTGTCCTGACAAGTTATAGGTAAATGGGACATTGATCTGTGATTCTCTATACAGCTATGGAAACTATGTATGTAAATCCCATTATATAAAGTAAAATTAAAATATGTATATGATATATACATATATTAATATATGTATTAAGTTGCAAGAGGAAGAGACGGCAACCATGACAAATCAATCTCTGGAACGCTCGAAGTGAATACATGATTTTAATAAATTACTCCCAGTGCTTTCAAAATCAAATCTCTTCAGGGACTTCTAAAATTACTAAGAAATAAATTATAAGTCCTAAATTGATTAGGAAAAACTCAAATATAAGCAATCGCTTAAAAGAAAGAAAGAAAGAAAGAAAGAAAGAAAGAAAGAAAAACAGAAAAACTTCTGGAAAATGTACACAAAATTTTAAAAAGAGCATTTTAAACAATTCCGATACTTCTTTAACGAACGAGACCCCGCATTTGCATTTAGTTTACTTGGGCATGAATGGCACGCGGGGAGAAAATAATGATCTAAGGAAACGGAAGTAATCACCGATTCTTGCAGCGGAGGCTTTCCATCAGCTCCCTTCTCTCCTCCCGACGCATCTCTCCCCGTAAACACGCAAAACATAGTAATCAGTCTGCTCATAGATCTTCTAAAAAGCGGTTCATTATCTGTTCCATTAATAGTTGCCAGGGTTTTTGAATCAGGAGTCGGTTGCACAGAATGCATAATATTTAAATACGTTGTTTTCTCCCAGCTGAAATCAAGTTTGGAATAATAAATGTGGAAAAAGTACGCAGAAGAGCACCAGGAAATGACCGTTTCTGGCCATTCTTGTCCAAGAATGGCTCCAGTTCTTAAGCGATCTGTTTGGAATCATTTTCAATGTGATATTTCCCATTAAATCCATCTCGCTTCCCGTCGGCACCCCCTCGCCCCTTATACAACTTAATTTTTCTCGGGCTTCATTTAATTTTGCTACCTATATGACAAATTCTGCGGTTTGCATAAGCCTGTTGCTTTCAGATTTCTATCAGGCTATTTGCTCCATCTCCCTTAATATTGCTGAAAGCATTTATTACATTAACGCAATTATTATTCAAGTAAGAAAGTGCATAATTTGACAGTCATTAAATGCCCCACCGCCCCCACCCCCAAATCAGAATCCAGACTACTGAATGGCAGAGCGATGACCCGAGTTCCTTCCGTGGCTTTATCTTATTAATTAGCGGACAAAAATAAGTTAACATTATAATGGGGGAGGATTATAATGGCTTTTTATCACTTTACAGGAAGTCTTTAAATCACGTTTAACAATGATATGGCCAATGCATAATGGTATTAAAGAAATGCAGGGAAGATTGCTAATTTTGTTTGGGCATGAAAATAGACAGTAAGTAACACACGTGTACCAAGGTTGCAACGTTTGTCCTGCTGAAATATCCCCACTCTTTCGAAGACTCTCTCTTGCTGTCCTTTTCTACTCCTGTGGCTCCGACTAATGAAGAATCTAAGAATCTGAACTCGTCCTCAATCGTTGGACTTAAAGCCATTTCCATCTTTGAGTGTTTTGAATCTCGAAGCCACGTGTGCGGTATTATGAAGTCAAGGGAATCAGACAATTGCACATATTATCGGAACTTGCAGAAGAAGAAATACACTTCGTGTATTTCAGGTGGACTCCTGGCTTCTTTTGGGGCCAGGATTGGTGGGATCTGATGAAAAAGGACAGCGGGACGGGTCTGGTACCCTCCCGCGACTTCACTGCTTTCCTGTCTCCTCTTTCCCCTCTCTCAGACCGTGTCACAGGAACTGTGACACCAGAAGCCATTCTATTCCACCTAGAGCCTTCCCCCTTACCTACGTCACCAGCGTAACTGGGGGTTTGTTTCCTTCTGCAGCAAGGTTCGTTACCTTCAGTTCGATGCCATTTGGGGCCAGGCAGTCTTCATCATGGCGCCGACCTGTATCTTGAAGGGTATTTGACGGCATTTCTGGCCTCTGCCCACTAGATGCTAGTAGCAAAACTAGCTGTGATACCAAAAACATTTCCAGATGTCTCCATTTTCCTCTGAGGGCAAAACCGTCCCTGGCTGTAATCTGCTCTACAAAGTGGCGGAAACATCTCATATTTTTTTCCTCCTCATTTTGATTGTCCTACAGTATCTCTAAGTACTTTCAGTATGTCAATGGTACCTGGCAAGTCTCATCAAGACTAAGGAAAATCAAAACCATCTTTCTCATGGATGTCTGGACCGGTGAGCGATAGGAGCCTAGAGTGACTCATGCCAAGTGCGAGCCCTGGAGTAGCCAAGGGGAACCCCAGCCATTGGTCGATGCCGCGGTCCAGCCACGACAGGATCCAGGGGGCCCCGAAGGTGGGCAAGGCGTCGGCGCGGGAGACAGTCGACTACACAGCTCAGAGGCGACACTGTTCCGTTTTATTGTGATTTGAGTACAACTTTTATACTTTTTATTTTGACATTTGATTATACTTTGTAGTTAAGATAGCAGGGAGTTAAATTTCTGTGGTTAGGCGAAGCAGAAAAATCTTATAGAGTATATTATTATTAATGTTCATGATTAACTAGTACATTTTTCTCTCAATCATTAGAATAGAACTACCTGAAGGAACAATCTAAACTTTTAATTCTTATATCTATTACGTAATATACAGTTTGATTTAAGTAAAGATGATAGATAGATGTATTCATAACAGCAAGCATTGGCTTGTGGGCAGACATTGTTCTTCTTTCTGCCTGAAGAAATCTTTTAAATGCTATATGATTTATGCTATATCTAAAGTTCAAGCTGAACCTTTCTCATAGCTGTTCAAAAGTTTCCTTGGTGCAGTAATGAGGAAAATATTTATAAAAATCAGTTTTACAAAGCTGCTTTCATAAGCTAAGTTTCTGTTCCTTTATTTTTTAAGCACTAAGGAGGTCCTGACCTAGCCAGCCTTTCTATGAAACTTAAACTACTATAAGGCACATGAATTCTATCTTTATTCACTATATGTATACTATCTTTATTATAAGCTCCTATATAAGGCAAAGGAAGATCAGGCAATCTTTTCATACTATTAGGCCCCCTAGGTGGATACCAGAGTTTTCTATTTATCCAGTAGGCCACAAAAGGAGGCCCTTCCATAGTAGGCACAGGCTTACGAGTAAATTTCTTATCCTTCACTAATTTTTCTACTAACTGCGTGGGAATAGGAGTATAAACTGGTTCTAGTAATTCAGCTTGCTATAATTTATTCATAACATCTTTAAGAGGCGCGTCAAAAGGAATTTCTCTTAATAATTGTTCAAATAAAGGGTTTACGCATTCTGGACATGTCAGGGTGACTAGAACTGATTCCATACGTGGGGAATTACTATGTTTTCCTCAGAGCCAATTTTGAGGAGATCCATTTGTACACCGTTTACACTTACTAGAATTTGTGCTACCCAAATTCCCCCTATTAATAGGATCATTTCTAAGAAACCAATTATCCCTAAACACATGCCACGTCCTCATTCTTGATGATGCATTCCTTGAAGCCTCTGTCCCCATCTCCGGACCTTGTCACGCAGTAGGGTAAAAAGAGGATGCGGCACATATGCTTAAATTTCCCTTAAGCAAGCATCTAGGAATGGCATGACTGGGTTATATGGTAGTTTTTAAAAAATTGCCAAACTGTTTTCCTAAGTGGTTGTAACATTTTATAACATGTAATAACATGAGGCAAAATTTGAGAGTTCTAATTCCTTCATATCCTCACCAGCAATTAGTGTGATCAGTGTCTTTAATGTAGCTATTTCGATAAGTATGTAGTGGTGTCCTACTGTGGTTTTCATTTTCATTTTCCTAATGGCTAATGATGTTGAGCATCCTTTCACCTGTATGTCTTCTATGGTGAAGTGTCCATTCTAATCTTCTATACTGCATGTTTTCATAATGGCCAGTGAAAGCTCAGGCACAGGATATCAGGAGGAAAATTTTTTACTTCATTTTTCTCCCTGTAGCCTCCCTTCCCATTCTCTTACAAAATTCAATCTTTTTATAAGAAACTACTCAGGATTTTTCCAAATATATTATCCCATTCAGTTGGTTGCCTCTATACGTTGGTTTCTTTTGCTGTGGCAGAAGATTTTAGTTTGATATAGTTCCAGTCATTTATTTTTGTTTTTATTTCCCTTGCTTTTGAGTTCAAATTTATAAAATCCTCTCCAAAACTAAGGTCTGTGAGTTTAGTATTTATATTTTTTCTATGCAATTTATTGTTTCATGTCTTATACTTAGATCTTTAACCTATTTTGAGTTAATTTTGGTGTATGGTGAGGGATAGCAATCTAGTTTCATTCTTTTGCATGTGGCTTTCCAATTTTCCCAGCACCATTTATTAAAGAGGCTTTTTTTCTTCATTGTATGTTTTTGGCTCCTTTGTCAAAAATCATTTGCCCATATATATGTTGGTTTATTATGGGTTGTCAGTTCTGGTGCATTGCTTTGTGTGTCTGTTTTTCCACGAATACCATATTGTTTCGATTATTATCACTTTGTAGTATAATTTGAAGTCAGGCAAGGTGATGCCTCTGGCCTTCTTCTTCTTTCTTAGGATTGCTTTGACTATTCGGGGTCTTTCGTGATTCTATACAAATCTGATGATTTTTGTTCTATTTCTTTAAAAAATGCCTTTGGGATTTTGATGTGGATTGCATTAAATTTGTATATTGCTTTGGGTAACATGGCCATTTAACTATGCTGATTATTCCAATCTATGAACATGGAATATTTTTCCATTTCTGTGTTTTCTTCAATTTCTTTTAATAATATCTTATAGTTTTCAGTGCATATGTTCTTCATATCCTTTGATAAGTTTATTCTTAGGTATTTTATTTTTTGTTGCAACTACAAAAAGAAATTTTTTAATTTCTTTTTCTAAAATTTCACTATGAGTATATAGGAATGCAATGGATTTTTGAACATTGAGTTTGTATCTTGCAACTTTATTATATTTCTGTTTATTTTCTCTAACAGATTTGGGGGGGTGTCTTTACGGTTTTCTATATAAAGAATCATGTCATTTGCAAAAAGTAACAATTCGTCTACTTCATTCACAATTTGAATGCATTTTATTTCTTTCTCTTGCCTGATTGCTCTAGGTAGATCTTCCAATCCTATATTAAATAAGAGTGATGAGAGCAGGCATCCTTGTCTTGTTCCTGATCTTAGGGGAAAAGCTTTCAGTTTTTCACCATTAAGTAAGATATCACCTAAAGGCTGGTTTTATATGGCCTTTTTTTTTTAATTAATTAATTTATTTTTATGGTGACCTTGGTTAATGAAATTCGGTAAGTTTCAGCTGGACATTTTAACAGTAAAGCATATATATATTTACATTACGTGTTCACCATCCATAGCTAGATTTGACTCCTTTTACTCTATCTACCTCACCCCTCCACATTCTGCCCCTAACTTCTGGTAACCACTACTCTATTGGTTTTTTGTTGTTATTGAATTGTATGAATTCTTTGTATATTTTGGATATTAGGCCCTTATCAGAGGCATTGCTTGCAAATATCTTCTCTCATTCGAATGGTTATCTCTTTACCTTATTGATGGTTTCTTTTCCTGTGCAGAAGCTTTTTAGTTCGATGTAGTCTCATTCATTTATTTTAATTTTCCTTCTCTTGCCTTTGAGGTCAAATTCATAAAATCCTCTGTAAGTCCAAGGTCCATGAGTTTAGTTCCTATGTTTTCTTCTATGCAATTTATTGTTTCAGGTCTTATAAATATAGGGAGTAGGGGGAAGGTGAAATGGGTAAAGGGAACCAAATATCTGGTAGCTGAAGGAAACTGGACTTTGGGTGGTAATCACACAATAGAATATTTAGATGTCGAATTATAATGTACACCTGAAAATTATATAATTGTATTAACTAATGTTACACTGGTCTTAATAAAAACAAACAAACAAACAAACAAATAAATAAATTTATTTTACCTCCTACAAAAAAAAATCTTCTTTGAATATTTGGTAGAATTCACTGGTGAAGCCATCTGGTCCTGTACTTTTACTTTTTGGTAAGTTTTTGATGATCATTTCAATTTCCATACTGTTGATTGGTCTATTTAGATTTTCCAGTTCTTGATTCACTCTTGGAAGGCTGTATCTTTCTAAGTACTGGTCCATTTCTTCTAGGTTATTAAATTTAATGTTACATACTTTTTCATAGTATTCTTTTTTTTTAAAATTAACTTTATTGGAGTAACATTGGTTAACACAATTATATAATTTTCAGGTATACTTTATAATTTAACATCTGTATATTCCATTGTGAGTTTACCGCCCAAAGTCCAGTTTTCTTCAGCTACCATATATTTGATCCCCTTTACCCACTTCACCCTACCCCTACCCACCTATATTGGACCCTCTTTACCCCCTTTACCTCCCCGCTCCTCCCTCACTTCCTACCCTCTGGTAACCACTAGTCTGTAGTCCATGTCCATGAGTCTCTTTGTCTGTCCTGTTCATTTGTTGCTTTTAGGTTTATATCCCACATATAAGTGATATCATGTGGTTTTCCTGTCTGGCTTATTTCGCTTAGCATAATTATCTCGAGTTCCATCCATGTTGTCACAAATGGCTGTATCTCATTTCTTCTTATGGTGGAGTAATATTCCATTGTATATATGTACCACAGCTTCTTTAGCCAATTATCTATCATAGGACATTTCAGTTGCTTCCATGTCCTGGCCACTGTGAATAGTGCTGCTATGAACATTCGTATGCAAATATCTTTATGGATATGATTTTTTAGGTCTTTGGGGTAAACACCCAGTAGAGGGATTGCTGGATGATATGGTAGATCAAGTCTTAGTTTTTTTGAGGAACCCCCTGTTTTCCATAGTGGCTGTACCAATTTGCAGTCCCACCAGCAGTGTATGAGGGTTCCTTTTTCTCCGCATACTCTCCAGCATTTGTTATTACTTGTCCTGTTGATTATAGCTATTCTAACAGCTGTGAGATGGTATCTCATTGTGGTTTTGATTGCATTTCTCTAATAGCTAGCGATGTTGAATATCTTTTCATATGTTTGTTGGCCATTTGTATATGCTCTGGGGAGAAATGTCTGTTCAGATTCTCTGCCCATTTTTTGATTGAATCATTTTGTTGTTGTTGTTGTTGTTATTGAGTCTTATGAGTTCTTTCTATATTTTGGATATTATATGAGTTCTTTCTATATTATGCATTTTATTGTTTCAGGTCTTATATTCAGGTCCTTAATCCATTTGGAGTTAGTTTTGGTGTATGGTGATAGACAACAGCCTAGTTTCATTCTTTGCATTTGGCTTACCAGTTTTCCCAGCACCATTTATTGAAGAGGCTTTCCTTTTCCCACTGTATGTTTCTCACATTTTTGTCTAAAATTATTTACCCATGTAAATATGGTTTTACTTCTGGACTCTCAATTCTGTTCCACTGGTATATATGTCTGTTTTGCTGCCAATAACATGCCGTTTTGATTACTGTCGCTTTGTAATATAATTTGAAGTTGGGCAAAATTATGCCTTCAGCCTCGTTCTTTTTTCTCAGGGTGGCTTTGGCAGTTCAGGGTTTTTTGTGCTTCCATACAAATCTGATTATTTTTTTGTTCTATATCTTTAAAAAATACCTATGAGATTTTAATGGGGATTGCATTAAATCTGTATAATGCTTTAGGTAATAAGGTCATTTTAACTATTGATTCTTCCAATCCAAGAACATGGAATATCTTTCCATTTCTTTGTATCTTCTTCAATTTCTTTTAATAGGTTTTTGTAGTTTTCATTATATAGGCCCTTCACATGTTTCGTTTAATTTATTTCTAGGTACTTTATTCTTTTTCTTGCAGTTGCAAAAGGAATTAGTTTTTTCACTTCTTTTTTCTGACACTTCATTTTTAAGAGTATAGGAACGCTATGGATTTTTGAACATTGATTTTGTATCCAGAAACTTTACTGTATTTGCTTATTGTTTCTAGTAATGTTCTTGTGGAGTCTGTAAGGTTTTCTATATAGAGAATCATGTCATCCACAAATAGTGACAGTTTGACTTCTTCATTTCTTATTTAGATGCTTTTTGTATCCTTCTCGTGCCTGATTGCACTCGCTTGGACCTCCAATGCTATATTGAATAACAGTGGCGATAGTGGATAACCTTGTCTTGTTACAGATCTTAGAGGAAAGGTTTTTAGTTTTTCACCATTAAGTATAATGTTGGCTGAGGGTTTGTCATATATGGCCTTTATTATGTTAAGGTACTTTCCTTCTATGCCAAATTTGTTAAGTGTTTTGATCATAAATGGATGCTGTATCTCATCGAAGGCTTTTTCTGTAACTATTAATATGATCACATGATTCTTATTTTTTAATTTGTTTACATGATGTATCACATTAATTGATTTGCATAGGATGAACCATCCCTGTGCCCCTGGGATGAAGCCCACTTGATCGTGGTGTATAATCTTTTTAATATGTTGCTGTATTAGGTTCACTAGTATCTTATTTAGGATTTTTGCATCTGTGTTCATGAGAGATATTGGTCCGCAGTTTTCTTTTTTTGTGTTATCTTTACCAGGTTTCGGTATCAGGGTAATATTGGCCTCATAAGATGAGTTGGGAAGTATTGCCTCCTCTTCAACTTTTTGGAAGGGTTTGAGGAGAATAGGTACTAAATCTTCTTTGAATGTTTGATAGAATTCACTGGTGAAGACATCTGGTCCTGGACTTTTACGTTTTGATAGGTTTTTGATGATTGTTTCAATTTCCATACTGTTGACTGGCCTATTTAGATTTTCCATTTCTTGATTCAGTCTAGGAAGGTTGTATCTTTCTAAGTACCAGTCCATTTTTTTTCTACGTTATTAAATTTGGTGTTACATACTTTTTTTTATAGTATTCTTACGTGATCCTTTGTATTTCTACGATGTCAGTTGTAATTTCTCCTCTTTCATCCCTGATTTTGTTTATTTGGGTCCTTTCTCTTTTTCTTTTGTGAGTCTAGCCAGGGGTTTGTCAATTTTATTAACCTTCTCAAAGAACCAGCTCTTTGTTGTATTATTTTTCCTATTTTTTGTTTGTTTTCAATTTCATTTTATTCTGCTCTAATTTTGATTATCTTTCCCTCTGCCGACTTTAGGCTTCATTTGTTTTTCCTTTTCTAGCTTTTTAAGATGAAGCATTAGGTTGTTTATTTGGGCTCATTCTTGTTTTTTGAGCTAGGACTGTAATGATATGAACTTTCCTCTTTTTACTCAAAGTTTTGATATGTTGTGCTATCATTATCATTTGTTCTATGTATCTCTTGATCTCTCTTTTTATTTCTTCTCTGACCCAGTCATTCTTCAGTGGCATGTTGTCTAATCTCCATGTATTTGTGGTTCTTCCTGCTTTCTTTTCACAGTTGGTCTCCAGCTTGTAATCATTATGATCAGAGAATATGGTTGGTATGATTTGAACCCTTTTATATTTGTTGAGGCTATCTCTGTGTCCCAGTAGGTAGTCAATCCTTGAGACTGTTCCATGTACACTAGACACGAATGCATAAGCAGCTGTTTTGGGATCAAAGGCTCTGTAAATGTCAATTATGCCCATTTGGTCTAATGTGTCATTTAAGGATTTTATTTCCTTATTGATTTTCTGTTTGGATGATCTGCCCATATCCGGCAGTGTGGTATTTAGGTCCCCTACTATGATAGTGTTTTGGTCTGTTACTCCTTTTAGTTCTGTGAGTAATTGCTTTACATACTTTGGGGCTCCCTGATTGGAGATATTAATGTGTTATGTCTTCTTGGTGCATGATTCCCTTTATCATTATGTAGTGTTCCTCAGTATCTTTCTTTACCTTTTTTATTTTAAAGTCTATTTTGTCTGATATTAGTACCGCTACTCCCGCTTTTCTCTGAATGCCATTTGCATGAAATATCATTTTCCACACTTTCACTATATTTGTCTTTGGAACTGAGATGTGTCTCCTGGCAGCAGCATATGATTGGGTTTTGTTTTTTGATCCATTCTGCAACTCTGTGCCTTTTTATTGCTGAGTTCAGTCCACTTATATTTAGGGTGATTATTGAAATATGAGGTCTTCTTATAGCCATTTTATCTCTTGTTTTCTGGAAGCTCGGTGTTTCCATTGCTTCCTTGTCCTTGTGTTTCTGTTTTCTTTACTTTGGTTGGCTTTGTTGGTTTTGCCTCTGGTCCTTCTTGTTTTGTGTTATGTATTCAGTTCTGAATCTTCCGTGTGTGGGTACCATTACGAATATGTAAAGATAGTTATATATATACAATCATCTCTTTTCTTCTGTGCATGTCCTATATCCATTCCCCTTTGCAAATTTGTATCTTTGAATCCTCCCCTTTTCAGTCATTGTTGTCTCAATTTGTCCCTATATATGCTGAATGTTCATTACTATCTTGCTATAGCAAATCTCTTCTTATTGTTTAAGCTTATAATGCCCTGTTCTTAATAAGGGTGGCACTCCTCTGCTTTTATCTGCCTGCTAGTCGCCTTACTCATACTTATGTATTTTTTTGTCATTATGTTTTAGGTGAGCTGACCCCCTTTTGTATTTCCTGTCATGCAGGCCTCATAGTATAGAATTTCCTCAATTTTTGTATGTGTGGAAATGTCTTTATTTCTCCTTCATATCTAAAGGAGAGCTTTGCTGGATACATTAGTGTTGGCTGGTAGTTCCTCTAATTTAATAGTTTGGATATTTGATTCCATTCCTTTCTGGCTTGTAAGGTTTGTGCTGAGAAGTCCTACGATAATCTAATAGGTCTTCCTTTATAGGTCACCATCTTCTTTCCCTGGCTGCCCTGAGAATTCTTTCTTTGTCATTGGTTTCTGATAATTTTAATACAATATGTCTTGGATAAGGCCTTTTTGGGTTGAGATAATTGGATGTTCTGTTGACTTCTTGAATTCCAAGTTCCAGCTCATTCTTTAGGTTTGAGAAATTCTTGTCAACTATTTGTCTGAAAATACTTCCCAATCCCTGCTACTTTTACTTTCTTTCGAGAATGCCCATTATTCTTGTTTTCTCTCCTGAAGATATCAGCTAGTTCTTGCATTTCTCTTTCATTATTTTTCATTCTCCGGTTTCTCCTCTTCTTTCTTTTGATTTATTTCTAGATTTCTGTCTTTGGGATCACTGATCCTTGCCTCCATTTGGTCAACTCCTTCCCAAGCATGCTATTTCATTCTTCATCTTCTTTAGTGTGTTCTTCATCTCCAGTTCTAGTTGGTTCTTTTTGAGGGCTTCAGTCTCCTTGCTAAAGAACTCATTCTGCTCATTTAGCTGTTTTTTCAATTCTTGAAATTGTTGATATGAATCGTTCTGGATATCACTGAGTTTTTTCCAGAAGTACCACCGTGAATTCTCTGTCATTTAAGTTGCATATTTCTATGTCTGTAAGCTTATTTTCTGGAGGTTTTTCTCTTTCTTTCTGAGCTGCCTCTTCACCTTGGTTGTTCATGGTGTTTAATGGACTGTTTCTCCACCTGGGCATTAATGGAAGTGTATTCTGCTTTTTTTCCAGAAAGAAGATTTATTATTTAAAGGTCTCTCTTTAGCCTGTTGCTAAGATGGCGTTTTTCTTTTGGTTTCCAGTAGATGGCGTCTAAGTCTCTTGGATCCCTGCTTTATATTATATAAAGTCTTAATAATGCCTTTTTTTTTCCTTATAGATGTTCAACCATGCTCGCTACCCTCAGTCTCAGTCCCTGTCATTGTTAGCGACAGTTTCAGTAGTGTTTACTCAGATTCCCCTGGGTCTCTTCTGTGCTGGGTCTCTGCAGTGCTCGGTCTCAGAGGATATGCGTGGAGGGGTCCTCTGGGTTGGGGGATTGGGCTGCAGTTCAGCTTCGTGTTTTGCAACCGTGGCTGGTAATAATCAACTGTTGTTTCTCTGTTGTCCCTGATTCTCTGCCATCCCGACTTCTCTATTTTCTGCCCTGATGCCTGGGCACTGCCGCTGGCCATATGGAGCTCACAGCTCTCTCAGGTAGGGTTGTTCAGCTACCTCGTCAAAGTTTCTCCCCTCCCCCTCCTCCTGCAGGGAGCTCCGGCTACGAGAGGTAGCTTCTTTGTTTTCTCGATCTTCTGCCCTACTCCTAGGGTTCTGATCTGTGGTAGCTCTTATTTGCAGATCTCTTGCTCAGATGTGCTTGTATGCAGCATAGGTGTTTTTTGTTCAGTTTTAGGTGTTCAGCTTATTGTTGTTTCAAGGCGAACCATCTGCGGACCTCTCTTACTCTGTCATGTTTCTGACATCCAACCTGTTTTCTAAAAAGAGTGGATTATGATAGAGAATTGCTTGACTTTGAAAAAAATGCATTACGAATAAAATTTTTTAAAATAGAGGGGAAAAAACTGGAAGTCTAGACTAAAACAATATTTAAAACGTAAAGCCTAAGAGAATGTTATAGGTGAAGGAAACATAAAAGGGAAAACAATAACTGCTAATATTTATTTAGAATTTTACTGAGAACCAATTTCTTTTTCTAAATTTAATAAACTTTATGTTTTAGAGTAGTTTTATGTTTACTCCAAAATTGAGTGGAAGGTATAGAGGTTTCCCATATAGCTCTTGCTTTCTTCCTGAACCTCCCTGACTATTAACATCCTGAACTGTAGTTGTACATTCATTACAAGTGATGATCCGACATGGACACATCATTACCACCTAGAATCCATAGTTTATTTTAGGGTTCACTCTTGGAGCTGTACATTCTATGGGTTTAGGACAAATGTATAATAATGTATAATCAGCATGTTAAAATATCATGCAGAGTAGTTTCACTACCCTAAAAATCCTCTGTGCTGCACTCATCATTCCTCACCCCCACAGTAACAAACACTGATTTTTTTTTTACTGTCTCCATAATTTTGCCTTTCCCAGAATGTCATATAATTGGAATTCTACAATATGTATAGACTTTTCAAATTGACTTCTTTCACTTAATAATATGCATTTAACATTCCTCCATGTTCTTTATGACTCAATAGTTTATTTCTTTTTTAATATTGAGTCATATTCCATCATCTGGTTGTACCAGTTTATTTACCCATTCACCCATTGAAGGACATCTTGATTGCTTCTAATTTTTGACAATTACAAATAATTCTGCTATTAATATCCATGAACAGTTTTTGTGTGTTGTGAGTGTAGAAATAAGTTTTCAATTCATTTGGGTAAACTAAGGAACATGATTGCTGGATCATATGGTAAGAGCATATTTAGATTTATAAGAAACCATCAAATTCTCTTCTAAAGTGGTTCTACCATTTTGCATTCTCACCAGCAATGAATGAGAATTCCTGTCATTTCACATTTTTGCCAGCATTTG
>NW_024342467.1:23773413-23928694 GCF_902729225.1 Pteropus medius | reverse complement strand
GGCACGCGGGGAGAAAATAATGATCTAAGGAAACGGAAGTAATCACCGATTCTTGCAGCGGAGGCTTTCCATCAGCTCCCTTCTCTCCTCCCGACGCATCTCTCCCCGTAAACACGCAAAACATAGTAATCAGTCTGCTCATAGATCTTCTAAAAAGCGGTTCATTATCTGTTCCATTAATAGTTGCCAGGGTTTTTGAATCAGGAGTCGGTTGCACAGAATGCATAATATTTAAATACGTTGTTTTCTCCCAGCTGAAATCAAGTTTGGAATAATAAATGTGGAAAAAGTACGCAGAAGAGCACCAGGAAATGACCGTTTCTGGCCATTCTTGTCCAAGAATGGCTCCAGTTCTTAAGCGATCTGTTTGGAATCATTTTCAATGTGATATTTCCCATTAAATCCATCTCGCTTCCCGTCGGCACCCCCTCGCCCCTTATACAACTTAATTTTTCTCGGGCTTCATTTAATTTTGCTACCTATATGACAAATTCTGCGGTTTGCATAAGCCTGTTGCTTTCAGATTTCTATCAGGCTATTTGCTCCATCTCCCTTAATATTGCTGAAAGCATTTATTACATTAACGCAATTATTATTCAAGTAAGAAAGTGCATAATTTGACAGTCATTAAATGCCCCACCGCCCCCACCCCCAAATCAGAATCCAGACTACTGAATGGCAGAGCGATGACCCGAGTTCCTTCCGTGGCTTTATCTTATTAATTAGCGGACAAAAATAAGTTAACATTATAATGGGGGAGGATTATAATGGCTTTTTATCACTTTACAGGAAGTCTTTAAATCACGTTTAACAATGATATGGCCAATGCATAATGGTATTAAAGAAATGCAGGGAAGATTGCTAATTTTGTTTGGGCATGAAAATAGACAGTAAGTAACACACGTGTACCAAGGTTGCAACGTTTGTCCTGCTGAAATATCCCCACTCTTTCGAAGACTCTCTCTTGCTGTCCTTTTCTACTCCTGTGGCTCCGACTAATGAAGAATCTAAGAATCTGAACTCGTCCTCAATCGTTGGACTTAAAGCCATTTCCATCTTTGAGTGTTTTGAATCTCGAAGCCACGTGTGCGGTATTATGAAGTCAAGGGAATCAGACAATTGCACATATTATCGGAACTTGCAGAAGAAGAAATACACTTCGTGTATTTCAGGTGGACTCCTGGCTTCTTTTGGGGCCAGGATTGGTGGGATCTGATGAAAAAGGACAGCGGGACGGGTCTGGTACCCTCCCGCGACTTCACTGCTTTCCTGTCTCCTCTTTCCCCTCTCTCAGACCGTGTCACAGGAACTGTGACACCAGAAGCCATTCTATTCCACCTAGAGCCTTCCCCTTACCTACGTCACCAGCGTAACTGGGGGTTTGTTTCCTTCTGCAGCAAGGTTCGTTACCTTCAGTTCGATGCCATTTGGGGCCAGGCAGTCTTCATCATGGCGCCGACCTGTATCTTGAAGGGTATTTGACGGCATTTCTGGCCTCTGCCCACTAGATGCTAGTAGCAAAACTAGCTGTGATACCAAAAACATTTCCAGATGTCTCCATTTTCCTCTGAGGGCAAAACCGTCCCTGGCTGTAATCTGCTCTACAAAGTGGCGGAAACATCTCATATTTTTTTCCTCCTCATTTTGATTGTCCTACAGTATCTCTAAGTACTTTCAGTATGTCAATGGTACCTGGCAAGTCTCATCAAGACTAAGGAAAATCAAAACCATCTTTCTCATGGATGTCTGGACCGGTGAGCGATAGGAGCCTAGAGTGACTCATGCCAAGTGCGAGCCCTGGAGTAGCCAAGGGGAACCCCAGCCATTGGTCGATGCCGCGGTCCAGCCACGACAGGATCCAGGGGGCCCCGAAGGTGGGCAAGGCGTCGGCGCGGGAGACAGTCGACTACACAGCTCAGAGGCGGTGTGACACTGTTCCGTTTTATTGTGATTTGAGTACAACTTTTATACTTTTTATTTTGGCATTTGATTATACTTTGTAGTTAAGGTAGCAGGGAGTTAAATTTCTGTGGTTAGATGAAGCAGAAAATCTTATAGAGTATATTATTATTAATATTCATGATTAACTAGTACATTTTTCTCTCAATCATTAGAACAGAACTACCTGATGGAACAATCTAAACTTTTAATTATTATATCTATTACGTAAGATACAGATTGATTTAAGTAAAGGTGATAGATAGATGTATTCATAACAGCAAGCATTGGCTTGTGGGCAGACATTGTTCTTCTTTCTGCCTGAAGAAATCTTTTAAATGCTATTTGATTTATGCTATATCTAAAGTTCAAGCTGAACCTTTCTCATAGCTGTTCAAAAGTTTCCTTGGTGCAGTAATGAGGAAAATATTTATAAAAATCAGTTTTACAAAGCTGCTTTCATAAGCTAAGTTTCTGTTCCTTTGTTTTTAAGCACCAAGGAGATCCCGACCTAGCCAGCCTTTCTATGAAACTTAAACTACTATAAGGCACATGAATTCTATCTTTATTCACTACATGTATACTATCTTTATTATAAGCTTCTGTATAAGGCAAAGGAAGATCAGGTAATCTTTTCATACTATTAGCCCCCCTAGGTGGATACCAGAGTTTTCTATTTATCCACTAGGCCACAAAAGGAGGCCTTTCTATAGTAGGCACGGGCTTATGAGTAAATTTCTTATCCTTTACTAATTTTTCTACTAACTGCATGGGAACAGGAGTATAAACTGGTTCTAGTAATTCAGCTTGTTATAATTTATTCGTAATATCTTTAAGAGGCGCGTCAAAAGGAATTTCCCTTAATAATTGTTCAAATAAAGGGTTTACGCATTCTGGACACGTCAGGGTGACTAGAGCTGATTCCATACGCGGGGAATTTACTATGTTTTCCTCAGAGCCAATTTTGAGGAAATCCATTTGTATAGCGTTTACACTTACTAGAATTTGTGCTACCCAAATTCCCCCTATTAATAGAATCATTTCTAAGAAACCAATTATCCCTAAACACATGCCACGTCCTCGTTCTTGACGATGCATTCCTTGAAGCCTCTGTCCCCATCTCCGGACCTTGTCACGCAGTAGGGTAGAAAGAGGACGCGGCAGGTCGACAAGAGCAAAAACTGTTTACTGAGTATCTACTAAGTATAAGGCAGAGTGTAACTTAGTCATGAATGAGAATTATTTTGCAGCACAGTGCTTAGATACAAGTTCTAAAAAGCCCACCGTGAGTATTAATTATGCAGTCATGTTATGTATTTCTCTCCCTCTTTGGTTTACAATTTACTTCTTAAAGAATTATTTTTTCAGTCGGCGGGGGTAAGAGCTTCCTGGCAATAATTTAAGAATACCTGTATCTTAGCCATTTGAGGCTGATGAAAGTTCTAAAAATATAAGCCGAATAGGGAGAGAAATACTATAACATGACTGCATAATTAATACTCGTCGTAGATTTTTTATAACTTGTATCTAAGCGATGTGCTGCAAAATAATTATTTTGTACATTATTATGCATATTTCGAATGAACTTTTTTGGTAATTCGATTAATGCTAATACGAGTGTATTTAATCCTCACAGTAGCTAAACAGTAATCCACTAAGTCGGTGCCTCGCGGCCTGGGACTGGCCAGCTGAATGATTTGGGTGGGCTGGAAGCTGTGAAGGAGCTGACTGGCACCCCGCCGCGGGGTGACTCAGGCAGAGGAGTGTGGCATCCTGAATGCAGCGAGTAGGCCAGAGGGAGGAGGCCGGCCTCTGCATCATTTGCTTATCAGAGACATGCTCCTTTCGCCGTCTCTGAGATCTGGCCAGCCCCGGGAGAGGCAGTCTCTCTCCAGCCAGGAAGGATTTTGCTTTTTTTTAAAGAGATCCAAACATCACAATCACGACCCGGATGGTCCAGCTCCTTCTTTATCTGTTACAGTCAAGAATTTGGTGTTCCGAGCGGACGGAACCTCTCAGAAGTACCCTCTGAAGAAGTCCGGTATTGATGCAGCTCAGTCTTTACTCAGAATTCTCGGTGACGCTTTCAGCACATTCTAAAAATACAGAAGGGAGATCTTATTCCTAGCTGTCCACGTCCCAGGTGTCCCATTAAGCTGTCATTCGTGATTAACCAGCAGCGAAATAACCATTCACATATAATTAGACACTCACAGACAAGTGTTTCTTTTGTTTCCCTACCTGCTTTCATAGTCCTGCGGTTAGGGTTAGAGGTATGTGTGTCGTGGGACAGGGAGCAGAACCAGCACGAAGCGTGGCTGGAAAGAGGCAAGTGTCCCATGGAGCACGTAGGACGCAGAAACACAAGCGAGCTCCAGAACCGAGGGTTCCGACTCTTCCCACGGATGCCTCAGGTGGGAACGAAAGAGGTGCCCTCGCCTAAGGAAGGGTGCTTCGGGTGGGCGGGGCTTGCCTGTCCCCCAGGCCGTGGTGCTGGTTGGCCCCTGTGGCTCTGAGCCTCCTCCTCGTCTGTGAAATCAGGGCATTTGACAAAATGATGCCTAAAGTCCCTCTCGATGCTACGATTCTACCACTTTAATGCATTTCATGATGAGAAAATGTACACGATAATGTGTCCCCTCAGCGTGACACCTAAAATAGGACATGATTAAATAATAAAATGTCAGTTTTCGACTGCATGGTGTAATTTTTTAAAATGCATTTTGAGACAGGAAGATTGTTCTAAGCTTTCACAGACATTAACGTTTTTTAAAAATTATTCTTTTCTTACATGGTGCCAGTAGAAATAATTTCTGTCGGCATCTGTCTGTGACCTTGTTCTAAAATATCACTTGTATCACACAGAAGATACAAGTATCCTGAACACAGAAACGTAAAAATTAATTAGACCATTAATACTGAAAGAAAAATTCAAGAACACAAATTTATATGTGTAAATTTCTATCATCCTGGGTTTTTTTTTTTTAAAGTCTTAAAATACGCATCAATTGATTTTTGGAACCCAAACTACCCTTTTATTGACCCAATTTTCTGCCCTATCGTTGTTACTTGTAGAGTTGACAGTCAAACATTACTGAAATGCATTAAGTTAGAAGAAGTTAACTTAGCTTTGTGGTGCATTTGCATCTTTCTGCGTACACCGTGCCATGCCATCGACACTGGAAAACGCCACGCCGTGCTTTAATTTTTCGTCGACGTACTGTAAAGTATCTGTATGATTGAAGAAACTGGGTCGAGGTTTTATCAAGTTATCATACCAGTAATATCTAATAGATAAGGATATTAGTTGCCTTCTTCCATCCTTAAGGAAATTTAAAGCCACAAAGATCCAAGGATCTTAGTGGAATATGGTAAGTCCTTCCCAAACTGCTGACCTGCAAACCCACAGAGAACACAGCCCCATCCCCGACCCCGCAGTCTAAATGCTACTGTCAATCAACCCTGGAGAGAGACCAGCTTCTCTGCAAAGTTGACTAATTCTTATAAGGGGACTCTTGTTTATAGCCACAGACTGGGGCTGATTCCTTATTTTAAACCAAACTACTGAGAGTTTAATTTTTCTTTTTTATTGCCCATCTCCTGGGCCTCAGCCCGCAGGCCTTCGCAAAGCCCCAAATAGTGTAGACAGCCGGGTGGATTTTTAAGTATGCGGCGTGCATTTTCAACACCGACGGCAAGTATTACACAATGAAGAAGAATGGCCAACCAAAGTGTAGGCTTCAAACTTACACAGACTCCATGGGAAATAGCCGCTTCCAGTGAGAATATTTCTGCCATCATCACAGACTCAAATTTCTACTTCGAATATATAATTATAGCAGGCTTGAGAATAACTAAAAAACAATACTGCTAAATGTTGGCTTTAAATCGCCACTTGTCTGTCTGAATAATGATGAGTTCCGTGATTAGCAGAGGCACTGTCGATCATTACATGTCAGAGCGAATACACCAATAAAGTCATAGACCCGAATATAAGGTTGATGATCGAGACGAGTTTGGCCAAAATTCTGAGTCGAAAATACAAAAGATTCTAAAAATGTAAAAGGAGGCATTCGTGACTATCCTAATAATTCACCTAATATTGACTTTGTTCAAATATAAGTTTCCACGATAATATTATGGGTATAAAATGCAATGTATCATTCAAAAAGCAGTCGTTGTGAACCTACTATGTGCCGGCAATAGTCGCATGCTGACTTCGCTCGGGTGAACCAAAGACAGAGGACGTCTCGTCTTCTAGTCGGGGAGCAAGAGGCTTTGCATCTGGGAGCACAAGGCTGTGAGGGGTGACGGACCAGGTCCTGACAGCCTCTTGGAGAGCACGGGATGCTCAGAGCTGGTGACAGCCCCGAGCTTCACAGGTGTCGTCGGGCAGCTGCTCTCTGGGCTGCGTACAGTGCACACGTAGGGGCGATGCTCTCTTGCCATGTCCCCGTCATTTACGCCAAGTCAAAACATGCATTTTTGACATATTTATCAAATAATCTGGATCCAAGCACACATTTGCCTAAATCATCTAGACATTTTTATCAAAATATATTCTTGAGATAGATAGATGATAGATAGATAGATAGATGATAGATAGATAGATGATAGATAGATAGATAGATAGATAGATAGATAGATAGATAGATAGACAGACAGACAGATAGACAGATAGTCAGTCTGGGCACAACCAGGAGATACAAACTACAATGTAATTTAAATGATGGAAGTTTATGCAAAGAAATTTTAAGCTAATTCTTAGGAAATAGGACTGGAGAGTAACTGTAGAGATAGAGAGCTCTCAGGGGCACCCCGGAGCTGTGGAAGGGTACCCAAATACATACACACTTAGGAGGGGGCTCAGGCCTCAGTGGAGACAGAGGGAGCGCACCCACTGGATGGCGGAGAATTCCGCTGGGTTTCCACAGTCGCCGCACCAGCCCCAGTGCGCAGGTGCGGGGCTAACGGGAGGGGGCAGACGCAGCAACCTGGGCGGGCCCATCCTATGCCCTCTGAAGTTTCTGGCTGCACGGGCACTGCCCAGGCGAGAGCTGCAGAAAGCAGGCGGCCCCCAAATGCTGGAGAAAGCTGCACTGTGCGTGCCCCTCCCGCTGGACAAACCATCCCTTGAATCAGTAAGGAGAGAAGGCTCGCTCCCCAGCAGCCTGGCGAATGAGCCTCGAGAGACAGGAAGGAAACCCCCTTCCTCCTGCCGGCCTCCCGCCCTGTCTCTCCAGCACCTTCGCCTGCCATCGAATCAGCTGACAAAGAAAATCTATTACGGAGGCCAGTGTCTATCCGCACGATGAGCCGATGAAGGACCAACCTGGAAGTGAGTCGGTAAACCGATAACTGGCACGGCGCAACCTATGCCACCTGCCCCGCCGGCCCCACCACGGGGCAGTCGTAAAGCGTTTCCTGGGACACTGTCTCCCACAACAGGAGAAGGAGTCCTCGGTCAATCCTCCCTTCTCTGCGTAAAGTGGTCATTTGGGTCTCCATCGCGCCATCGGTAAGGTCTCAAGAGCACGGACTGAGGTAAAGCTGTGCCCGTGAGAAGCCACACTGATAAAAGCTCCCTTCAGACATTCAGCGGCCTCAACTTACCCCCGTTCGAAGTTCTCCCTCCCGTGGACCACACCGACCCAAGCCTGAATGCCCTGGCACCTAAAGGCAAATTCTTTCACAGATAGAAAGAGCAGGTAGAAGACTTGGCAGTATGAAAATTCCTGCAAAATCTTTGAAATCAATAAAACCGAGCGGTTTATAAAACAGTCATTCATATCTGGGCTTATTCTTGCATGTTTTCTTTTTTCCTTAAGTAAAACAAATATCGCATTTTCTGAAAAGTAAAAGGGATCCAGTAAATAAATACAGAGCATCGCTATCGTGACTCATACGTTTTTGGGGGGAACAAACATGTACTCTGAATATTCATAGAAGTTGTTATTCTTGGATCTTAAGCAACGTTAAATATGTAATATAATTACACCTCTATTTCCTTTCCTGATATTTCTCCCAGCTTCATTTCTAAATCATCAGTTTTCCACATTTTCCTCTTGAGTTATTTAAGTAGTACAGTAAGCTTGTTTTCAGCCAGTTTTAATTAAAATATTATCTATGAGCACTTTCGAGCCAGATTGTCATCAAAGCAGAGGGAAGAGTTGAGACAATTTTGGAGAAAACTCGGTGCCAAATCAAATTACTAAGATGAATGTTTTAATTTTACTATTTTTCTTCAACTAACCTTAAAATACGTGGGTGATTCTTCTTTACAGATATTCACATGGTACAAAATCAATGTAAATCCAAAATTAGAGCGGAGAGAAGGCGGAGGGCAGGGCCCTGCGCCCCCGCGCTCTCTCCTCGCTCAAGCGGGTTTGCTGGGCACCAGCTGTGCGCAGGTCACTCTCCAAACAAGGCAGGGCGCCGGCGCCACCGGGGCCTTACTGCGATGGATAAACCAAGCGGCACAGGAGGGAGGGATAGGAGTGGCTCTGGGGGGAGGGGACGGAGTGGGGAAGTTTATGGATGACACCCGCCCCGGGGGGTCTGGCTGATTTAATTCCTGTCCCCAAGGTAACAGAAAATGCAGACGGTCGCCAGAGCAGGAGGGCCTGAGGCTCCAGACTCCTCAGAAGTCCAGGGCGGCTGGCTCGCAGCACGGAGGAGAGAACATTCTGGTGAGGCTGAGAGTCCCATCTGAGGTCCCGCTCTGGCCAGCTCCAGCTGTGCTCACCCCGGCCAGCGACCGGCCTTCTCGCGCACTCTGCTCCCTGGACTTGGGGGTGCCTGAGCCAAACTGTTCGTGCCTGCTTCTGGGGCCCTTGAAGAGCTCTTCTCTTCCTGTCCCAAACACCAAGCGGGTGAGGACAGCAGAAGGAGCGGGACATGCAGACTGGCTGCTGCGCAGTCCACGCACCCCCGGCCAAGGGCGGGGCTGGGGCGGTGGGAGCCCTCGCTGCATCCCGGCCCTGCACCCCGGCCCTGCACCCCGGTGCACGCGAGCAGCGGGCCTGGGAGACCTGATCTCCTAGGACCTTGCGGGAGGGCCCAGGACTACGCCTATCCTTCTCGGCAGTGGGCAGCCGTCACGTGTTTCCAGCAAGGAGCCCTGAGCTTCCCTTGCCCTTGACCTTATAAATTCACTCTGCAAACGTGGGCTGAGTGCCTGGGAGGCAGGAAGCACCTAGGACACAGCGGGGAGCGGGAGGGCCACACCGCTGGGCTCCTGAGTCCACGACCCAGACGGAAGCCCCCTCGAAAGGGCAATGACAGGCATGGGGCTCGATTCGGAGCAAAGTAGAGGCCGGGCCGAAGCGCAGGAGTCCGACCCGGTCTGGATGGGGCTCCGGGCTCGCTCGCTGAGCCCGGGTTAGGGGTGAGGTTACAGTGAGTCACGCTGGGACATGAACATGACGTTGAGTGGAGTGTGGGCGCGGGACATTCCCGGTCTAGGCAACAGCCTTGAAGCAGGAAGGACCTGGAGACTTCTAGAAGCTTGGGGGAGGGGAGAGAACCCAGGCAGGAATGTGGAGGATGAAATCAAGGAATCGGGAACATGTGAAATTGAAAGTCTATGTCGGGGCCAAATTAGGCAACCCCTGTGGAACACACCGCGGATGCCATTTTATCCTAAGGGCCACAGGAAGATGCGCAAACGGGTTTAAAATCCAAGAGCCGCGATCGAGCCGCATTTTGAAAAGGTCACTGACTACAGTGTGGAAATAGGTAAAAGGACATAAAAGCGGATGCAGAGACCGGTTAGGAGGCCGTACGTACGAGGCGAAAGGTGGGGTGACTTAGAGCGAGCATCAGACGCGGGGCGGAGGGACGCGAATTTCTCGGCAAGGAGTCCAGACCCACCAGACGCGCCCCAGCACGTGCGGACGCTGTCACCCTCCCCGCCACGTGAGAGGCGGGCGCTGCGTTCCCTTCCACCACCCAGAAAACAGATTTCAAGAGGCCCGTAGAGCTGGAGACCCTAAGGGTTGGCGTCTGGAAACCTGGAGTGAGCTGCGCTGGTCCTCCCGGGACCCCAGGCGCTGCCCTCAAGTCTGAGTAGGGACAGGAGGAAGAATAAGAAAAGCCGAGCTCTCCGAGTGCTCCGCGTGTGCCGGGCATTGGGCCCCCGGCGTGCGGCGCACGGCTCTGCCCGCCGCCCGCTCCGCACACGCGCCTCCGGCGCCCAGGACCTCCGCCCACGCAGGGCTGGCGAGCGCCGCATCCAGGCTCAGGGCTCGCGGCCCCTAAGCCCTCTGCAATAGCGCCACCTGCCGTCCCAAGCCCGCCAAACAGCTGCCGACGGCGCCGGCTGCACCCGCCACTCATGCGGTCTGCAGGTGACGAGAGGCCTTTCCATGCAGAAGATCCTCTCTGCCCTGGGCGGGCGGGTAGAGAGGAGGCAACTGAGGATAGAAATCACACACGGGACGTGTTCGATCGCGGACTGCACGGGCAACGTGCGCCCCAGTTATCGGTACAAGTGCGAGCCAAGGGCACCCCACCCCCACCCCTAGGTGCGGGCTGATGTCCACTGTGCTGACTCTCTGGCTATCTGGGCCTGTGACCAAGATTGGGACTTAACTGCCACAATTGTCAACGGAACAAGGGAACGAGGAATGGTTAAAGGAGAGGGAAGGATTTTGTGGGCCGGGCCATAAGCTGTCAGCGGCATAGCCCACCAATGCGCAGGTGTTGAGAGGGGGCTTCTCTCTGGGAGGAACACCGATTTCTGTTTTTCTCCGGGACCCCTGCATCTTCCCCTTTGGGAGTTCTTCCTTCTTCCCGGCGCTCCCTTATCTGAACTGAGTGGTGGGGACTGTTCCTTCATAAGACTTATAGCTTCGGATCCCACTCTCTACCCAGGTCCCGGTCAAAGACACTTTAGATTAAGTTTACAGCGTCTTGGCAATGAGATTCCTTCGGAAACTTAGAAGGCTTCTGATCTGTTTGTTGCCGAACAGTCTCATAGGGCTGTAACCACGTCCAAAGCACTTTCTTTCGTCTCTTTTATCTATCTATCTATCTATCTATCTATCTATCTATCTATCTATCTATTTATTTTGCCTTCTCATGCCCTTCCTTGCCTCCTATATCAGCTTGGGAAACGACTCCTTAATCTGCTCATTGTCATGGGGCTGAGTCATGATATGGCTTCGCAGCTCAAAGGCTTTGGTCTGATTATTTTATTTTCTACTGTTTGTGTTCCGGAAGCAGTTGGAATTTCCAACCCTTCGCGGACCCAGATTTCTGGACTTACTGCTTGCAAACGAGCCGGTTTTCTCCCGAGTTCTCTCTGAATAGCCAACACAGCCACCTGTAGCGAACACAGAGTAACCCCTTGACTTTTTTTCCAGTAGCTTTTGCTAGAGTTGCCGAATCCCGAGGCTCGCGATCTTCCTCTAAAGATATTGCAGGTAATAATTTTACTAAATATTCCCACCTTATAACATAGATCATCATCTCTCTTGCCACCCGACTCAGATGTCCGATTTCTGTTATTACAGCTTTTTAAGGTACCAGTTTTGTATATCAGTCCCGGTAGCTCAACTGCTGTGTCGATTCTCAAATCTCAATGGCTTAACACAATAAACGTTTCTTTCTTTTTCATATCACAGTCCAATCAGAGTTGGCTTGTTCTCCAAGCAGTGACTCAAGGACCCAGGCTCCTTCCGGCTGCAGCATCTCCGTATTCAACGTGCCGCCTCCAAGTTTGCCACTGGAGGAGAAAGCTTTGTATGGGCAGCCCGGAAGTGCTGACGGCATGCTCATCACATCCGGTGGCGAGAACACAGTCAACACCCAATTCGCTACAAAGTCACTGCAAGGTCCTTTATCTATGTTTCTGGGAAGGTGGAAAAAGATATTGGAGAGCTCCGGCCAAACCGGCCACACCGTTGGTGATAATCGCAGATAATCGCAGGTTTCCCTCTAGACTTACAAGTGATGTGTAATAAAGCAAATAAAATTAAGATGGGAATGAGAGTTTCATACTCTCAAGAGGCCATTTAGATTTCAAGAGAGGTGCTTGTCAACAGAACTGGTAGACTATAGCACTGTCGATGCATTTGTGTGTTGCAAGGTCGTCAGGAGGAGGGCTGGCTACATTGAGGAATCACTCCGATGCTCATACATCACTAACAGTCATAATGTGTTCGTTATTCACATTACAAACATTCTTGAGTGCCTGCGAAACACTACGTCCCAAGCTAGGAAAGGGAGCCAGGAAAGCAACAATGAACAAATTGTTTCAGTCCCTGCCTTTGTGGTATTTACGTTCTCTTATGGGAGAGAGATAGATACACAAAGAATCACCCACTTAAATAGTAATTGATTAATTTAATAATTGACATGCATAAAAGTTAGAACAGTTTAAGAAAGGAGACATACAGACTTCGCTCAGGAGTCAACAGGGGTCGTAAAGCGTTAAGCTGAGACCTGACGGATTAGGCGTGAGCCATGTGGGGAGATGGGGAGAAATATCCAGGTTTCTGGCTTTCGCAGTTGGGTGGGAGGTGGTGCTCCCTGGGTGGGGAGCGCTGTGTTTGCTTACAGTAGCCCTGGATGGGAAGATCAGGGTTTCATTTTAGAATGCATTGAGGCAAGGTACCCTCGAGATCACTGCCAGGCAGTTGATGTTCAGGGGAAGAGCCCACGTGAGCGGTGTGGAGGGGTGTCATAACTTTGGAAGAGGCCTTGTTGATGCTCTCCTATCCTCCAAACTGCGCCTCCCTGCGCCTTGCCTGAATTCATCACCCACAGGGTCACCTACCCGTCACCCAGCCTCTGTCGTCTTAGGGCTGTATACCTCCAGGAGGACTGATTTTAAATGGGAGGATTCGCAACTCCCGTGAATTAACTTGAAACTGGGAGCCCAAAGATTTTGTTAAACAGTGAATCATTGACACGCAAGTAAGAAAGGTATTCTATTTTTAGATGTCTCCATTGGGATGAAGGACAGCAATAGTACTTCAAGAAGCAGCCACGAAGGGCATCCGGCCATCCTGGGAGCCAGGATTCCATGAGAACAAGAAAACGCCCCAGCGAGGGAAGAGGGCAGAAGGACCCCTATTATTCTTTCGCCTGGTTTCTTCAGTGCCTTATGCAGGAAACACTGGTGTCAAATTCAGCTCCGCATCGTTTTAATCATGTGTCTTTGCTTAAGAAATGAGTGTTCGCCGTAGCTTCTGAATATGAATACATTAGGAGCGCATTTATTTTAACAAATTTGATGATGACTTTACTAAAGCTGAGGATCTGGTGTCTCTGAGAACCCTGGAAAATGACTCGAAAGGAGTTTTCAGATGAATGCAAACGCATGCAAAGAAAGCTGGTGAGAGGTCGTCACGTCCAAAGAGCCAGGACAAGTCCTTCTCAGGTGCGTGTTGGGAAAAGGCAGAGCTGTTTGAACTTCTCATGTCTCCAAGGAGCGAGCACACCACGTTAATTAAATTCACTGATGACAGAAAAGGTGGGGGTAGATGAATCACTTCTAATGGCAGGACAATTTTCTTTAAAAGCGAGCTTTACAAATAGGAACTGGAATTCGCCGAAAGACACCCCTGTTCTTAGAGAATGTGTGTGCGCGCACGCACATGCACATGCACATGCACATGCACGCACGCGCACACACACACACACAGAGCCTGACTCCCACAGTACACAGATGGCACACCGTACCCTTTAAAAGCTGCTTAAAAGGTGCACTAACCGTTAGAGAACAGCATCCCAAATTCACTCTCTCAACAAAGATACACCCAACACCTGCTACAGGTTCGAAGCTGTGGCTTAAACGATGAAAGAAATTAAAGAAATGCACCTCTTTGCCTGAATTTTTGGAACGTGGCTGTCTGTGCAGTGCCTATGTCAGTCATTCGAGACAAAACACTCTCATCCGCCACCTCGACAAGGCATCACAAGCCTAGAAGATGGGCATGTCGCCTTAGTGACTGACACCCTGGCACACGTCATGTGGCACATCTCCGGGGTGGGGGGAGGGGCGTCTGAGTCTTGTCTTTATAAATAAAGAAAATGGAGATGGAAGGAAAGTCCAAAACACAAGACTCGTGTACTCAAGCCTCCGCACCGGAAAAGGTCCAGACCCCCAGACCTCATACTGGAAAGAGTATAATGACCGAAGTCTCGAGCTGGAGCGGGCAGACGTCCAGGCTGAGCTGGGAGCCAGCAGGCCACATTGATGGGGGCTGCGGGGTGAGCTGGCCTGGGGTCTAAGCCTCGTCCCACGCTCCTTCGAGAGTGCTGGCTCCTATGAGTTCTGTGTCCAAAACGGTACGCGGGACCCAGGGCTCGCCTGGCCCCACACGGAGGGCCCAGCGCGACCACGGGACACAGAGCGTGAAACGTCGGTGTTGGGGTGTCCCCCCTAGAGGCCAGGGCGCCCAGCTGGAAGCAGCGTGACACGCAGAACGCCACGCGGCGGCCACGGCCCTCGAGTAGGTGTCGCCTCGCTTGCACGTGGAAACGTATTTTGTTGTTACCACGGTGGAAAGGACACGAAAGCCAACTGTTTTCGTTTCACCCCCGGACACGTGGACAGTCCGCCGACACCCTGCTCCCTCGGCGAGCGGAGCTCAGGAAGGGCAGAGGGAAGGCCGCTGCGCGCGCCCTGTTTCCCATCTGCTTTTACGTCGTTCCCCGCGGGAAGCGAACGGCTAATATTGGAAAGTAACAAGAATAAGGATGATTTCCTGGTTGGTCGGGGTAGAACCCCCAAACTGGGAATGTCTCTTCTTCTCTGGGTATGCCCAGTCGTCCCGTCAGGCCTCACTTCCAAAATACGAGTTCAGAAAGAAATCTAAGACTTTCCAGATGGCAACCGCGGAGCATCACACCAACGCACGAAGGACCCCAGGAAAGACCCCTCTGAGAATGGGGTGCTTCTGAAGGCGGGGCCCTCTGCCACCGCATAGGTCCCGCGGCCAGAAAGGAGGCCCGTGCTGAGGACGGATGGCGACACATTGCATCTTGGGAGGCCTGGTCCCTATAAGCCAAAGGCTCCCGGCACATCGCAAACGGAATGACGCCCCGTAAGCGTTTCCACCAGTTTGGCGATGACGCCCTCTGCCCCAAACGCCGAAGGACCTGGCGGCTGAGCGGGATAAGCTCGAGCAGCCACGCCTGGTTCCGCCCATTGAAACGTCTGCTCCACCCTAAACGCCCACGGACGGCGTGATGTCCTCCTGCCTGGCGGGACCAGCCGGCCTTGTGCCCACACTTGGTCACATAGCCATGACTCCGTGGGCTATTTTTAAAAATCAGGGAGCCCTAGCTGCAGAACGAGCCCATTTTATATATAAAAGCTATCATTTTATAAAATGACAACTTCTAGGTAGTCCATTTAAAACCGTCTATTTTTTTTTATTTCATTTTACGAATTTCCCACAGGGAGCTCTCAGTTGTTATAACGGGGGTGGGGGGGATGTCGCTGTGTTTTAAAGCGACATCGAGCTTTCTGTGCTTCCCTTATCCACACCTTGTACTGTTTTCGCTGTGAATCGGTGTAGCAGTGTCAATGAAGTAACGAAATTCAGGTGCACGTGGCGGTCACCTTCCCCCCGCCCTGCCCATCATTTTTTTTTTTGGTCCTGGCAAGTCAGCTGGCAGGAAAATGTGTTTGAGTGCAAAGAAAACACCGACCTTTCTGGGAAAGAAGCTGCGAGAATAAAAGAAAAACTCCAAAAAAAGGAGTCCGCTCAGTCTCCAGCCTCCCATATCGGAGGGGCTTGGCGAGGGGCCTGAAATTGCATTAATTTCAAGGGTGTTCGTGTCTCCCGCTGCCTGCATTTGGTGAGTTACACGGGTTTGGCTAAACATTTTAGAATTCAGACAAAAAGGAATTCTGTTCGCTTGTGTTTCCCCAGTTCCATACCTGTAAAGTTTACACTTTGGGTATAATTTGGAAATTTTGAAATCTTTCTGAAATACATGGATGCACATCTTTATCACACTACGCCAGAGAGCCGAGAAAAATCAAATTACATGCAACGCGAAGAAGAGGCGATGGCTTCTGCATAAGTGATTGTCTGTTTCCTGCCCAAGACTGAGGCTCTGGTCGCCTCTGATGCATGAGCAGAATGAGGAACTCGGATAAGCCCTGGAGCCTTCGCGTTCACCCCCATTTGCTGCAATTCTCAAATCAGGGGCTTGTTCTTGAATTTTTGTTTTTGAATTCGGCTTCCTCCTTTTGCAAAACTACCCAGTCTATTTCTACCCAGAAGCTTTCGGGAAGACAGGTGCGACTAAGAGATCCACTGGTGGGTGCTCTGGGGAGGCAGTTTACGTTCCTAAACCCCCCGATATTTAGACAGAATCCACTCTCGGTGGATAACACCCAAAGGAGCAAGCCGACTGTCACAGAGCCAACTCGAAACACACACAACAGGTGTGTCTCGCCACAAGCAACGGCGTGATGGCGAGGAGACCGCTGCCGCCGGCCACTCCGACCCCTTTCCTCCTCTCGAGCACACAGCCAGCCACTGTCCCCGCTCCGATGCAGCGAGGGGCGCTCACGGGGGCAAAGGGGCAGGGAGCCTGTTCCAGACTGGCCTGTGGGGGCCTCCCCCACACCCAGACCCCTCCCCCTCGCAGGGCTAGGCGACCCCCAGCGGTGCCGGTGCCGGTGACTGCACCAGGCGACTGAGGGGGGCAGATGCTCCCATGCCACAGAGACGCTTCCTCGGGTCCCCTTCAGACAGCACCATCGCCGCTAAGTCCCCGTGCATCGCGGGGACTCTTTGGCATAACGGTTAGCGTTTCTCGCTCATGGAGATGTTTACCTAGAAAGTCCAGTTTAAGTTTGCTTGGTGATTCGGGATGTTTAATAAGCCAAATTCACTTTTCAGAAAATCACAAAATGGAAGCAAAGAGTATGAAGATGTAATAGGGCCGATAAAAAATTCAGCCCTAGGTTACTGATATTCTGTCGGCAGTGTTTTATGGCCTCGCGGTGGATGTCAGCTGGGTGTACAGCCTGAGGGTTTGCACTTGCGAGAACATCCTTAGATGCTGAAACAGCTTGGTCGTGTCGTTGATGGTGATTTAACAAGAGGCCAATTCAGGTTTTGATCAATTTCAAATCATCTTCCCCTTAAACTTTATATGTAACAAGTTTTTTAATGCTGTCTGCCTTTTGAGGTTTCTTTCATTTTATTTGTGACAGGAGGATTTTTTACCTGGCCAGGTCCCTTCCCCAGTCCTCTCCCATCGATGTAAACATAAACGTCATCAAGGAGAGGAACTTTACGACATTTTCAGGTGATTTATTCACTTATTTAGTAGTTTTTGAGACGCTAGACCAGGCGCTATGATCAGCTACCCCGAAAGGAGGAAGCAGAAACTTTTGCAAGTCATAATATAAGGGCTTAGATGGTGGCAAGATGGAAAAGAAATACATGGACACCAATCGGTTTCCTGTCCACACTCCAGGAAGGACACAATGGGAAAAGGACACCCTTCACGTTCTCCACAGCTCGGCGGGGGCCTTCTGGCGGGGTAGACCACATGCTGCCCATGGCAGAACCAGGAGGACGGGCATAGTTTCCTGAGACGCATCCAAGACTTCCCAACTCAAATCTGGGAACACGGGCCGAGAATCTAAAATTTTTAAACGATTTTAAACAGACATCCTCAGGTCACTCTTTTTTGCTCTCTCAAATTTGAGATTCCCCGATGTCGTAAATAAGAGTAGACATTGTGTGAATTTGAACAAATTATTAAATCTAGTTAGGCTTCGGTTTATCTGCAGAAAAGAAATAAGCATAATATCTGAATCACAGGCACTTTGGAATAATAAATTAAATGCCGTTCTTCTAAACTCGAAGAGGGTATGAAATGTTTTAATTGTTTATTACCGTCGACTTAACCCGTCCAGAACTGGGACCGGCCACTTTCATGGCCAGATGTCATGACGTTCACTTACAACTCACTTAACAGTGTGGCGTGATCATCCAAACGGGCAGATGCGTCAATGAAACTGGACAGAAAACACGGAAATCTGGCTAAGGATGTGATTGCTTGGAATAGGACAGAGTTTCTATTTCAGGGCCGACGGGAACGCAGGAATTACTTAATAAATGGTAATTGGATGATTGATAAAATAATTAAGAAAAAAATGAGCCCACCCCAAATTCATTGCAAAATAAAGAGTGAAATTGCACTATAAAGAATAAAATAGGAGTATGTAGAATAATTTTGCGTTTGGAAGCATTCCATTCTGTATATTATGCTTAGAGAAACAGGATACGTAAGATTAGGGAATTTAGGACGCGTGCTTGGTTAGTAACATGTAAGAAGAAATTGGCAAAAGGAGAAGGGAGAGGTAGAATATTTACCATCTTTTGATCGTAAGAAAGAGACGAGCCGAGAACGTTCCTTCAAGTGGAGAAATCATTCTGGCTAAAATTAAACTGCATTAGCACCACTCCTGGTTGCCTGGGTTACAGGAAACTCTTACCGTGTTAATGATACAATAATTAGCGAAACTGCAGTCAGATCCTTCCAGCNTCTCTGTCTCTCTCTCTCTCTCTCCTGTGTCAGTAGTTATCCCCGCTCTGCTGGGTCACTCCTGTTATTTGGTAAACGTTTTGTTATTTCTCCAGGGTGCATCCGCCCGTTGCCTGATTTCTCACCTCTCCGTTGTGGCAAATCTCCTGTAGAGAGTTATGTCTACTACACACTTGTCATTTCCAACCTCTCTCCCTCCATTCTCTCAAAAAACCACTCCAATCAGAATGTTTTCCTCTCCTCGACGCCAGTGACCTTCATGTTGCCGTAGGTTTTACATAAAACCTATAGAAATTGAGCTGAAAACAAGCTTTCTGTGGCTCTTAATTTTTAGTGTGGTGAGTTTATGTATTTTTGTGAGAAATCGGGGGCATTAACCTCCGTAGGTGACATTTGAAAATGAATCATTCAGATTATATTTCTCTTTTTCTCTTTACTAGCATTGGACTATTTCCTGATTGTTTTATCAAATTACTTGATGGGCACTTCTTGCCCTAATTTTAATCAGCCAAGTAAATTTAAAATGATTTTTCAAAATATTTAGAATATTCTAGGAATATAAAACTATTTAGAAAAAGTCCATTATATTCAGAAAAAAATAGATAATAGTTTAATGGCTATTTAGGAAAATAATTATAGCCCATCGGAATTCACATCTTTATTACCCTTTATCTATAATGAATATTAAGACACGTGGACAAGACAGAACAAGACTCGACAATATAAATGCATACACTTCCTCCGGCCAGAGCCAATACTATTAGTGAATATTACAAAAGACACCCCATCGATGTAAACATAAACGTCATCAAGGAGAGGAACTTTACGACATTTTCAGGTGATTTATTCACTTATTTAGTAGTTTTTGAGACGCTAGACCAGGCGCTATGATCAGCTACCCCGAAAGGAGGAAGCAAAAACTTTTGCAAGTCATAATATAAGGGCTTAGATGGTGGCAAGATGGAAAATAAATACATGGACACCAATTGGTTTCCTGTCCACACTCCAGGAAGGACACAATGGGAAAAGGACACCTTTCACGTTCTCCACAGCTCGGCGGGGGCCTTCTGGCGGGGTAGACCACATGCTGCCCATGGCAGAACCAGGAGGACGGGCATAGTTTCCTGAGACGCATCCAAGACTTCCCAACTCAAATCTGGGAACACGGGCCGAGAATCTAAAATTTTTAAACGATTTTAAACAGACATCCTCAGGTCACTCTTTTTTGCTCTCTCAAATTTGAGATTCCCCGATGTCGTAAATAAGAGTAGACATTGTGTGAATTTGAACAAATTATTAAATCTAGTTAGGCTTCGGTTTATCTGCAGAAAAGAAATAAGCATAATATCTGAATCACAGGCACTTTGGAATAATAAATTAAATACCATAGGTGACCTGGTGCACAGTAAATACCCAGTTGTTATTAGACATTAGTTTTAAATATTGAAACAAAAATATAAAATATATAGACATAAGTTTAAGAAGGAAGATTCGAGTTGTAAGTGAAAAAACAAAACTACTTAGGAATATCTTTTTAAATGATAAAATCGAGAAGCATGCTACATTCCTACCAGGGTAGAGAGAGTGAAGAGGAGGAGGATGCAAAATTGTAAAGAAATCGATTTTTTTTCCAAATTTGATTTTTAAATGTTAAGTAGCTCTACACAAATCTCCAAATAGACACTTTGCGTAACTCGAGGAACGGGGGCTAAGAGCCAACTCCCCCCCTCCCGCCCCATGCACACACAGATCGCAGAAGGAGCACAGGACCGGCCACTTTCATGGCCAGATGTCATGACGTTCACTTACGACTCACTTAACAGTGTGGTGTGATCATCCAAACGGGCAGATGCGTCAATGAAACTGGACAGAAAACACGGAAATCTGGCTAAGGATGTGATTGCTTAGAATAGGACAGAGTTTCTATTTCAGGGTCGACGGGAACGCAGGAATTACTTAATAAATGGTAATTGGATGATGGATAAAATAATTAAGAAAAAAATGAGCCCACCCCAAATTCATTGCAAAATAAAGAGTGAAATTGCACTATAAAGAATAAAATAGGAGTATGTAGAATAATTTTGCGTTTGGAAGCATTCCATTCTGTATATTATGCTTAGAGAAACAGGATACGTAAGATTAGGGAATTTAGGACGCGTGCTTGGTTAGTAACATGTAAGAAGAAATTGGCAAAAGGAGAAGGGAGAGGTAGAATATTTACCATCTTTTGATCGTAAGAAAGAGACGAGCCGAGAACGTTCCTTCAAGTGGAGAAATCATTCTGGCTAAAATTAAACTGCATTAGCACCACTCCTGGTTGCCTGGGTTACAGGAAACTCTTACCGTGTTAATGATACAATAATTAGCGAAACTGCAGTCAGATCCTTCCAGCGCGATAACAAGTCATCAAGAGTGAAACAGGAAAAACTGCAGAGATCTCCGTGGCTCAGACCGTTCTGATAACCAGCACTGGCTCCATCGTCCGTATCTCCCGCCTCAGGTAGGTCTGTGCCTCGGCCTCTGCGGTCCCAGCACGTTCCCACAGCTTCTGAAACCAGACGTTTTCATTTCATGAGCATCACAGCCAACAAACAGCCATCAAAGCTCTCCCCTGCCCAACGTCCGTTAGAGACGCTCCGTTCCTGACGCCTTCATAACCACATCTATCTTTGAGAAGGTAGCAGTGTTTTATGGATTCTCAGAGGACATAATCATTTATTTCCCCAATTTTTTTATTGCGGTAAAATACACATAACATAAAATTTACCATCTTATGTTTTTAAACATGCAGTTCGGTGGTAGTAAATATATTAATAATGTTACGCAGCCATCGCCACCATCCATCTCTGTAACTCTCCTTATCTTATAAAATTGAAATTCTGTAACCACTAAACAATAACTCCCTGTTCCTTCTTCGACCGCCATTGTACTTCCTATCTCTGTTAATTACTTTATAACTGGAATCATACACTATTTGTCTTTTTATGACTGGCTTACTTCACTTATCATAATCTCCTCAAGGTTCACCCATGTTGTAGCGTATCACTCTGTCAGAATCATAAAGTAATTCCTTTCTAAGGCTGAATAATAGTCCATCCAATGTATACATCACTTTTTGCTTATTCCTTCACCCATCGATGAACACTTAGATTGTTTCCACACTTTAGCTATTGTGAATAATTCTACTATGAACATAGGTACGCAAATAACTTTGAGAGCCTGCATTCAATTCCTTGGGGCATAGGTCCAGAAAAGAAATTGCTACGTCATGTGAAAATTCTATTTTTAGTTTTTTGGGGAACTGCCATACTGTTTTTCACAGTGGCTATACCATTTTCCAGTGCACAAAGGGTTCCCATTTCTCTACATTCTCACCAACACTTGTGTTTGTTTGTTTGTTTGTTTTGATAGTACCCAGCCTAGTGGGGAAGAGGTTATATCTCATTGTAGTTTTGACTTGCATTTCCCTAATGATTAGCGATGTCGAGCATGGATTCGTGTGCTTATTGGCCATTCATGTATCTTTGTTGGAGAAATTTCTATTCAAGCCCTTCGCCTATTTTTGAATTGGGTTGTTTTTATTGTTTTGTTTTTGTTTTTTGTGTTTTTTTTTTGAGTTTTAGGAGTTCTCTATATATTCTGAATATTAATCCCTTATCAGATATATAATTTGTAAATGTATTCTCCCATTCTGTGGGTTGCCTTTTTAGTCTTTTGATAGTGTCTTTTTATGACAGATTTTTTAAATTTTCAATAAATTCAATTTGTCTATTTTGTGTTACCTGTTCCTTTGGTGTCATATCTAAGAAATCATTACCAAATTCATTGTCGTTAAGTTTTGTCCTTTGTATTTGTCTGGGTTTTATTGTTCTAGGTCTTACTTTTAAGTTAATTCTTATATACGGTGTTAGGTAAGTGTTCAACTTCATTCTTTTGCATTGGATATCCAGTTTTCCGAGCACCAATTGTTGAAAAGAGCGGCCTCTCCCCATTGAATGGTCTTGGCACCCTTGTCAAAAATCACTTGACTATACATGTGTGTTTTATTTCTGAACTTTATTCTATTCTATTGGTCTATGCGTTTGTCTTTATGCTGGTGCCACACCGTTTTGATTACTGGAGCTTTGTAGTAAGTTTGAAAATCAGGAAGTATGAGTCCTCCAGTTCTGTTCCTTGTTGCGTTTGTTTTGGCTATTCGAGTTCCCTTGAGACCAAATAAATTTTAGGATATTTTTTATTTCTGCAGAAAAACATCGTTTGGATTTTGATAGGGATAACACTGAATCTCTCGATCACTTTGGATGGTACTGAGACAACAAAACCTGTGAAGGCTCTGAGTGTGAGTGTGTGTGTGTGTGTGTGTGTGTGTGTGTGTGTGGAGTGTATACATTTGCGTTTGTGTTTCTACACCGAAGGAGTTCTGTGGTGAAGCGTAATATGAGAAATCAAAAGAGAAAGAAACAAAAAATGCTAACCGATCTTCTCAGAGTAGTTGAATTATTGATGACTTTGCTCACTTGTTTTTTGAGGACTTATTTTTCTGCGATTTGGAGAAAAGTTTGGAGCAATGCCAATCATTGTATGGATTACTCTCCCTCCTCCTAATTTACGCAACACATATAAGAAATAAAATTCCAAGCAGTCTTTTCATAATTAACTCACAAAATGGTTGAGGCAGCTTTTGGGTAAATGGTTTGTATTATTTGTTGGGCTGATTGGTTTCTTTCTCAGTTCTGCATTTTGAGAGCGTTTACTCTTTCTGCAGAACTGTTTTGGGGGAACAGTCATCATTTTCGCTGACTGCTTTTTGGAGTTAAATTCTTTGAGAGCAGTACCAGAGAGAGACAAACCTCTAGGTGTCTACTTCAATAAACCATACAGGTTTTGTAAAAAAAAAAAAAAAAAAAAAGTCAGGACACCCATCACACCTGCTTTCTTGAATGGGGGACAATAAAGCAGGACAGAGCCTCCTGTAAAGCAAGTGCACCCCGCGTCCGCCTTGTACCCTGTGTTTTCTCTTAAGGGCTTAGGTCTGGGGAAGGCTGAAGCACTTCCGTCCTAGACGGAAGCGGGAAGAGAAGGAGGCCTGTCTCTCCCAGTCATGCTCGTTCTCATTTTCCCTCTGTTTGTTTGTTTACTTTGTTTTGCTTTTCACTTTCATCGAGGACTGAGAAGTCTCACAACTGTGCCAAACAGTAAAAAGGTAAAGATTTAGTGAAATAAAATTTGATAGTGAAAGGTTTTATTCCTACTCATATCAGTCCCGGGTCTTTATAACAAAGGAGAATCTGCTAAAGTGGCAACAAAGGACTTTGTCACAAGGATGAAAATTCCAAGAGAAGAGAACAACAGTAGGCAGGAGGCTTCAAGTAATATTTTGAAAATTAAGAACGGATGGAGACGTGATAGCAGCAGGGTGACCAATGGCTCACAGCTAAGTACCTGCACGGCTGTGGGACAGAATACAGCCGGTCTCCTCCCAGAGCCCCCAAGGGCGGCGGCGCCTGAGGGTGCCAGGAAGACACAGCGCTGGTGCCTTGGGGACCCGAAGAGGAGGAAGCCACTGGAGCCTGATACAGAGCAATACTGGCCTCGGGGTCCACCGCTCCCTTTACAGTAAGGTAGAGATCAGAAGTGTATTGCCCCCAAACACCCCAAAAAACACAAAAATAGGAGGAATTAGCAAAAGGTCGCGGATGGAACAGTCGAAACCTCAGCTAGAGCTCCTTCGGCAGCGCATGCGCTGGAGCTGGAATGATGCAGAGAGGCGTAGCCCGCCCTGTGCGCAACGATGACGCGCAAACTCCTGACGGGTCCCACGTTGAAGAAAAAGGAAGAAGAGACTCGCGGACCAGGAGCGTGGACCCCCTTCCCGACCACCCCCTCGCCACTCTTTGCTCTGGTCACATACTGAGGCTTTAGGACTTGTAAATTAATGCTACACAGCCTTTTTATTGGGAAAATCTATGAGAAGCTTATATACATATAGAACACATGTATAAAGCCAGTTGTTAAGATGTAAATAGCACGCTGGTGGTTGCAGTACACCCGACTGACTTCTATTTCAAGAACCATGCGTTCCCCTCTATGTCGAGAATTATGTATAATTTTAAATAAGTTTTCAATAAACTGGTACCACCTTTTGCATAATTAAAAAACATGAGACTCCGGATCGAAAGTGGCCCATGAGACATCAAACACGACAGATGAATGCTGACACAGAAAGTCTTTAACGGCAACTTGCCTTGTTTTGAGTCTTGAAAATACTCAAAATTTTTATCAAATCATTATACATTTAAATGTATTTCACAATGGAAATTATTAGAAATGTAAAGCACATCTATATAATAAAATGCTCATATAATTATTTGCAAAAGTTGTGAGAAAATAAGTATTTAAGTCTACCTAAGGGTAAAAGCAATTACATTACATTTATGGGATAAAATACTTTGTAACAAATGAGATTTGTAGATAAGTTTTATGAAATTAGACCTATCATAATATCAATGATGCATTAAAAATAATATATAAAACTCAAATATGTAAAGAAAAAATGAATAGACTTTTTTAATATCATATTTATTCATATGGTTTTATTCTTGCATCTTTTCACATATCAGTAGTTACCAAATTTTTCCAGTAGCACTTTCATAATGAAGAAAATATAAGGACGACATAAAAAGGTTTTAAAAGTAAATTGAATAGAACATTACTTGACCCTTGGAGACAGAACTTGCTGTATTGGAAACCATGAAATGATGAAAGAAATTAGATAAATAGGCAAAGGACATAAACTGGTGATCCATATTATATAAGACTATCACACAGTGCACAAGCCCATGGGGAAATGCCCAACCTCAGGTAGTAACAAGAAAGAAAAACAGTGTAAAATAAAATAAAGAATAAGACAATGTATGGACAAACTGAAATGAAATAGTAACTTCAAACTGTTTGGTGTATAAATTGACATGAGGCTTTTTGAAAGTATATATACGCACTGTGATCATCACTGTTGATCACTGATTGAAAACCTCAGCTCTGGATTTCCATGCTAAGCACCCAATTCCAATACAGATAGTTTTCTCACAATGCAAACTCCTAGACAAAAATTAAATGTATAACAGAAAAAATGGGTGGAGTGAATCATCCACATGCACATACACATACATATTCACGTAAAAATGGAAATATTTTATACCCAGTTAAAATTGCCTTTAAAGATTTTTTCATTAAAAATATTTACATCTGAATAAAAGTAGACCCTATCATGTGAAGTGGAACAAAGGACAAAATTTTACAACCATGTAAATAAAAATACCAATTAGTATTCAAAGATACTGTATGTTGAACACTATGCTTTATACATTTTTGCTTAATCCTCACAACTGTAATAGTAGGTACAACTATTGACCCAATTTTACAGATGATGGAACTTCATAAACTTAGTTACATATCATAAAAATTGAAATACATCGAGAAATATTAACAAAGGATTGTTTTAGATTTGAGTTTTTATTTTTACTTTATTTTTTGCACATCCATAAAAGGTGATCTACTGTTTTCATAACTGGAATAAAAACGACGCTCTTAATTTTTTTAATTGATCATTCGACAAAAACAAAAATTGAATACATATAGTAAACCAATAGTAGGAAAATGTTCAATTTCAGAGAGTACCAAGAAAGAAAAACAAGTGGGAAGACCACAGTGCACCTGTGTACTAAAATCGATGCTTAGATCAACAGGCCGTCAGGAACAAGTATCCAGTGAAATATCATTTAATAAGGTAATATTCTTAGTGCCCAGCAATTGTGTAAAAATATTTAAGGTAAATCCAAACAAAACAAGTGCCAGACCAAACAGAAAATAAAACTTCAAAAGTCCAAAAACAAAGTCTATGAGTACTATAATGGAATGTGTATGAGAAGTGTATCATGAGAGCAATCTCGGCTTTGAAGCAACAGAAGAAATCACAGTGGGATAAACAAATATATTTGAATATAAAATATTTACACCCAGCAGAAGGAAGAAAAAAACAAACTAAAAAGCAACAAACTAGAAAAATATATTTTTTCAATATTACAATTGGGAAGTAATCATATTTTTTCAATTTAATTTTGCATTTTAATTGATTTTTCTGTTAATATCTCATTATTATTAACATCTCATTCAGTATCTGGGTAAAGATTAAAATATTTCGCACACAAAACTGCATAGAAGTTTACAAATAGTAAACGAGACATGAGAAAATATGGTCCTAAATAATAACAAAAATGCAAATGAGAGCAAAAGCTTTATCTTTCACTTAATAGCAAAAAAAAAAAAAGAATAAAAATGATATACACACCCAACAGGTGTGATTACCATGCAACTAGATTATCATGGCTCACTTTCAATTTTACAGCCGTTGAAGAAAACTTTTTGGCACAGTCTCACATCATTTGACTCCCTGCTTCCATATATGGGACTTTATGAATTTATTCTAAGCCCAATGAATTTGTTTCTTTTGCATCAGAAATATGAACCCGTGAATAAATCACCTCTTTTTCTAATTTTAAACCGCCTTTTCAGCTGTTCTATTTCCCACTGTATGAACCATGAAAGAAAAGCCCCAAGTCATCAAAGTCCTTACTTATCTATCATCAGGAGGAAACAAGAAATCCTACCTCAGCAAACTTCACGGCTATTTCTTGTTTTTCCCTGCTGATGAGATCCTGGCTTAAATTCCCCCTGGCTGACAATATGGCCAATAAAACAACTCTTTTTAGTAACACGTGCCTCCATCCATGATGCTAGCTTTATGCTGCTTTTTCTCTTATACATACTCTGACAATTCAAATTGAGAAGGGAAATAAAGACACTTCACGAGACTTATTTATACCCATTTTATTAAATTCAGGCACAATCCACCAAGGCAGTCAAGAGTGTGCCTCAGAGTCGGAAGCTACTGAGGGCAAATTTCTATACTTGTCCTACTTTATCCTGTTAGATTCAGTAAAAACGCATTGAGGAAACAGGCAGGTACAGTGAATGAATTTAAATCTATTTCGGCTGCTGACTTAATCTAATAAACGTGCACCCCTTCAGAGTGAACCGGAAGGTAAAGTTGGAGCTAGGCTCTGTGATGCGAGTACAGGATGTCATTGAAGGGAAACGCGGCACGTCGGCCGTCCCCGCCTTTCTGCCGCAGTGTCGCGTGTGTCTTCTGGAGTCCGGGCACCTCACTGGCTGATGGGCTGCTGAGGAGCTGGAACTGGGCTCGCTGGCAGCATGGAAGAAAACCAAGCAGGTGTTGGGGAGGCCCTCCCTTCAATGTTCGATTCCAAACACTGCTTCTCAAAGTGTGACCCGGAGCCAGTTTTACCTGTGACCTAGTTAGAACGCACGTGCACGGGCCCTTCCAGGACCAACAGAACCAGAATCACTGGGGGCAGAGCCCTGAACACTGTTGAAAGCTCTGCAGGAGGGTCTTGTGGACGCCGAAGTTTGAGAAACAGGGAAAAGATCGATTATGCGAACTGTAGAAATTCAAGGCGTCAGAACTGGGAAGACATGCGGGGACACTAGTCACCTTGCTTCTGGGACTGATGCAGCCAGAGCAAGACCACAGCCCACAGCTGGTGGAGCACAGCCCAGGGAGGAGGCGCCGACTTTCGATGGGCAGAATTATTGGCAGGAATTACATAGGGTTTTAGGGCCTAGGCAAAGTAGGCGGTGTTAACAGCTTTATTCTCCCCCAGCAAAGAACAGGACAGTTAAGCAGATAAACCAAGATTTAAGTCATCATAAAGGCTAGAATCGAATGAGAACCTAATCATTAAGTAGGACGGGGGGACATGAACGCTGCTGTGACGTGAGATATTCAGGTGTTCAGAGCTAATCCCCAGCACACAGAAAGGGCTGTAGGCAGCAGTATTAAATTTAGAGGCCCCTGGAAGAGCGGACTGAGGACCCGGATGTCGTTCCTGCCCTGTTCAGCACTGACCGAGAACTACCTCCCTCAACACGATGCCTGGCAGGCAGAAGGCAAAGGCAGCAGTGGGGAAATGGGAAACTAACCATCCTGAGTTTAGCATTGAAAATTCAAGGTCCTAGCAAAATCCTCGGTTCCAGGAAAACCAAGAAGTTTGGTCAGCCAAGTACATTCTAATTTTCTAAGGTAAGTGGGACATTTATAATTTACTTTTTCATCTTGGCATCTTGGTAAGTCAAATAAAATCATTACCTCAATAATAATGTTTAAATAATTCAAGAGATTCGTGTGCTTTGTGTATTTCCAGAAATTTGCATAACCGTTTTTGTTACTTACAGATTGTGGGCATAAAATAACTAGGCACACGTGTGTAATTGTTAGATTTTTTTTTGGCAGCACCACTATTCACAAAACTGAGGTCATATTTTTAGCTTTTAATCCATGCTTACTAGGTGGGTAAATAGTTGAAGAGCTATGGGACACCTGGAGTGACAAAGCTTATTGAAACTCAAGGACAAAACTTTGGAGCAGATGGGTTGCGAATGAATTGCAAAGTGGATGAATGAATCACTGCATCACAAAACGACTGGGAAGGGAGAGCTTCTGAACAGGTGCAGGATAAAGCAGCAGAATCCGGTCCACGTTGTCAGATCTGAGGGCTTGTCATGTCATTTAGAACACCTGTAAAAAAAACTAATTCTTCTGAGCTCGAAAAGGCTATTTCAGCTCGTTTTAGACTACCGATATAAATCACTAATATTCGAATTTCTAGAAAATTCTTCTAAAAACATCTTTTAAATAAAGCTAATTTTATAAAATCCATTGATGTCTAAAAAACTTGGGACCCATTTCTTTAACTTGAGTCTAGTTCTGTACTCTAGGTCCCAGGCACGTAAAAATCAGACTATCTGAACCTAAAAGCTCGGATTCTCTCTTGCAGAGGGACAGCTGCGTGCAGTCAAGAATGCGGTGACTCCGACCCTCTCGAAGGCAAACGTTTTCACACGACTGGCGTTAAACACCCCTCCACCGACTCCAGTCTGAGGAAGAGGGCTCCGAGGACATCCACAGGCGACAACTGTCCTGAAAATGGGAGTCTAACAGCTAAGACCTTAACCAAACGTTGTCTAAATTCTATTTACTATGGTCCGAAACAGCCTTTTGGAAAGCAATGGGAAATCGGTAAATTTATTCTGAAACAGTTAGCCAGGGAATACAATTAAAGGAAAATCTACTTCTGTCTGGGTCAAGCTATTTTACTTGAAAACAATTTCTGTTCCTGGGGGAAGACAGACAGACAGACTGCCCAGGTTCTGACGACCCCTGCTCCTCCCCATCGTTGAGATCAGGCCTCCGGACGATCCCTAAGACGGTTCAACCAGACGTCTTAGGACAAAGCAAGGAAATAACCAGGCCCACCCAGAGCTACTGAATCAGAACCTCTGGGGATAGGACCCAAGTTTTAAAGAAACTCCCTCAGAAGATTTTTATAAAGTTTAAGAAGTACTGTTTTATAACACAAATGCACTTAGATATACTAGGAATATGAGTAATTAAAAAATCTATTTAATTTTTCCTGTGTAAGAAATCAACCACTGAGCGTGAAGGTTATTCTGCTCTCTCGCATTTCTTGGTCAGCCTTCATTTTACATGTATAAATACAAAATGTTTGTGACAGCTTACCTGCTCTTGAGTCAAGAACCAGTAAGTCAGCAAAATACAGAATAAGCAGCCCAAATGTATGCTATAAATAGGAGTTCATAATTATATCCTACACAAAAATATACACATTTGCCAGAAGCAAAACAAGTCTACATTTGACTAATTTCTACCATAAGTACTTAATATACACTTGTATAGTTGTATATGTATGTGTACATATATATGCATATCTGTATAGACATATGTACAAATACGCGAATGCACATGCGTACACACACACACACAAATTCTATTCTGGCCTTTAAGAAGCTGAATATCTGTAAAATGTGGATACGTGGTAGACTTCAGGTTAGAGACGGCCACGGCTTTATTTTTATTTCTTTGAAGACACCAATTCAAGACAAACACCATCGGCATTTCGAAAATAGGCAGAGAATGTTGCTCTCACTATGAAAACAGACTTCGCTCTCCAATCATAGGTCCCAAAACTGAGGAATGCACCCCAGACACACCAGTTAGACCCCCGCCCAGCTCACTCACTAAGAATCAGAGGACATTCACCAACTGTGTGCTGCAAACCAACTTCTAAAACACGATCAGAACTTGGGAAATAAAGTTCAATAACTAAATACTGAATGAAAAGATTAATAAAAAGGCTTTAAGGGGCGGGCATAAACTGTCTTACTTTTTATTACTATGTTTTTCAAAAGGAAAAAGAAAGGCAAGCCCCTTTCACCTCACATCCAGTTATCAGTGAATTCTTTCCAAAATTCAGAAGGGCCTGGTTCTGTGCCAGTGTGACCACTCGGTCCACCCGCAGAGGACTTTCGCTGGGAGACCAGGACTTCAGGATGCTAGTCCTGGGCTCTAACTTCTGCAGGCGCTGACTTCCGGTTTACATTCTGAGTGCTTCAGGACAACATGACCCACCCTTGAACCTGCCTTTCAAGAGCTTCGCCCCTTCTTCCAGGACAGCAGAGTGCGCAGAAAGTGCAGAATGTCACCATGCCCTTTAATTTCTCGTATAAACCGAAATCTGAGGGATGGAAGGAAGCAAAGAAGGGAGAGAGGGAGGGGGGAAGGAGCCCAGTATTTCCTATCATTAAAATTTTACAGAGATCTGTGATGGAAAAAAGAGACGTTTATTTTACAATTATTTTAATTTAGAAATAGAAAACATCTTGGAAGAAAAAAATGAGAGAAAAACAAAATATGTAGGCAAACTTTTACTCCATGAGCTTCTCAAACCCTCACTTGTTCACCAAATCCCAAGACGAAAAACAAGGTATTCAGCCACCACTGTAAAAGAAAGAAAAATGGTCAATATTGAGTGTATACAAGATTTTAACAATAATAGTACTTTGAAACGCAGTATGCTGTGATTTTATGGAACCAAAACCAGTTATGTGAGAACCACACCTACGTTACCCCAAGACAGCATAAAAGAAACTGAACTTTAAAATCTTGTTACAGGTCCTTGGAGATGATGTGACTGCCAGAACAACTTATCATAAAAACGCGGAACTCTGATTTAGGAAATGTGCTCAATGTAAAGTCTTTCTGAACAAGACAGAAAAACACGAATTACATGACAGGATAGTAAGCTGAGAAGTTTTTGAATGTGATGGACAATATACGGGTTGAAAATAAAGAATGAAGACTAGCACAGTGACTCCTGACCACTACGGCATATCAGAAGCGCTCAGAAACGGTTTAAGCATAATGAAAACAAAAATCGCTTCAAATGATCAGGCACTCAACAAATATCGGCAGAATCTAGCAGTATTCACAAGTCAAGAGACGTGTGCACGAATGAAACAGCAAGCTGGCAAGTCAAATGGTTTCAATTTTCACTCCATTCTAGACACTGTCTATTTCAAAAGGTTACTTACACGATGATGTTATTAATAGGGATATGGATCAATTTCACAAAAAAGCCAATAAATCCCATTATAGCAAATCCTATTGCTGTTGCCATGGCAATCTTCTGGAATTCTGGATTCAAAACACAAAATTTACATTATTTTTACAGTGTCACTGTAAGTACAGGAGGAAAAACTAACGGTGACATAAACTTACTGGTGTACAATTCTCCTGATAGTAAATACATAATTTTGAGTAAAACAAAATATGATGCTATTTATTAATAATAAACTGGTGGATTTTTAAATTTTCATATTTTATTATCTAAGGAAACATAGAAATAAAGTGCATGCCCATCCTAGTGAATCCATCGATAAGCAGTGAAATATTTTACCTTCTTAGCAAATGACCAGAATGCCAAAAAGAAACATAGAGAAAAGAAATACACAGTAGTCTTAAAAAATTTTAACATTGCTAAAAATATTGATTATAAAAGCAGAGAACATAACTTTTTATTAAAAATAGGTCCATTGTCTTTGATATTATAATGAAGCCAAAAATAAGACTTGAAAAATCAAACTGGGGTGGGCACAGCTTCATGCGAAGGTTTCAGGCCCTGGTAATGTTTCCATTCGACGTTATTAGCTCTCCTGGCCTGCTGAGCCCTCCTACTATGTGCCATCAAATCTTCTACTTCTGTTCGTGATACCACAACAGTAACTAAAAATTATAACTGCCATGATCTGTGTACGACCGCCTGCCTTCCCTGAAAGAGTCTAAGCTCCATAAGAGCAAGGACTATTCTCTGTATTTTTATGTATCATACTACATATATATATAATGTGTTATATTCTTTGTTATAGTCCCAGCTCCTGATGCAGGCAGCAGTCGATAAATAAATAAAAGTAGACACATTCTGGTGCACCTTTTAACACATGAATCATGATAAATAAGAAATTAAACTTTCCAAATTGGCAACAACTGTATCGCTGATTTCATGCTAAGGTTTTGCTGGGGGAGCAGGGGGAAGTGGCAGAGCACGGAGGGCTCCCGGAAGATTTTCCAGAGAGAAAATATGGAAGATACTAAAAACGCTGAAGTCATTAAATATGACTAAAGCCGAAAATAAGACTGTAATAATCTTACACCATTTGAAAATACATAAAACAGAAAAACGTATAAAGTATACAAAATTTAGGAAGAAGTGACGTTAAAAAAGCAATAAAGCAAAATAAAACAATAAAAATGTGGATGAAAGTCATGCAACGGTTATTACATAGGAAGATATTAATCAAATAAAAGGCTTAGAAAATGCAAAGATTTAACTTTTTCTCTCATTTTAAAACTATTACCTTTTCTATCGGGTTTGGTGCATCTTTTAACCAGCCGAATCGAGTCCTTCACAAACTGCCGACTTGGCTCAACGAACTGCATTACCTGATCCATGATGCTTGTTTAGAAAAAACGACAAAGAAGAAAAGATACTCACTGGAATTACTTATCACACTGCAAGGGCTTGTTCAGCCATACCACAATATGAATGAGGCCAGCCAGGAATCCATGCCTAATGTGGGGCAATCCCATCTCACAAAGGAAAACAAAAAAAAAGACAGCCTCCGAGCCTTCGCTGACATTATTTTTGTAGACTCCAGCAAAGCATCGGAGCAAAGGCAGCAGCACAGGTTTGACCCATTATCATCACTGACAAAAAAGGATGCATACTCTTAAAGGTGGCATCACTATTAGAGCCCAGAGTAGAGACACATCGGACTTCAATCCGACCCTCCCAAACCAGTCACACATTTTTAGAAAAGAGTGTATTTGTGATAGACCTATGATAGACCTATCATTTTTTTCAAAACCACAAGGATCAACTAAACCAAGATGCAGATTCTGAGAAACTATTAGGTGAACTTCCACTTTAAACATTTACGTTTTGACACACCTCTTAAGGAAGCAGGGCTGTATAGTTTATCATACAGGTTCTTTTGAGGAATCTATTATCCAATAGAAACGCCACCTAATCTTAGCTTTGAGAGCCCCTGGCACAAGAGTTAAGGCCAGTATATTGCTTGTATTTTACTTGATCTCCAGTACTCAGAACAGTGGCGAGGCACATAAACACTCGCTACATATGTTTTTGTTGAATCAGTGCATGAATGCCATTTTCAGAGCAGGTGGTGGTTCAAATCCCTATCTACGAAATGAAACCTCTCTAAGCCCCAGTTTTCTCACCCAGGGTAGGCGGCTGGAGGAACGTACGCGAAACGAAGTGTACTAGGAATTCTATATACATCTGGGCCAAGAGTGCCGGGTCCCTCCAAAAACATTAATGCCAGTTTTCTGGGCATTTCACTTCAGTTTAAACTTCATACGGATATCGCAATGAAAGCTATGGACACTTTCATTCACAAGACACAAAACGCTGCACTCCAAGTCAGGGGAGGAGACTCAATAACCCACTACGATGTCCTGCTCTAGAATGTGGGTCGGTGGCCCCACTTCTTATCGCAGGCGTGGTGGCAGGCCCGGGGCCGAATACAGCTCTTTCCAAGGGTCCTCTACACACGCACACCCCGAAGCCGACCCCGAAGGAGCCCCCGGCGGCAGGCCGTCACCTGACTGCAGCGGAGAAGGCAGCGGGAGCCCCCGGGACCTCACACAGGTGGCCGCAAGTGCGGAGCCAGAAAGCCGAAACCTGGGCCAGGACTTTTCCTACGAGACTTCGAAGCCCCTCTCCCACGGGGCCGCGGCCCTGGGTCTCCGCCCGCACTCGTGGGTATGCCGGCGGCAGGAGGGGCCGCACCTGGCCTCGGACCCGCTGGGCGAGGGGTCCCTCTCACCGCCCGCCTGCCCACGAGAGCCGCCTCCGCGAGTCACAAAGGTTTCGCTCCGCGCCCACCCGGAGACAAGGCCCTACCTGCCGGCCGACACGTCGGTCGCCAGGGACACGTAGCAGAAGAGCGCACAGAGCGACGCCCGCCGGAACCGGAAACCGGGTCGCTGGCCTAAAGCCCGCCCACCCCTCCGTTCATTGGTCCGCCGCGCGGAGCCCTCAGCGCGCAGACGCAGCTCGCCGTGCGTGCCGGACGCGCTTCCGGGGAGAGGTCCGCTGGGGGGGTGGGCGACGGGCGTCGCGTTGGGCTTCGGGTGTCTCCTGCGGCTGGAGTTTGGCGCCCACCGAGTTCTTCCCCAGCTGAGGCCCCGGTTCCCCGCTAGGCCCGCCCGCCGCTCCTTATTCGGGTTCACGGTGCCCGCTCTGCTGGAAGCTAAGTCAGTCTAAGTGGAGTTCGCTTGATGGGATGCTTTCTCTGTTTCCCGCGGTTCGCGCTGGCTCGTGTGCCTTCCGCTGCCCACACTTTCTGTACATTTTTACTTTTATTGGTCACAGTGAAGCGCAGAAGCTCTGTAGTATTCGGCCGACCTAGTTCTAAATAGGCGCCCCACCCCCCAAAGCCTGGCCTTCAGTATCTGTCTTGGGACTGTCGCCGGAATTAAGGCCACCATTTGATATACTTTAGGTTTGATTTGGGCAAGTGCTTATTATGTGTTTTGCTGAGAATGTTATGAACCCAGGCATTTGGTGGTAACTGGTGAGCTTTTTCAACCTGTGATTTTATGTTTTTAGAATAAATCGTTCTTTGGACAATTATTTGTTGAGCACCTACTGTGTGTAACACTTTACTAGGTGCTATGGGTAAAGCAAACATTACATGCCCTCCTGGAGTTTATTATGTTTTCGTAAGGGAATGAACAATGCAGGGAGAGGGACAGACAAAGACATCAGTTAATATAAATGCTATATAGCAAATAAAAAGGGATTGTGAAGAGAAAGGGGTGGGGGGAAGGGAAGCGGTGTGATAAAGATAAGATTCCCTTAGATTGGCACATGCCAATAACACATGCGCTGAAATCCTAGGGACGAAGGGTTATTCAAACACTCTAGGTCAATTCAGAATTGAAAAGTGACTCTTAGAACTAAGACTTAAGACACAAATACATAGCAGGTTTATTGGTAATAGCCAAGAACTAAAAGTGATTCAGGAGTCCATCAACAGGAAAATGGATAAAAAAAATTTATATACCCACAATGAAATACTACACAATTGAGAAAAATACATATATGTAGCGTTGATGAATATCAAAAAAACATGGCTAGTGAAAGAAGTATATGAAAAGAGTGCATACTGGATAATTCTATTTGTGAGAAGTTCTAGATAAGGCACAGTGATGCGTGGTGAAAACAGGGAAGGACCACATAGTAAATATTTCAGGGTAGGAGGCCCTCAAGTCTCTGCTGTTGTAGCTCAGCTGTTGTAGTGCAGGAGCAGCGTCAAGAATATGTAAATGAGGGGCCGTGACTGTGTTCCAATAAAACTTTATTTACAATAACAGAGGACCAGATTTGGCCCACAGGCCATAGTTTGCAAACTCACGATCCATGCAATGCTCATCAATGCCTGATAACATAAAAGAGAGAACATCAAACGTGCGTTTTTGATGTTAGAGAAACACGTTACTGCCTGTGAAGCAGCCTTGACAAGAAAAAATAATACAACTTAGTCTCTCAGCAAAACTCCAGAGCTAATTATCAATTTACAGGAAATGTAGGGACAGAAAGGAATGTTAAATAACACCGTCACATGCAGTGAGAAATTCCATACAACAGTTGACTTAGTTTCTAAAATATAATTGTGAGGAAAAAGCAATCTATGAATCAAATATATTTAAGGCATATCTACCAAAGACATCCTGATTCAATAAACAATCTGATATTTTATACACACAATTATATTTATAATATTAAAAATCAGTGTTAATAATTTAGGAGCGATGCCGCTATTGTCCTAAGCTTTAAAGGCATGTGTAATAAGAGTTGCTAATTGTGGGGTAGAGATGATAGTCAACCGATTTAGCTGGTTTATGAAATGGGTTCTGCGTAATCACAAAGTCAGTGGCTGTACAGGCTTTTGAGGTGGCATTTTAATCTCTAAGCTAGAGGCAGACAGGACAGTTTGTCAGTGATTTCTACCTGACTCCCTGGTTTATGAGGCAGTGTTTCAGACAGCAGAACATTTGTAAACACAGGACTTAGAGCCAGTTCCATCCATATTTGGACATGGCTATCTTAATTTTCTTAGTTGTTGACTACATCTTTTTAAGCACTTATTATTATACTTTTGAAATAACATTTTAGCAAAAACAATACATGCTGATGCTTTTTAAAATTCAGACCATACGGATAAGTACTGCCCAAATATTAATCATCCACTATACTTCATGTAGTAAAATGCTTTATTAGTAGATGAACCTCCAGTTCTCTCTATGCATATGTGCAGATAGATATCTAGGTAAATAGTGATAAAAATAGATAAAATAAAAATATGATTCTGTTAAAATTATGTAGAAAATGTTGAATTTACTTTTAGTTTAACAAGAAAAATGAACCGATATGAAAATGAAAGAATTTCTAAATTTCTGAGTGTAAAGTAAACATTTCTTTACCACATTCAGTATTATTCCTTAATTAATACCCTTAGATTTAAAAATGTTATGCAAAATATTAAGGTTGGAGTTATATATATTCTAAAAAATGTTTAAATTTGAGACATTAAAATTGGCACCCTGCTGCGATGAGAAAATTAACACATTTCTTCCTTCCTTACTCCCCTCCCCTCCAATTTCTGTTAGTGTTTGGGTATGTTCCCTAAATGAGGGATGGTTCTTTTGCTGAATTCTTTTAAAACAATAAAGTAAAAATTGTAAGACGTCACACTCCTATTCACCTCGTACTAGAAGTCCTAGCTAATGCCATAAAACAGGAAGAGGGTGATGGGAAGCCATACAGATTAAGAAAAAAGAAGGAAAATTGTCCTTCACAGATGACATGATTGTCTAATTTAAAAAAGCTCCTGAACTAATAAGCAATTATAGCAAGATTACAGGATGCAAAGTTAACAGACAAAAATCAATTGCTTTCCTAAATACCAGCAATAAAAAGTTGAAATTCAAAAGATGGAGAACTGGTACTCCTAGACTTCAAGACTTACTATAAATCTATAGTCATCAAGACGATATAACATCTTGAAAAATAAAAAAAAAAAATCAGTAAAGAACCACACAATCAATAGACTCACACAAGTACAGTCAGCTGGTTTTGACAAAGGAGCCAAGGCAATCGGTGAAACGCAGTCTTTTCAGCAGTGCTGGAAGCGGCTGGACATCCACGCGCAAAAACGCGTCTAGACCCAGACCTCACACCTTCCACAAGAATTAGCTCAATAAACGGGTCATAGACCTACATGTAAAATGCAAAACTGTAAAACTTCTAGAAGATAATAGAGAACCGAGGTGGCCTTGGGTTTGATGATGGGTTTTTAGATTACAACACCAAAAGCATGACCCATGAAGGATATAAATATGACTTCATTAAGATAAAAACTTCTCTACCAAAGACACCGTTAAGAGAATGAAAAGACAAGGCACAGACTGGGAGAAAATAATTGCAAAACACGTATCTAACGAAGGCCTATCCAAAATAATACAAAGAACTCTTAAAACGCCTCGATTTAAAAAACCCGATTAAAAAATCGACAAAGGATCTGAACACATGCCTCCCCAAAGAAAACAACAGATGGCCAATAAGCAAATGAAAAGGTGCTCATATCACACATCATCATGGAATTACCATGTAAAACGAGATGCCACTGCACACCTATTAGACCAAAACATCGACAGTACCAAGTGCTGATGAGCATGTGAAGGAAAAGGAACTTTCATTTATTGCTAGTAAGAATACAAAGTGGAACAATCAAAGTGGAAGACAGCAAGGCAGTTTCTTACCAAGCTACACAACTGTACTACCCTCGTGCTCCTTGATATTTACCCGAGTGAGTCAAAAATTTACGTCCACACAAAAATCTGCACACATTTATAGCTTTGTGTATAAGATGTGGAGGCAACCAAGATGACTTTTAGTAGATGAGTGGATAAACTGTGATATACTCATACAATGGAATATTATTTAGTGATAAAAAGAAAGAAGCCATCTAGCCACGAAAAGGCATAGAGAAGCTTAAAAGCACATCGCTAAGTGAAAGAAGCCAGTCTGGAAAGGCTACGTACGTATGATTCCAGCTACACGCATTCTTCAAAGGCAGAACCGTGGTGACAGTAGAGACCAGTGGTACGTGGGCTTGGTGGGGGGAGAGGGAAGAAGGGGCAGATAAGTGGGGTACCGGGGATTTTTAATGCAGTGAAGCTGCTCTGTGCGATACCACAGAAGCGGATACAGGACGGCATACATTTGTCAAAACCCACAGAACTGTACAACACCAAGAGCGAGCCCCAATGTAAATTATGGACTTTAGTTAATATATTAATATTGGTTCATCAGTGGTAACAAATGTAAAGTAGGACAGATATTAATAGGAGAAACTGTTAATAGTCATACAAAAGAATAGCACTCAGGAGAAAAAAAATAAATGAGCCAGTGATATTCACAGCATGATTAGATCTCAGACATGTTGAACAAAAGAACACTTACTTAAATACGGGCACGAAAATACACACTGTAGAGTTCCATGTATATGAAATTGTAAAAAGTCAAAACTGATCTACAGTGATGGCTGACCAGTGGTTGTCTAGGGCAAGGTCTGGGGTGGGGTTATCTGTAAGTGGGCACCAGGGCACTTTGGGGGGGTGATGGAAATGGCCCACATCCTGATTGTGCTGCGGCTGCCTGGGGGTGTACATTTTGAGCTGATACACTTTAAAAAGGCTGCATTTTGTCATACCCCAGTACAGTGGTTATTAAAAACTCCCGTTTGAGCCTTGAAACTTTCTTTTATTAGAGATGTGAACAAAAAGGGGCTATGTAATAAACCTGACAAGCCCAGGGGCAAAGTCACCTCACAGGGTGGTCTCATCATAAATTCCTACCTGGGCAGGTAGGTCATCGGTAGTCACGCTGCAGGCCTGTTAAAGGTTTGTCTGTGCCTTAGGCCAGGCCTGCATTGTTTCCTGCATTAACACACCGTTGAAACACCTGAAGTAATGCTCTTCCAGACCCCTGGAAGGCACGACCACCCTCAGGAGAGTGCGCGCTCTCTTTCATGCCCTATAGTCCCATCCCCACCAGCTTTCTCACACCTCCCCAAGGTCTGTTAGTTTCCTCCTCAGTTCCAGATGCGTGAAAGGAACTGCAGAGCTGTCATTCTCCGGAGTGTTTGCGATCTTGCTTCCTGGCGATGTCAGTTTGGCTCAGATAAACTTAGGAAAATTCTATTTAGGTTTGGACGTCCTTACATCCACAGAGAACCTTTAGATGTACTAAAAAAAAACAAACAAACAAACAAACAAAAAACAAAAAAAAACCCAAGGGTGTCTTTTTATCAGGAGCGTCCAAGACAGACACAAGATGGCGATATTACTCCAAGAAAGCATATGCCTGTGAGCCTGTCTCATCCCAGGCTCACCCAACAGCCCTTCAGCCTTTCAGGACAATTGTCCTCAGTACTTTATGTTTTCCCGCGTGCTTTGGGGCGTCTTACCTAATACATTTAATTTTTGCCCACGTTCCATATTATGCCCGATCCTGGAACCATGTCAGAGCTTTTTCTTGGTTTTGATTGTTGTTCGCATGCATCACAACGGTAAATAGTTCACGGTCAGGGAGGCGGTTGGCCAGTAGGGAGCCTCGTTATTACCGTGACTTGTCGCTCACCCGCCGCGCTGTCCGAGCGCTCGGCCTTCCCCGCAGAAGGCGCGCCTCGGAGCGGTCCCTCCCGGTCCCGCGGTTTGTGTGTCAGGCCCCGGCTGTCAGAGGCAGCGCCCCAGCGTCCCGTGCTCGTCCTCTGTGCCGTGGCGCCCGGTCCCCGAGCCCTGCTTCGGCGGTTCAGTGTAGGAGCCAAGCAGGCCGTCCCCACCGGGCTGCGACCAGGTCGTCCCAGAGCACGAGGAAGGGCTCGTCCCGCCAGCGGGAAGCGCGGGAGGGAAACGCACGTCTGTCTGGAAAGCATCTAGGCGACTCAGAATTTCTCGTTTAAACGTCATTTCTCAGGAGCAAAGTAGTTCCCGTCAACGAGCTCTCTTGGAGATGGAAGGTGACTGTGCCCTCCCGACCGCGAATCCCTAACGGCCGCGGGAGACGGGGGACCGGAGACGAGCAGGCCGGTTCCGGACGGACGACGACCCCGAGGGAGACGAGCCGAGCCACGTGGTGAGTCCCCGTCTCTGTGACTCCGACCCCGAGGGCGGACCCCGATCTGTGGACAGCGAGCGCTCAGAGCGCGCGCCTCATTTTACTGGCCGAGAGAAGCAGAGGACAGATTCGGGGCCACTGCAGTAAGTGGAGGTGGCGGCGAAAAGAGCCCGAGAAAAGAGAACCAGCTGGGTACGAAGTCGAAGTCCTCGCTGCCCCCAAACGGCGCTGCACGAGGCCGGGCGACCCGGCGCCACCGAGGCCGAGCGCGGGCCCGCCGAGTCCCTGCTGCCAGCCGCTGCCCCTCCGTGCCGGGCGGACGTCCCTGGGCCCGCCTCGCTCTGCTCCCGCCTCGGGCGGGTAATGCCCCGAGCTCGTTTACGAAGCTTCCGAGCCTCAGTCTGTCCTGCCAGACCCTGGAGAGCAGCGCGCCGTCCTCACGCGGCTTCTTTGCGGGGGAACAGAAAGGGCGCGCGTGTAAAGCGCCGGCACGTGGGGGCGCAGTGGGCGATCCGTCTGCTTCCCACCCCTCTCTCCTGGGTCACATGGACCCTTGTGACTGAGTCTCAGTTGCTGAGATAAATTCGAGGGGCAAACCTCCCAGTCATCTTCAGACTCCGGTCCCGGATTCAAGGAAGGACTAAGGCTTGCTGCTCACGTGCTCTGGTTACCTGCTCCAGGTTTGAAGACTCATCTGTCACATGGATGCCGTGAGCACGGGGTTGCCAGACTCCCCCAAAGAAGCCCCTGGATTCCTGCAGCCTCTAAATAACCGGGGTCGCCCGTTCGCCTAAATGCTGGCCTTTCTGACTTCCTATCTGGACTCTCTAGTCTTTATTAATCTTCATTTCCCATTTCCTCTTCTCTTTCTCAGCGGCCACGTGCGATTTTTGCATTGTTTTGCGTGATCACGTCCACCTGTCACTAACGCGACTACAGTCTCCATCCTGGAATCGTCTGCGCTTCTCTCGTCCTGCCTCTCCCGCCCAATCGGCACTGGTCCGCCAGTCCGGTAGACTAGCCGGCCCTGCCCGCCACCTTCGCCTGTCCCCTGCGTCGCCGCGGCAGCCCCCTGCCCGTGACCCTGCTCCCGTTCATGGCCCCTGCATGCCATTCTCCTCCAGATCCAAGAGCTAAACTTTTAAATATGTTCATCGGCTTACATTAACCTTTGACTCTAACTTCTCCCAAGGCTTCCCCTCGCAGTGGGAACGGAACCTAATCTCCGTGCAGGTCCCCCGAGTGCTCTCTGCAGTGCCCCCCTGAAACTCCGGTTTCTCTGTGGTCCTGGCTGGCTTTCCGTCCGCGAACATTTCAGGCTCATCCTTTCGTCCAAGCGGCTGCCCTTGCCGTCCGTTCCCTGTGCTTGCGCGCTCTCTCTTCGCTCGGCTGCCTACTGTTTTTCTCTCCTGCTTTGACTCATCCCTGTCCCCTCCACGGCGTCCTTCCCGGCCACTCTCTCCCGAAGCAGTGGTTTGTTTCCTTCATAGCACTTTTCTTGTTGTCGGAAAGTGTCTTTATCACTTTGTTGCAACAGTATTCAGTTCAGATACAAAATAGCGTGTATTAGAGACAAACGTTAACAGAAGCCGTGGAGCATGTACATCTCTCTAACTCACGTTATTTAGAGCTCAGGCTGGGCGTAGATGGTCACATGCCCCATGGCCAAGACCAATAAAAAAGGACCGTCCCTGGGATGTCCTGTATGCATTTATGGTGTGCATTTTGGGGCTGGGGGCAGGGAAAATTCGTGAGACTACATAATTCCCTGGTTGGCAGGTGGCCTTGTTGGAAAATAGGATCTCGACTGCGGAACATGGCACCTAGTGAATGAGCCTGTCCTTCTGCTGAACTAACCGTGTCTCTTCCCGAGCTCCTTGCTAAGCGGCCCAAAGCGGGAAGAGATGAGCGTTCAGGGCCATGGGTTTTGTCCCCTCACCAAATCGTAAGCACCACAGAGGCGGGGACGTTGTCTATCCTGTTTGCCACTAGAACACTCCTGCACCCATAGGAAGGCGACCAGAAAATATTCGTTGAAAAAAAAATAGTTGTCGAATGGAAGAAAGAATAATAGCACAAGAGATCGACTAGGAAGGGAATGACGTTTAGAAGGAAAGGCCGCATTTGCTTGAGCTCGCGTCAGGGTAATGGACCGGGGCTTTCTGGGTAGGCGGTGTCTGGGTTTATTGCAGCCACCGTTGTGCCTCCTGCCTGGCAATCTCCCACTGCCGTTAAATGCAAAGCGGGCCGGCTCCGTGCCGGCCCCGCCTCGCGTCGGACGTGAGCCCATCACCTTGACCGGCGCTGTCTCTCAGCGTCAGCCGTTCATCCTCCGCTGTTTGACCCAGAACGTATGACCATTTTCTCTGTAAGAGCAACAGGCTGGAATTCTCCAGGCGACACGTCCCGAGGGCCTCTTGTTCATCCCCAGACCGTTAGGTCCATCTCCGCCGCAGTCTGTCCCAGATCGGTGTGGGCAGCAAGGGTGACGGTGAGGTCGTCTCCACCACGACGAGGCCAGTGTCGCAGGTGCTTACCACACGCCGATGCATCCTTAGAACGCTGCTAGATTCGCGCAATAAGGGAAAATGTGCCAGCGGAGGGGGAAGCGTGTGACGCCCTGAGTCCTGAGGGGCGTGACTGACCCTGCAGGGCAGACACTGGACCGAACCTGGCTCCGAGGGTTTCTCCTCCTCAGAATCTTCTCCGGGCCTTAAGTCAGCGTTCTGGTTGTGCTTACTTTATAAATAGAAGTCCTTGGGATAGCTCTGATTGACTTGTAAAATGAACAGGCTTTATTTTCATCTTGTCAATAAAAACCGTAAAGTAGGCAAAACAAAGCTCCAGCGGTCTCCACTGGGACCCATCGCTGGCATCGTTTTTCTCTCCGACGTAGGGTCTGTTCTTCAGGGCTCTTGGGGACGAAAGAATGACTCATAATGGAGAAATTACACAAATTAGTTCACTCTGTATTTCTACAAGTCAGGTAATCCGTCGCAGTCATTTTAAAGCAATTTTCTTCCACTAACGATTCGTTGAAAATCTTAACTTCTCTGAAGTTTTACAGCCTCGGCTCCTTTTTTTCCTCCAAACGTCTCCAACATCACCTTTCCCCCATTTTTGCCTACTCTCGTCCTTTTCCTTCGTGGGCTATTGTGTTTTGTTTGTTCGTTTGTTTATCCTTCAATCACCTCCTAACCATTAGTGAAACTCCACAGTCAGTCTGTCACTCACTCTACTTTTTCTTTAAATCTCACCTATAACGTAGCTTCGACTGTCACTTAACTATAAGCTTCACGCCACACCTGGGACCCCCTCTGCAGCCACACGTGAGACCGCTCTTGCCACCAACCGCCTATAGTTTCCTCGCCCGCGACTCGTCCGCACGTCCCGTGTGCGCCACCCCCCAAGCCCTTCGTGTCTTCTTGGTTGCGGGATCATGGTGGACATCATCCACGTCCCCTCCCATGGGCACACGAGTCTTCCTCTGGCCCACACTGTCCCTCACCGCCACCCTCCGTGTCCAAACCTAGTAGCGTTTCCTTAAGATCTTTCCCCTTTTCCACGTCTTCCTTCTAACCAGAACAACTACAGCCTCATCGCCGGTTTCCATAGAGCTCAGTGGTCACCGTTGGTCACAGCAGCTGGGAGGCACCGATTCCGAATCCTAAGTGTCTTCGAGATTTTCCCTCAAAGCCACCCTAGGCCTCTCGTATGAAATGTGACCTCTTCAGTAAGTCTCTGATTTGATTATTCTGTAGTTACAGGGAGTACGTTGGGACAAACTCAAATATTTCTCATCTGTAAAGAATGAATAAGAATTGAGGAATGGAAGCTCTGGAAGCGAGGCCTGGCTTCCGGTTCAGCCCCGCGACGTTAGCTTCGGCTTCCTTGTCTGTAAACTGAAGACAATGTGTCACTCAAAGAGCTGACGTGTTAATACTTTGAAGCACCGGACTTGTATACTTGAAAAGTAAAATGTCAACAGTAGCTTTAAATAGCAGGTTAAGGAAATAATACAGAAATGCCATAAAGAAAGACGCAGTATCTGCCAGGGAACAGAGCTGACAGCCATTCTTGAAGGAGGCCAGAGAGTCTGGAATGGAGAGAGATTATGGCCAGGTAAACACCTTAGACACAACAGAGCCACGTACAAAGCACCGTTTGACGACTCAGCTTCTGAAAAGAGATTTTGCCAGATGGAGAAAGAAAAACAAAGGTTTGTGGATTTTTTAATGGACTTCAAATAAAATCAGCCTCGCCTCTCACTTCTGCCCAGTGACTTCTAGGTCTGAAAGCATTTTCCAGTCACTATTAATTATTTAAGAGAACACTGTGGAAAAACAGAGACGTAGAAACCTTTCTACAGGTGCCACTCCCTGGACCACCAGACTTACCTGGGTGTGGGCTTTGCGAGGACGGCAGAAGTGATTAGAAACTGCCATCTGTGTCTCCTGCAGACAACAAAGAGGTTTTAAGTTGGTTTAGGATTTCAGAGACCATTCAGTCCACCATTTCACTTAGCAGAGAGGAAACCCAAGCTCAGCCCAGCCGCGTTGGACAAGGTCCTGCAGCCTCTGAATGGCAGAGCCAGGCCTGGAGCCCAGTTGAGCCAGCTCCTGGTCCAAAACCCTCCCCACTGCAGCCCAGCTGCTGCTCTACAGCACTGAGGTGTTGGGAGTTTACTCATTCAGATGCAAATGCTTTGTGAGCTCCTTTAATGGGCCTTTTCTCATGTCACTAACTCCAGTCTGCTGTACAGAGTAAATGAGTGTAGATGGAGGCGACAGTCATCACCTCCCTCCCAAAGTACCATTGTTTTCCCCCTTGTTTCTATTTATGATGTGGAACCCTGGCTCCTTATTCCCTTACAGCCTGAACTGGAGACGGCAGTCGTCGTCTGGGTTCACTCGTCCTAGTGGCTCAGACAAGAGTGAGGCTGAGGTTCATGAACTCAGCGCAGCTCGCGGGGGAGCCTTGCCCATCCTGCCTCTCACCCTCCTTTGGGAATTCGTCCAAGGGATTGGGAGAGGGAATTTGTTGCTAGGAGAAATGGTGCTGGTGCTGCAGCTGGGCTCAGTGGGGGGTCTGGGGCGTCTCACAAAAGCTGGCCACATCTGCAGCTTCAGATGGTTAGGGACATCAGGGGCCATCCAATATTCAGCCACTGGAATAAGTCGTGGCCGACATGTACCTTAACAGAGTCTTTCATTTATTCATCAACAATGCATAAATTCAGCAATTATTTATTGACATCATATTATTTTCCAGAAATTTCGTCAGGTCCTGGGGACACACTTCCCGCCCCTTGGTCTAGAAAGGAAGACAGACAAGTGAGCAAATGGCTGTGATGCAGCGTGACAGGTGCCGTGACGGGGCAGACAGCATCCAGATGCTCGCACACCAGGGTGGCAGGTAGCCCCGTCTTCGGAGCCCGCCTGCCACGCCAGGGCCCTTCCTCCCTCGCCCTGGGACTGGGCACGTTATAACCACTTCCAGGAGAGCAGCGTGCTGCCACCCGTCCCCAGAAGCCTGGCCTCGCGACCTTTGGAGGCTGCGTACGGACACCATACAGAGAGGGTGGCACAGGCAGGTTCGGGGGATGGGGTCTGTGTCGGGCCGAACACGTTCTGGAGGACGGGCCTGGGTTTCTGGTCCAGTCGCTCCATGTATCTCAGAGCTGGAGCGAGATGGCACCGAAGGTCGGATTCAGCTAATAGCAGTGGATTTCAGCAACAAAGGATTACACAAGATCGAGGTTTATTTTCCTCTCATGAAATCAGCCTGCATGTGGGCAGTCTGAGGCCGGGGCGGCAGCTCCACAGTGGCACCTGGGTCCCACTTTGTGCCTGAAGCATCACCGTCAATTCGTGGCTCTTACGTTATGGCTGCTGAAGCTACAGCCATCACATCTGTGTCCCAGGTGAGAACGGTCCCTTCCGTAAGCATGGTGCCTCCTCCTGTCTGTGTCCAGGCGGGTCAACAGTCACATCGCAGAGACGAGCTTTCCGCGCGCTTCCCGCGGGGTTTCTCAGCCTTGCTCCAGGACACTGTGGCCGGCGAAAACTTCTGCGGCCACCTTCACTGCAGAACTGCTGTCTGCCCAGCAATCGCTTCCTGTTATTTCCAGTGCTGTTATAGGTTTTGGTCTTTTAAATTTTTATTATTTATTTTTTAACTTTTTAAATAATTTCAGACTTCCAGAAAAGTTGCCACAATATTACGAAGCGTTGCCATGTACCCTTCTCCCAGCTTCCCAAAGCATCATTGTCCTGTACAAATAACCACAGTAGCACTATCAAAACCAGGAGCTCAGATGGGCAGAACGCTGCGGGTGTGGAGTCCCGCCATCGCCCTGTCCCCGGCGCCCTGTCCCGGACGAGGTGCGTGGAGTGGTCACGCCCCCTCGGTCTTCTCCAGCATCATTTTTGTGCCTTCTACATGCGGGTCTTCATCTTCCCCAATACTAGTGATTTTAACTTCATCTTTCCCAATACTAGTGATTTTAACTTCATCTTCCCCGATACTAGTGATTTTAACTTCGATCTTTCGGTTAAAGTGTCTGCCAGGTTATTCCGCCAGGTTTCTCTTTGTGGTTATTAAGTATCTTGTGGGGATGTGAACTGAACCACGCAGAGATCCTGTTTCTCGTCGCCCCGCGCCCGCCCCTATTCCGCGCTTACCGATGGCTTCCGCCTGCAACGATTTCTGCCTCGGTGTCTGTCAAACCGCGGCTTCTGCTCGGATCTCTTGAAGTGCCTTCGGGGTCCGCGGTCTAAGGTCGGGCTTGGGCACATCGGGAGTTTACTCTTCACACCATCATCCCAATACTTGGTCCCCGATCCTTTACCAACTGCGGACCACTCCACGGCTGTCCCTCGAAAGCCAGCCGCGGGAGATGCACCTGTCCCAAGTCGTCTCTGCTTATTCTTGGTCTTCTGTCTTTCTCCTTCTTTCTTTTTGGATCTAGACTCCAGGCTTTGTTCCTGGACTAAATCTGGATCTGAGGTTCCGGACTTTGCATCTTTTCGGGCCGGTGCCCTACAGTCTCTCCGCGTCGGTTTATTGAATCCGGCGGCCCCCCTGACTCTCGGCTGTGTTCAGACCTCCGAGCCTGGAGGCCATCGCAGCCTTACGCATGCGCTTCCCCCTTCTGGCTCCAGCCTTGCAAATCCCCACACGTTCGCTGAGGCGTTCGTTCCCTAACGTCTTCCCTCCGGAGGAGCCAGAGCCAATGTTAGACAGGTTATTTAACTGCTTGGGAATTTTGCAGGCATAGTCAAATTGAATAAGTGATGATTTTGTCATTAAAAAACTATGCTACAGTGGATTGGTTATTATCATGGGGAGTATGAAATTAAGGAAAAGAGTAGCTGGGGCGAGTCCCACTAGGAGTGTATCACGATCTCCTTGGAGAGCTGGGCATAATATTTTCGTGTTTATCAAAAGAATGCATGACTCAAAGAAGACTGAGAAACAGCTTCGAAGCACAAACTAAGCTATTTTCAAAATTTAAACGTGAACATAGGAGAAATAGGGTTAGAGTTAGGGAGTCCAGCTAGGTTGAGCAGCTATATAGATGAAAAGGAGAGAAAATGACAATAACAATCATTTCTATTGAGTTCTCAGGATGTGCCGGGCACCATGCTGGGTTCTTAACAAATACGAACTCATTTCATCATCGCAACAGCCCCGTGAAGCAGAGACAGTTGCCATCCTTATTTTAGGCTGTCGGTTCAGAGTGGTAAAGCCAGCAGAAGCGCCGAGCAGTGAGCGGAACAGCCAGCACTGCACCCGAGACCTCTGACCCCAGAGCCCCCGGCCACATCTGACCAGCCGTGCCAGGCCGGATGCGAAGTCGAAGGCAGTTCGCTTTGGTGCTTGGGCCGCCTGCCTGGGTCAAAACGTGCTGAGAAAGTGAACGATGAGCTTCCTTGGTCAGTGCTGTTGAGCTAGAGCTGCTGATGACGCACGGCTGGCCAGCCAGGGGACGACCTGAACTCGTGCACCTGTACAGTCGTGCGCCTCATAAGGCCGTTTCGGTCAGCGACGGACCGCACGTACCATGGCGGTCCCATAAGGTTATAAAGGAGCTGAAAAATCCCTGTCGGCTAGTGATGCTGCAGCCATCATAAAGTCGTCGCGCAAAGGTTGCAAAAACCAGCAAGGCCGCGGCTGAGATGGCAAGCAGCTTCAGCCTGGGCGGGGGTGACATCGAGGAGCTCCTAGGGGTGGCTCCCGAGGAAGTGACTCTGAGGAGTTGTTGGAACCGGATCGCATAGCTGAAGAAGAGGCAAGGGAAAAGGAAACTGCAGAAGGAAAAAAGAACCGTGAAGAAAATTCACAGTGAGGAGCTTGGCAGAAGCTTTCGCAGACCACGACGGGCTCCTTAAAAAGTCTGAAAACATGGACCCCAGCACCGAAAGGTTTTCCCTAACAGGGAGCAGTGTTCACGACGCAGTATGTGCTGTTACAAGCAAATCTGTGATGGGAAAACAAACAAACAAACAAGCAAGCAAGCCACCAGGGACATGCTTCTGAAAAGAGTGACGTCTCCTCAAGAAGAAGAGCCTCAGGCAGGTCCTGCAGGAGGCGTTCCAGGAGAAGGTCCCACTGTCACAGGACATGAGAGCTTCGTGCTTGTTATTGCCACTGAAGGCCTTCCAGTGGGACAGGAGGTCGAGGCGGGAGACGGTGACATCGATGACCCTGACCCTGTGTGGGCCTAGGCTAATGTGCGTGTTTGTGTCTTCGTTTTCAACAAAAAATTTAAAAAGTAATAAAAAAAAATTTTAATAGAAAAAACTTACAGAATAAGGATATAGAGAAAAGATATTTTTGTGCAGATGTACAGTGTGTTTGTATTTAAAACTAAGTGTTATCACAAAAAAGTTGAAAAGTTAGAAAAAAATTTAAAAGTTTATAAAGTAAAAAAGTTACAGTAAGCTAAAGTTCATTTATTACCAAAGAAAGAAATTTTCTTTTGTATAAGTTTAGTGCAGCCTGAGGGTCCAGGGTTTATGAAGCCTACAGTCGGGCAGCTCATGCCCTTGGCTGTCACATCCACTCACACTCACTGACTCACTCTCTCACCTAGAGCAGCTTGCGGTCCTGCAGGCTCCATTCACGGTCGGCGCCCCGAGCAGGTGTGCCATTTACCTTTCATGCCATGTATTTACTGTCCCTCTTCTATGTTTACTTATGTTTGGACTCACACACACCATTGTGCTACCATCACCTGCAGAACTCAATACAGTAACAGGCTTACAGGTTTGCAGCCCAGGCCAAGAGGCTACACCACACAGCCCGGGCGTGCAGTAGTCTGTACCACCCAGATGTGTGGACACACACTCTGTGATGTTCCCGTGACAAAATTGCCTAATGACGCGTTTCTCAGGCCGTATCCCCATCCATAAGTGACGCACGACTGTAGTAGAAGATGCCCCCTCCCGTTTGGAACGTCCCCTGTTGGCACCATTCTGCCACCGTGGACACTCTCTGGCTTCCCGCCCATGACGGGGCCCGGCCGTGGCTTACATGATGATGGAGATGTCACCTTGGCTAATGCGCCACTGCTCACTGTCATCCAAGTGAGTAAGTGGACCTGTAGGACCTCGATCACCACCATGCACAAATTCACGCAGGACGTGAAGCACATGGAGTGACTTATGACCGAGGCGACAGGCACTCACACCCCGCTGGAGACACCAGGAGAGGACAGAAAAGATGCTGCAGCTGCCAAGGGCAGGGACCGGAGAGAAGAGGGAGGACCAAGGCCGACAATCGGCAGGTGCCCACGTGCTCATGCTTTTTGTTAAATACTGAAATGTTTCTAACCGGCGGGCGAATGTTCATGGCTCTGCACCGACCTTCACAGCGCCGGTCACTCCGCCCTCTCGGTCCTTCCAGCAACTGCGGGGTAAGGTCTGCTCGGTTTTAACGATTGGCATTTGTGCCCTAGGCAGTTGATAAATATAAATTTAAATATTACCTCTTCAGGGAACTGATACCGAAAATGTGGCCGTGAATGTCTTTCATCTTTTACTCCAGAGAGGGATTTCCGTGAGGCACCATCTCCCTTTGTGGAAACACAGTTCTGGTTGTGGCATCTGCGGTCATTTTGCTCTGGTACCGAAGGTTCTGCTTCGCCTTCCACCAGCAAAGGGAACGTTCAGCTCAAATTCCCCTCAGCCATCCGAAACTCACAGCTCGTGTGTAAAAGCACAGTTCAACCACCAAACTACTCTTAAAAAGTATTCCAGTTTTTATCTGCATCTTGCAAGGGACATTAGAAGATAGATTCCAAACCCAAAGTGACGCTTCAGAGTCCCCTCCTCTACGCCCCACTTCCTAATCCCACTGTGGCCGAAGCTTCCGGTGAAGGACAGTCCTCCGCATTCGGGACCAGTGCTTCCCGCTTTGTTAAGTCAGCCCCGGCTCCTCGCACGACCGTCGTCAAGGCAATTTTGACTCAAACTTATATTTCTTTTGGCTTCAAGGGAGAGCTGTTTAAACTTTAATTTGGCCCTGCGGGTCAGGAAAGTAAATGTCATCGCAAGGCTCCGTTTAAGATCGGACCTTACACTCGACACCCTCTGGCAGAGTAACGTACACAGAAACTACGAGCCGCGCTCATACTGCAATCAGTTTAATCAATTTCACATACTAATAAAGTGGCCCTAACATCGGCGGTCACCATCCTCGGGCTCGTGTCCGCCAGCATGGATGCACGGCACTGTTACCCTCTGGTTTCGCGTTAAAATGTCCGCACATCATTTCACACTCCTAAACCCTTGATTTGCTCGGTCAGTTGTGCCACAATAATCGAGAGGGAGAAAAGCAGACCATAAACACAAAGCTAGCTGACCTTGGGATCCGGGGCCATTTGAATTCTGCACCGTTTCCGTATTTTCTTAAAATTACCCTGAGTGGTAGGTTAGGGAGCCCGCGGGAAGGTTCCTGGAGGAGGAACTTGAAGAGAGAGAGAGAATTGGTCCTGAGTGTGATAGTCAAATCGGAAGCAGGGCTCTTTGTGTATAAAGGGGTGAGGGGAGGGGAGCCATCAGGTGTATTGAACTTGAACTTGATTTGTATTGTTTGGCCACAGTGTAAGAAACTGTGTTGAATGCTGGGACACAGAGCAGTAAGAGGCTGGGCCTGTCGGGGCCCAGCGCGCGCAAATCCCACCCCAAGCGAGTGAGTCCGTGACAGCTGAGTGAGCAAAGCGCTGCCTGGCACAGGGGACAGAGCCCTCCATTTGCCCGGTGGTGCCGGGGTGGGTGACATTGGAGAATTCACGCGGGAGGGTTCTGGGAAGTCCTTCCAACCTCGGCAAAGATAGAGAGGTTTAGAAAGTTATGCCGTTTGGGAGCCATCAAGTAGCACACAGTATTTGGGACAAAATTCCCTAAAGCAGTGGCTTTAGAGTCACCTTAGAGACTGATCCTCTCTCCTGAAAAACATTACATTTTGTAAATAACTTCCGGGTTTCAAGGTCTTTGAAACCTGTCCTGCGCCTCTGAGTCTACGCACAGGCCGCCCGACGGCAGTCGTGTTGACGTACCAGCCCTGCTCTCGAGGAGCTAGGGTGGCCTCTGGGGGGACAGACGTTTGCTGTGTGAGGGCGTGTTCACAGCTGGGAAGGTGTCCGTTACCGCCGGAAGCTACCCTAATAAAAATCCAATTTAAAAAGGATTAGGGCCACTTTAATGCCAGAGGCATCCGAAGACACGATATCCTTTCGCCTCTTTTCCTCCTCGGCAGACTTTCTATTTTTCTTCGAACCATCGCAGATGGATGTGCGTTTTCCTCCTGAAGGTAACCGATGCCAGGAAGGCCGCGCTCCAGTATCTTTCTCAGGATACTTTGATTGAATGAAACATTTTCTGTTGTAATCAAAGCCGTTTGTTCTTTCTCATTCTCTGTAAGCACTGAAAAACACTGATTAGGATTTCCCTGAACGTTTTATCTGTCCATCTGGCAGTGGACCCTGATGTGTTTTGTGACTAGAGACCAGAGTAACAACGAGATGATGGTTTTGCCGGCATGGTCACGTGGGAGGTCGCGTTCCCCAGCAGCAGTGGGCCCAGCAGGCCGGCGTGTCGTTGTGTCTGGCCTGCGCACGCTTCCCGCGTCAGCTCCGTCCAGTCCTGTTGTCTCTGGCTCGCTCCGATCCTGACTGTAAAGGGTGCTTCCTCATCCGTGCCCTTACAATGGTTCTATTTCCTAGGACCTTTATCATAACTTTCACAGTCAGAAAAACAGTGACTTACGTCTTTGAAAGCGAGAGCAAAAAGCGTGTTTCTTTTAAAAATGTAAATGAGTTCGATTCAGTAATCAATCTCTAAATGTTTTGGGGGAGTCTGCTAGGTACGAGGCATCGTGTTCTTGAAATAGCAGCATATTGAAAAGCGTTAAGTGCACCATGAATTTGCCATCTAGATCGTCTGGGTATGACGTGGCTGAAGAATAGTTTCTGGAGTTACTTCTATGTGGCTCTTTACTAGACAGAGGGGGTCGTTTAGCGGTGTAACCCGACGCACCAAGGCGCTCAGAAACACAGGGTCTGTATTTTTAGTTTTGTCTCCAAACAGAAAATTACTTTTCAAACCAATACTGGATGAAGTAGGTTGTGGTGACACCCCTTCGGGTCACTAAACCATCAGTGAGAAATAATATGTCACTGGAAAGCTGGCAAAATGTTATTTTAGTGCCGTTATCAGAAGCCTTTCAGGGGAGCTGTTGAGTAGTGGGAATGAACACTTTGCTAGGCCATTGGGGGAAACCAACAAGAAGGAGCTCGAGGGACCACAGGTCACTAACCGCCCTCTGGGGAAGCGGGTGGCAGGGGCGCTGGGGGAGGGGGTCCCCACTCTTCTCCACGCTTTCCCAAGCAGCACCTCTCCTCCCGAAAAGCACGGGGTAGAGACGACTCGCCTTTCAGGGGCCCGGGTTCCCGCTCTGCCCGATACCAGAGCCTCGCTGAACACAAGGCCTCTCTTCACGGTCAGTGGTATCTGGACGGGGCTGTCCCCAGGGCCCAGAGACGAGGAAGCTGTGTCCCTTGCAGTCTGTCCCCGTGAGGCTCCGTGGAGCCTGAGCAGAACACCTTACGTTTATGTGTCTGGAAAAAGTCCTGCATTTGAACGGATGGAGGAAAAATGAGAATTTCCCATAGAAGCAGCGTCGTCACATCAGGCTCTACATTTGGCCGATGGCAGCGTGCAGGTGGTTTCGGCAGACACGGAGGTCATGACATGTATTCACCCCTTTGACTCGCTCTCGGCTCGGGGCCGTATCTCACTCTTCGGAAGTGAGGTTGTGTCATCAAGGAAACGCGCCGAAACACTGTTCCAGACGCTTTTTGTTTTCCAGAATTGTGCAAGCCGCAGTGGCATTCTAAAACCTCTATTTTTCTCTTTTCTGTCACTGATTATAAATAAGAAAATGTGCAGCTGTACCCCGCGTCCGGTGGCGGTGGTGGGTGCCCGCCTGGTCCGCTTCTCCGCTGCCCGGAGCATCAGGGAAGCAGAGCTTGACACGGTGTGGGGCGTGCAGGTCCTCGCCTTCACCAAACGGAACCCTCCGCCCAGCGCTGGAGCGTGGGGACACAGCAGCCCTCCCCACCAGAATCATCCAGCTGCGCTCACGAATGCGGAGATGTCACTAGTCTCTGCCCTCTAAGAGACTGATAGCGTCCAAGGCCAAGACCATTGTTTGTGCGTCTTTCCAGTCCCCAGGCTGTCTCGTAGTGCCTTCAAGGGAATGAATGAGTGAGCCAGCTGTTTGCCGGGCGAGGCCCTGGGCAGTCTGCCTCCCCTGGGTCTGCCAGGGCAGGCACCGGACTTTACGGAATAGCCGATCACGAGATTGCTAACAGAAGGACCGGCCACCTTGGCGGACGTCACAGTGCCAGGGCAGGACATGCTTCTGCACCTCATCCAGGCCGGTGCCAACCACACGTCTGGGTCAAGACACGACAGGGCACTAGGCCAGAAGCTGCCCAGGGTTGCCCGGTGGCACGGGAGGAAAGAATTAGGGTATAGAAGTTCTAAGGGCAGCGTCCCGGTATTTAGAATGTTTTCCCAGGTCTCTTTGCCAGAAGGACGAAGGCTGATGTGCAGTGTCCCTTGTCCCATGTAAAGTCAGGGGTTCAAGGGAGAGATTTTGAGAACACTTTGTAAGCCAGGCAGGCCACTGAGGCCACTGGACACTGACAAGTTCAATGCCATTTTAGCTCTGATAACTCAGGTTTGTTCTCTCCTGGGTTCAAAGTCACTTTTTAAAAAACAATGGACTGTGGGACTATACCAATAGAAAAATGACAAACTCTCATATTAAGTCACACGTGTCCTATAACGTGTGACCAGCTGGGCCCTGCGCCCCGGCTTTCTGCATCCTTTTCCCAGTCCCTGTCCCTTCCCTGCCTCCCAGGAGCATGGATGCCACAGACAAAGGTTCCTTCTCTGCCTCGTAAGCTACTCCTCCCTGAGTTCATGGGCCCCAGCCAGGTATATTAAGAAGAAAGCTCATATTTTTAACCGATTTATTCACACCCAAGTAGTAGTAGTAGCTGGCAGGTTTCAACTTATTGACAATATATTTGCATTTCAAATACCCTCCACTAAAAATATTAAAAAATGAAACAATAAAATAAAATATCTACCCTCCAGTGAGTCCCTGAATTAGTGTGAGGTGTTTTGGGGGGTGTTTTGGGGGAGAACGTGCCCCAGGCCCTGCCCTTGTCTCACAGGCAAGGAAGGAAGTCGGGCCCTAGGACCCACGTATGAAAAGCCGCTCGTTTATGTCTGGGAATCTGCAATCCCCAAATCTCGACCGTCCGCTCTGTCACTGCGACCTCTTGGTCCCCTCCCTTCCCGGGTGACTGCGGCTCTGACCTTTCCTCAGAACTGAACAGCAAGAGGAGTCGCTGACCTCAAAGAAATTTTCTTGGATGCCTTTCCTAGGAGGAGTCAAGCCAAGTAGATCATTACATGTTGCGTAATCATAGCTGATAAAACACGAAATGGCTTGCATTAAATTGTGATAATGTAGGATAAATCACTGCAGGACGTTTTGCATTCGTAACTGGGTTCCGTCCAGCTGGACGCATTCACCTCCTCTTCGCAGTATTTTTGGTGGGCAATAGAGAATTGTTGATGTATCAGGCCACTTCGTGCTTGGGAGATGACCCCAGATAAAAGAAAAAGAACCATTGATAAAAGTAATGAAATCAGCATTAGCAAGGGCTCAGCCATAAATCAGCTACGGAAAAATCGGATGAGCTGGAGAGGTGGTGGACACCAAATAAGAAGAAAGAAGAGAGAAAATATTTCCAATAAACTCAGCCCACGGAAAAGTACACCGACGTGGAGGAGAGACTGTCGGTTCTGGCCCGAAGCGCGCTCTGTCATGCCGGGTTCCACGCGGAGCAGGAACGCTGCTGGCCAACGAGATCCCAGTGATTGGAGCTACACGGTGGAGTTCAACATTCAAACTTATTTTCTCTGTGCACCTTTTTTAAAAACAATTTTATTTCCATGCTTCGTTTTGCATTATTCCGAGGGAATTTTTATTTTTTTTTTAGAACCTCTTCACTAATTTTCAGGAACCAGCTTTTGCCCTGGATTTTGCTGTTTCCTATAATTTCCTGTGGAATGACTGCCCTAGTCTAACCTTTGGTCTACTCGCCTGTGCGACCATGACCCGCCTCTGACAGCGGCCATGGTGGCTCGCCCTCTACCTCCTGTCCCCGGCCCTCCGCTCCCTACCGCCTCCGGCTCCAGCCCTTCCTCTGGCCCCGCCACGGGCTTCCCCACGCACCCCTTGCGTGACAGATGTGATGTCTGCTCATGCCGGAAGCTGGACCATGACTTCCTGGTAAGGAACGCATTTTTACTGGAGTGTCCGAGCGGTGGGGAGCAGAGTTTGGAATTCTGCACGTCGTGGACTCTCACAATGTGACCCAGTCGGCCAGGAAGGGAATAGCCTGGGGGCCGACGGTTCCAGTTCTGCTTAAACTCACTCAGCATCTGTCGCAAGTCCCTCCTCACCCCGGAGCACGGTCACGGACCTCTGTAAGAGGGCTGCTGGTCCAGAGACCCTCCCCTGGCACCCAGAACCACTGATTCGGTTTGGCTTCCTTCACTTAAATTTCCTTTTTCAGCCCCCTCCTTCAGGCTTGACGCTCTACATTGTGTCTGTGGGACCCCAGCCACTCTCTGTTGGGGACGTGGACTGTGACTCACCTTGTCCCAGGTCCCCATGCACGGGCCAGCCCATCCCCATCGTGATTCCTGGAACAGGAGCCGAAGCTGGAGCCCTGCCACGCTGGCTTTCAAGGAGGGCTGGGGACCTGTAGCCACCAAGAGCTCCTGCCTGTGCCCCAGCACCTGGTCCCCTTCCACGAGACCTTTGTCCCCGCTTTGCGCCTGGGCAGTTCTGAATCGGTTCTGTTTAAAAAGCCGAGCTGGTCAATCTCCACCGAGCTTTGCATGTGCACCCGTGGACTTTTATTTCTCACCATACGAAATTGGTAGCAAAGCCAAAGACTTCTGCACTTGAACACCGAATACCCCTCCGCACTCACCCTCCCACAGGACATTTACAGAGTCCTCATGTCCCCTCTTGAATCCAAACCCCACGATTAGGGCCTCTTCTTTCCTGCCCAGCTTCACCACAGGGAGGGGTTGAGGCCTGAGGTGCCAGTCGCTCCCCCGTGCCTGCGTGGTCATGAAATGCGGCACACTGGTCAAGCCCCTCTCCTGTCCCACGCCCAGAGAGGAGTCAGAAGCCAGCAGCATCTCGCCCAGGCCTTTCTTCAGTCACTTGCAAACGGGTCAGAGAGGAGGTGCACGCTGCAGGATTTTATTTAATGTGATACCCGATAAAAGGCAGATTATAGCACAGATTTGCTTTTCAAGTATTTTCGCAGGAGGGAGCCACCGAAAATGCGCGTTTCATTTAATTCTTCTACTCGTCTTCGCTCAGAATTATATCGAAATTTTCCTCGAGCCCCCTACTCAACACCCCTCACTAACTTTCGCAGGTGACTTTGCACCCTGCTTCTTGAAGCAAAGCGAGAGCCTCAGGCGCGATGACCTCCAGCCTCCCCCCGACTTCCGGGCCTCCACATCCGCGCAGTTTAACCTTCTTACTTTTACGGATAAGACCTGTGCCCATCGCTGCGTCCCTTCCTACGTTTTCCGGGACCTTATTCCCCATTTGACTCCTCTCTCTCCTGGGGTTCGGCCTCTCTCCTGGGGCCACGCCCCCCGTCCCCCCGCCCTCCTCCCCTTGCCCCCATCCCCGCCCCCCTCTGCTCTTAGCTGCGGTTGGCTCCCCACATTTCTGTCTCGAGTCATGAGTCCTTGGCTCTCTGCACACCCCGCTGACCCTTAGAGGATGTCACGATCGCTTCTTGGTTGAGAATGGCACCTTGCTCCTTCTGAGGACTTTCTCGAACGTTCACTCGAGCCATGGCCTCCCCTGTTGCCAGAGAGATGGACCTCGGTGTCTCCCGGGCCCCACCTGCCCACGTCTCTTCGGTGTCTCACGCGGATTCATCACCTACCTGTTCACCCCACGCTCCTTCTGTGGGGACGGGCCGCTCGCGGGTATTAAAGCTCAGAACCCAGGAGCTGTGTCTTTCCATCTCCCTCCCACTCACGTCAAGTCACTCTCAGCCCTGCCAGCCGTGCTTTATAAATACTCCCCCCATCCGCTCCTCGTTCCCGGAGCCACACGCCGCCCGCTGACCCAGACCCCTAACGTAAGTCCCTAGACAGTTCGACAGCCTCCGAAATAACGTCCGGCGCTCAAGTCTTGTCCCTTTCCCGTCTGCCCTTCGCGCTGGTGTCCTCACCGTGAACGACTCTGTGCCTGGCCGACAACGTCACACGCCTCGCCATCGCCCACAGGGGACAGCTCAGGCATCAGCGGGGTTCACGCTGCTGGCCCCTTTGGCCCGTCTTTGCCACCCATGCCTTGTAATTTGTGACCCAGCCACACGGAGCTCCTTGGGGTCCCCCCTAAGCCATGCCCTCCCTAACGCTTGCCTTTCTTCCTTGCCCCTCTGACCATGGCGCCCCTCACTGCTCTGGCCAGAAGCTACTTAAGACTCCGCAAAAATGTCCCTTCCCTCGGGACCTCCTCCCGATCGTACGGACTGCGTGGGGTTTCCCTCTCCATTCCCACGACTGTGGCCTCCCATTATTGCCTCTGAATCCATATGGAATTACAGCAATGAAATAATTGATTTTTCCCATGTCTCATTACATGACTCCCGGACCACCCCCTCAGCACTCTAAGTCCCTCGGGAGGAGTAAATATGTTTCTTTCATTTATGCAAGCCTAGCATCTGGCCTAGCATTTGTCACAAAACAGGCGCTCCGTAATAATTTGCTGAATTAATGACACATTAACCCTTTCTTCTTGGGGTGATATCCTTCCGTCTTTATGACAGATAGGGATTGCAAACTTTGAGCTTTGAGCCGGTTGGTTGGCAGTCGAGATATAGAAAAGATGTTTCCTCATGGGACAGAAATGAGCAGATCACATCAGCAGAAACCCATTCTCCCCTGTACGCGGCCTTGACACCACTGGGAAGTTAGGGTGGCGTGAGGTCCTCACCGAAACGAGCTCAAGTTCACTGGCATCCGCTCCGTTACACTGTGCGCCGAGTACACACCCACACCCAAGCCCTTCTGAATCGGGTTGTTACTTCTTAACAAATGAAATTTGCAGTGGATTTCCTGGAAATACTTCAGAGCAGGAAATAGCATATGATTTGTTCCTTCTCACTTTCCTTTTAAAATAACCAAGAAGATGTAAAAAGCACAGAGGTAAAACCCACTGCAGCTCTGGCACAAAAGATGAGATCTATTATAGGCCAGAGTCTGGGAACAGTCTAATGACAAAGCCCCAAGGTCCGTGTAAGATTCTCCATCAGCCCGCAGAGCACAGCAGCCGTGCAGCCGATGGCGAGCCCCGGACTCACGCTCAGCGTGCAGTCCGCTGGACGTCTGTCTCTTCGGCGTTCACGTCCATCCTTTGATGCCACAGTCCTTTGTAGAATCTCTCCTTTGCACCGAAACAAAACCCCCCTTTTTTTTTTCTTGATACAGTAAATTTGGAGCATGCTCTCAGATATTACTCAGTATGTCGAGATTTCCACCAGGGATAAAATTTCTTGAATAATTAACCTAATTCTTCTTGCAACTGCCCTTGGATTGTGACTCAAGGTCTTTATGCCCTTCATTCAGATGTGTGCGCTTTCGTTGCTCAGATAATTAATTATTCTATGTCGTTATCCGTGTTTTGAAGACTAGGGTCGGGTTCTCCTTGACGTTAGAAGTCTGCGAATCCATTTTCTTCAGCCCCTTACGTTACTGGGTGCTGCTCCTCTGAGCATTGGCTTTTTGCAGGCTGAGTCTCTCTGACCGGGATAATCTGCGAGATCAGTGGAGAAGCTCCCATCTTGCCATTTTCCTTGTGTGAAGTCCAGCTTGGCGTTAGCAGCCTGCCTGAGCCCACGGCAGGTGAGTCAGGAGGAGCATTTTATATTCTTATCTCTCCTGACGCACGTCGCAGCGGAGAAGCTACTGACTGGGCTCCTTCTCGCCCTAATTACCCAACCTGGCCTCCCAGTATGGTGTACTTGGTGGATGCCCTCCTGCTTCCTGCTGAGTCTGAGCTGGCGGGAAGGTGACTCAGACTTCCCGCAAGGTGGCTGCCGGACTTTCTCTGCTAGTACAGATCAGCAGTGTCCTGGCTTGCTGCTCTTCTGTGCCTTGTCCTTAGCAAACTCTGAAACCACATTAAGGATCCGCAGAAAGTTTTTCTTAAATAATAGGACATTGGCTAGCTAATACTAATGCTGAAATAACTGCCATAATTTTGAAATGATAACTGATAAAAAAAAAATGTAGTAGGCGGGTCTTTTATAATCCAATTCATAATCCAGTTCGGTTGTACAATCTGAATCCTCAGATCCACACGGGAGCATGTTACCGGGCGCCTTTCCAGAATCCCTGGGCTATATCCTCTCGCGTGCTGGGTACACTCAGGGCGATAGGCTTGACGTATTCCCTTTTCTTACCCCAGGAGCAGTGTGATCACCGTGTACTAATTCTCATTCCTTCTCCTGTAGTTTCCTGCAGTGGTGTAAACAGGGTTTGTTTCTTTGTTTTTTTGTTTTTTGTTTTTTTAATGTGGCTGAGAGTCATTCGATGAAAATACGCTATTTAAAATATGGTGATGGGTAGATCTGTTTCATTATAAAGTATTGTGGAAATAAAGGCCAACAGAATAAATTGAAATGGATAGATAGATCTAGTCTTACACAGTAAGTGAAAAAAAAAAAATCGAACCGTGCGCTTTTAGTTTTCAAAGCAACAAGATGAAAGATAAGCTATCTTTTTCATAACCACATTGTTTCCCATTGTGTACTGGAATTTACTGCAGTTTCTTTCTTTCCGAGGGAGGGAGATGGTGGGACCATGCCAAGGTATTATCAGTGCGTGTAAAAACGTCCGTCTGGTACGAACCACGGCCTGGGGAGCGAGCAGCAGCGGGGTGTGCAGGCCCCGTGGGTCGGCTGTCTTCACGACGCGCGTGCCCACCTGGGCCCCATGAGCACCAACCACAGAGGTGACAAGAGACGGGCGCCTGCGGGCAGCAGGATGTCCTGGGCAGCTCCGGGACGCAGTGTTGAGCGAAACGGCTGTGTTGTGGAAGTTTCTGGAAGGTGTGCCCTTGTCTCTGTCAACTGTAAGAACGCAGAAGAGAAACGCGGGGAATGCAGAGCCTGCGTAAATGAAAAAGCCGTTGGCCTCGCGACACGCCGTGACACTCGAATCATAGAGGCGTTTGTTAGACACACCGCTGCGGCCAGCAGGCCTCTGGAGTGACCACGTACCCTCCGGGACCCTCGCCTGGGGACCGCTAACGGAGAGAGAGGGTGGGCATCTCGGGTCACCAAAATTGTTGTCACCAGCGCTGACTGTTCCGTTCCCTTTCAAAGAGGCTAAAAAAATGAATCAAATTAATGAGCTCCGGGTTCTCAAATGCCCTGGGAGCTCGTTAGAAATGCAGATTCTCAGGGCCCACCCCCACCCACCGAGTCTGAAACTCTGAGCAGGGGACACCCAGCAATCTGTGTTTTTCAAATCCCTCCAGTTTGGTGAATTCCGATGCACGCTAAGATCCGAGAACCACGCAATTAGATACAACACTAAGATTTAAGGAAGGAGACTATATCGAAACCGTTTTTCTCTTACGTATTAAATTGGATTTTTGACTCAGTGTAAAAGGCATTGGCGATAGACCAGGGATAGGTTTGGAAACTTTGAGAAGTACTGTCACCGCTGGGACTGACGGGTGAACTCTGCCACGCCCACGGGGAGCACCCCGCTGCTGTCAGGCCCGGGATTTGGAGTAAAGGCACAAATGAGTAACCCCGTTCTCTAAAGTTAGACCCCGGTGCCTGTGGTGGTCGCCAGTTAATCTTACGGTGTCCGGGGCAGGTGGTTTAGGGAGTGAGGTGTCTCTTCACAGGTGAGGTAGGAAGCCCGCCCGCCACCTTTTCCCGAGAACGGACCGTCGTTTTGTGTCTTGCTGGGTTACAAGATGTGATGAACGATTATTTCACTTGCTTCTGCGTGCCTAACAGGTATTTCCGAGTTGGGGGAAATGGTTCCTGCTTCCGAAGAAAATGAGATCGTATCCATCTTAAATATTTTCTTAACAATTCAAAGCGAGGCTAGCAAAACAACAGGATGAATCAGTGGAGGAGCGCTCCTACACAGACAGGAAAACACACATCATTCTTGTTGATCAGAGTCCTTTTTCACAGGAAGTCCCCGAATGCTCCAGAGTGTTGCTAAGGCCTTCTACAGGGCTATTAATAAAATAAAATACGTAAACAAAATAAAGTTAATATGATTTGTTCCTCTTTCAGCTCCCTTGGTTTATTTGTTTATCTGCCCTTTTTCACTGGTATACGTATGTTAACATAGTTTATTGTTTATTATCATTATTATTAATATCGGTTTGTTTATGATTTCTCATTATTTTTAACTTTTTACACACACACACACGCACGCAGAAATTGTGCCTTCTGTCATATCTATGCAGAATGACTAGAAATCACTTTTTGTTTACACCGAGATTTACAGAAACATGATGAAAATTCAAAAAAGGAAGCATTTTTTTTTTTTGGCTGCAAAAAAAGAGGTTCCCATCCTACGAGTTACTCTATTTTCTTTCAAATGAAAATGCCTTTCATTCTACTTTAGTGTTTTCCATTTCTCTCTGTAGAGTTTCTCTACTACCATCAGATATGGGGTGTCACAGATTTTGACTCTGTGGTTTTGTGGGAGTAAGATTCTTAACCACGTATGTAAAGACCATTTCCTGTAAAATTTCATGACTCCATGAAGTTATACTCATGGATAGTGACTGTTAAGTTTACTATGAGCCATTACAGTGCCTGTCATCTGCATTTCACCCAAAACTCATTTCCTGCTAGGCAAAACTCTTGAAATAGTTCAAGCAAAATAATTCTAAGAATACAACAAATTATGTGCTGATCTCATAAGGGGAGCATTAAGTTCGTGGTTTGCCAAGAGTTCATTTCTAAGTAACGCTGATACACCACTTGCCAAAAAAATTGCCATTAAATGTTTCAGTCATGAAGTGATTTATGCGCAAAAATATTTCCAGATGTTCCAATTCACCTTCACTCAAAACACGCCACATGTTCGAAACCTTGACTTGCAGCTACCCCATCAAGTTACTCACTTCGGTTTAACACGTTGAAGGAAACATGTCTGTTTGTTTCGCCTCCGTGTCTCCCTAGCTCAGGAAATCCCCGCTGTAAACGCACCACGGGCCGGGGCGGACGGGGCCTGCAGAAGCCACGTGGGGGGTGTGACACATCTGCTTCTAGTCTGCCTGGGCCGGGAGGGCGGCCGTCCCCTGCTGCTCGTGAGAACGCCGGCTCTCGCTATTCCCACTGCCGACGAGGCAAGCCTGAACTGCTGGGTGACCCGCGTCATTCCGCACGGTCCTCTGCAGACACACCTCTGGGGACGGAGGCCGCAGGCAGACGGGCACACCCCACCGCCTTGCACGCGCGCGTATCTGGCCCGGCCTGGAGCGCGAGGTCTCTGGCTGACACGTGAAGTGGCTGGAAGTGGCGTGCACCTGACTGCTTGTTCCATTTTCCATGCAGAATTTGAAAACTGCATTAGTGCATTCACACCGACCACAAAGAAAGTCCTGCTCTCCCTCCAGCTTAGAGGCTTGTTGAGCCACTGCCGAGCGGCCGCTTAAAAATATCTGAACATCAGATGTGGGATCCTCGAAAAAAATGTGTGTTAATGAAAAAATAAAACCTTCTGAAGTGACCTCTCTCTGCGGGAATCCAGCCAGTAATGGATGCGCACTAGGTTGATGGCTGAAAACGGTATTCTGACTCACTGGCGTAAAGGACAGATTGCTTTGGGAGCAGTAGCACCCCAACACCCCAAAGAGCTGCCTTCACGTGGCCGGCTGTGCCCACGGTCGCAGGGCTGTGTGTGCAGGCTGACAGTCGGCGCGTAGGCGGGGGCGTCCTCAGTCTGTGGGCCCCAGATGCTTCGTTTGGACGCTGGTCTGAGCTATGAACTCTTTAGCTAGTTTGTTGTGCTGATTAACGCCACGGCCCGTGGACTGTCCAGGCCGGACCTCGATTCAAGCCAGCTCTAGCTGTCACTGGCAGGTAGCTTGATGTCAACTGGCATGTCACGTGGAGCTATTCCATCTTCCTACCAGTGTCACAAGCGGGGACAAAGAAAGTAGACTGCTTACTACAGTATTTGGTACAGAATTGGTGCCCAATACACAATTTTATTATTATTAACGCTATGATTATTTCCATTATCGTTAACGAGTATATGCCATGTTAATTATCTATTGCTGAATTCGAAAGTGGGCCTCCTTGAATGAGAATTGATGATTTACAGAAAAAAGCAAAGCCAGGATTCTTTCCTCAAGCTGTATCTTTCGTCAGCCATTTTTGAAATGTCACCTTCACCTTAATTATCTTAAGAACATATTTTTCCTCTTTTGTTTATGGATCATTTTCATCAGAGACCTTCCCCTGGGGGAGAAGATTTTCCCGTCATGTTTTAATTTATTTTTTTGGAGCGGGCAGAAGCTAGAGTCTGGCAGCGCCGCTGAGCACAGGGCCTCGGGACGCAGCGGGACAGGGCGGCTGGAGGCCAGTGCGCTTCCCACCTGCTCTGGCTCTCGCCCCTGTGTCCGCCCTACCTGTGCCGGTGGCCGCGTAAGCCACAGAGTATTGGACATGAAACTGGAAAGCTCGCACCTGAGACCGTGGCCGGAGAATGTGAGCCGTGTTTGCAGGAAGCGAGGTGGCGCTGGCCACGCAGTGCCCACGGTCAGCGCGGGCGCCGAGCGGGAAGCTGGCGTTCCTGCCAGAGGCTCGTGCGGCCTCCGGCGCCCTGTCCCCGTCTGATCGCTCCCGCTTTACATCCATTTCACGGGAGTTTCGTTTGCCTGCATCTGTCTGAAGGCTCCAGACGGGTATGTTTCAGAATCTCATCCTCTTCCTCGGAGGTGAGTTTGCCCAAACCCGGTCAGCACGGGTGACCCTCCCTCTCCTTTGTGCTGGGCTACAGCCCTCGTGCTCACTTAACTAACGAGAGTGCCCCTTTTTACTTGCAGAAGTGACCCAGTTTAGAAAATGGGGACCCAGTTCAGACAGGGTCGGGGGTTCAGTCCTCACTTTGTCATACGCAGCCCGTTCCCCACTTCACGAGACTAGGGAGAACGGGTCAGTCGTCTCCCTGGCTCTGTCTGTGTTTGCCTTTCGGGTCATTTCCCAGCTAGTACTGCAATACCATGGGGTCCCCGCGCCCCGGCCTCCCTCTGCCAGCTTCCCCGCCTCGCTCTGCATTCCAGGGCAGCCTGCAGCGCTGACGGGCCCTGGGGGACACCCCCCTTTCTCCGCCAGTCCCCCTTCCTGCAAACCAGTGGTTACATCGCCTTAGTGCTAAGCCCACGGGGGCGACGAGTGGAAGAAGTCACAGTCGCCGCCGACTCTGAGGACGCTCTGCCAGCTTCGCACTCTGTCTGGTGAATCCGGTAGACGAGTGAGGAGGGGATTCTGGGTGCAGTACTTCTGTGAACAGGTAAATAGTTGGCAATCGATACATCGAAGGGGAAAATGTGTATTTTTAAATGATTTCACACCGTCGCACACCCATTCCACTGTCTTCTCGGTCATTCTCTCTTGTCCATCACCTACTTCTTTTTCTCTCTCTCTCCTAGATGATGCCACTCCATGGCCTGGGGCTCCAGTCCTAAAGCGAACAAACCAAACACAAGCCAATAGGAAAGAAAGTGACCTCGCTTGACTCCACGCCAGCTTGTGCTCCGTTTTTACGCACTCCTAAGCCAGCACCTTGCTGGTGCCATCGAGCGCTGACGTTTCTCTCATGTTTCCTCTGCAAACATCCCCGGTCAAGCTTCTGTCCACGTTTCCCCCTGCAGCCCCTCTTCTCAAGGTCACCAGTGCACCCATTTCATTACATCCGGTGGTCACTTGGTTTTCCTGTTCATTCACTCGCTCAGCAGCATTTGACACAGATGATCACTGCTTCCTTCTTGAAACATGTTCTTTTCTTGCTTTCAATGAATTCACTATCTTCTGGTTTTAGTGAGACCATTCTAGTGTCAATAAGACCACTTCTCCTGGTTGCTATGAGACCACTCTCTCCTGGTTGCTATGTGACTACCTCTCCTGGTTTGCTGAGCCTCTCTCTGGTGTCAATGAGATTACCCTCTCTCCTGGTTGCTATGAGAGACCACCTCTCTGTTTCCTACCCAACTTCTCTGGTTGCTGTGACTACCTCTCTCCTGGTTGCTAGCAGAGACCCTCTCTCCTGGTTTATGTGACTACCTCTCTCCTGTGTGTATGAGACCCTCTCTCCTGGTTTGCTGGCCCCTCTCTCCTGGTTGCTATGAGACCACCTCTCCCGGTTTTCCTCCCACCCCTCTGGCTATTCCTTCTCGGTTTCCTCCTTTGGATCTTTTATTTCTTGACCTAAAACAACCGGAGGACTCTAGATTTGACATTGGGCTCATTTTCTTCTCTATCTACATCATCTCCCTTCAGGACTTTATCTCCTCCCGTGGTGCATTACAATTCCATCTACAGACTTTTTTACATCTTGCTTCTTCCACTCAGCAAAGTGTTTTTTAAATGCGTCCATGGGATTGCAGTAATAGTGTTTTTTTTTTTTCATTCTCATTGCTGGTTAGCATCACATCCCATGACTATGCTATGGTTTGTTTACTTCCTCCCGCCGGTGGACATTCGCGGCTGTTGTAAGTAAAGCCGCTGCGAACACGCATGGCGAGTCTTTCTGTGGACCTAGTTTCCGTTCTCAGGCTGTGAGTGGTAAACACGTCGGTGAGGCAGCGCCGGGTCTGTTGGCAGGGTGTGTGTTCCACTTTATACGAAACTGACGAACCGCTTTCAGGACGGATGTGCCGGTTTACACTCCCATCGTGGACGCTCCCAGCCCTGAGTCTGGTTCTGGGCCGTGGGTGGTCAGGGCGCTGGGAGTTTCCAGTGCCCACAGGGCTGTCACGTGCAGCGAAGGCCAAGAACCTTGGTTGGACAGAGGGCCCGTCAGCCCGCGGGTCTGGCGTCTGGGGTCGAAGCCACCTGAACACCGCCGAGCTCCCTGCCTAGCCACCCAGAGCCGGGGCTCAGCCCAGTGAGGCCGCAACTGTGCAGCCGGGAAGACGATGAAAGTTGAGTCCAACTGCTGCTGGGCACAGTGTCGCTGCTGGGGTGTCACCGTGGGGCGGGGCACGTGAGTCACAGCAGCAAGTCCCCGCAGCCCTCCTCCTGCACCCCTTGCCCTTCTAGTGTCCCCTAGTGGCAGGACCTAGTGGGACCTTCTGGCCAAAGAGAAACAGTTTGCACAGTGCCCAGAAAGGGCACCAAAGTGGAGTGTAGACAGGTGAGTACGAGGCTGGAAGACCATGGCCCAACAGCAGGCAGAGTCTCATGGCCGATCGTCCGGCCTAATGCCCTAAGGTCATTGCAGAAGCCACGTCTCGCTGCGGCTTCTGCCGCACGCCCAACGCGGGGATTAAATTCACGAGGCTTCCCCTGGAAGGAGGACGGGCAGGGTGGCCCCGTCTCGGTCCTCATGTCGCTGCGCTGCCTTCGGCCAGAGAGGCTTCTCAGCTGCCTCTGGTCACGGTCTCTCGTCTCTGCTCCCAGTGATCCACCCCTCCCCTCGCCCCACACACCCCACGTCAGCCCCACATCTGACCTCGCGGGCCGTCAGCCCCAGGCCTAAAGCCTCAGGACACACACCGCGCGGCGATTCTTCGCGCTGCGTCTGGCCCGCGGAGATGAGGGAAGTGAGTCTGCGTGGTGCGTGGGAGGTTCCTGCACCACCCCCGCCCAGCCCCCCCCACCTCTCCACCCCACCTCACCCCCCTCCGGGCCATTGGTCTGTAAACTCCAAGGGCAGGGACTGTGTCTCTTTACTTGCCTCTTACATTCCAGCATCTCGCACCCTCCCTGGCACAAAGTGGGCCCTCAAAAAGGAGCTGAGTGACGCTAGCACAAAGCACTAAGCCAGCCTCTTTGGCTAATAAAATATTTTTTTAAAGGAAAGAAAGAAAAGGTCGCAGAGGTTCTGGTTATCTAGAATCCAGCCTGCATGAGGGTGAGAATCTTCGCCTCTTCTGTTTGCCAATGGAACCCAAGTGCCTGCAGCCACAGCTCACAGCCACGGCTCACAGCCACGCTGGGACACCCCTCCCCCCTCTAACGGGGGTGGGTGGGGGCCCACCGGGGGTGCTGCTGGCAGAGGAAGCTGTCTTAGGGACCCCCTGGAGCAGTGCAAAATGCACACTGAATTTGCCCACGACTGGAAAAAAAAGCAGTGCACACCTGCCCTTGGCTAAAACAAGGCGGTGCATGCAAAATGCTCGTCAGCTCCGAGAGCTCTGTGGGCCTCGGTTACTATTACACCCAGCAGAGCTCGGGTCTTGAGTCCTAAGGAGTGCATTTCATTCTTTCATTCAGCAAAGCAAGTGCCCATGGCGTGCGAAGCGGGGTCTGGGCAGGGGCTGGAACCCCAAGCAAGAGACACACAGCTCCTAGCCTCGCGGACCCGCTGGCGGAGGGCCAAGAAAATACACAAGACGAATAAGAAAAATAAACGTCATTTTGATAGGAAGAAGTTCAAGGTGAAACATAAAGCAAGTAAGAGGGGTGGATAATGGGGGGGTGGGGGCTGGAACTCCAGATAAGGGGGCGGGTAAGGCCTTCCCCAGAGGGTGGCGCGTGAGTGGCCCTGCCAGGGTCACTGCAGCCTGCTGAGCGAGAGGGCGGGGTCAGGAGGGCGGGGTCAGGAGGACGAGTCAGGCTAGGTCAGGGCCCGGCCTGGGGGATTCTAAGGACTTTGGCTTTTTCCGTGACTGAGACGGGAAGTGGCCTGAGGATTCCGAACAGAGGAAGGCGCCCACTTTAACTTCGTCACTTTAGTGTTCTGAGCCCTTATTTGGCCTCACGGGTCTTTCAAAGAGAAAGTCGGCTAATGTGGCGCGTGCCTATCGCCTGTCACACACATGGCCCCGCTTAATCCTGGCGCTAGATTTTATGATCTCAAGTTCATGCCAGAGGTTCCCCAGGATAAACCACCAGTCAGCCCAGAGTCACGCGGGCGGGAGCAACGCACAGCCGAGGGCTGAAGCCACCTGCGACACCCCAAGCCTAGGCCATTCTCATCGCAACACGGCCTTTCATGGAATGAAACGCTCAGCAGAGCCGACGGTCCAATCTCGTGGACACAGGCCCACCAAAGCTAGGGACTGGAGCCCAGGTAAAAGCGGATGACATCCGTGTCGTGTTTGCAAAGGGCGTCCACCCCGTCACGGCATTCGATAAGCGCTTGGTACCTTGCCTTGGAGAAGTGACATTAAGGGATAATCTCAGATATCGCTCTTTATTCTTCAGAACCTTCACAATTCTTAGTGCCGACAGACTAAGGGACAAAAGAAAGACTTGGGGACAGAAAACAAGAGACAGAACGTCACTGCGAAACCCCGCTTTGTAAATTTAAGAATTAGAAATCCCAGCTCTGCAGCCGGGCGCCGCGCCCGGGAAGGCGGCCCCCGCGGAGGAAGCTGGGGATCTGATGTGGGTCCCCAACGCATCCCTCTTCGTGCCTGTGCTTGGCTGATGAGCTGACAGCCCACAAATCTGGTCTCCTCTTCAGCTGCTCGTTTTTCAATCAGTTCTGCCTGCGCGGAGCCGCCCACACCCTGCGTCCCCAGCTTGACCCGCGTCCGTGAGTAATGGGGCTCCACCCTGGGGATCGCCTCCCCTCTGGGCCGTCCGCGCTTGGCCCAGGCTGTCCTTGGCCGGAGTCCGCCGGGCGTCCCCAGGCCTGCTCGCCCGCCTCTGCTGCGCTGCCCCGTGCCTGCGTGGCGGGCGCGGTGACGGTCCCCTGGCAGCTCGCTCGCTCGGGGCCCCACGCAGATCCGCCGAATCGGACTCCTCGGGGCGGGAAGAGGCTGAGCCCACCCGCCCGGCTGGTTAAAATGCGGGCGCCAGGCCCCGCCCAGAGCCACCGGCTGGGCGGGTCAGGGGTGCGGTCTGCGAACCTGCGCTTCAGGTGACGCCCACGCCGCTGGGCGGGGGCCGCTGCGGACGCCCAGGCTCTAGACCCACCGGTGACAGACAGGGCTGCGGTGCAGGAAAACGTAACAGCGCGCAAAGCCTCTGTTTCCCAAAAATTGATTAGAAGCCTAGAATTCATTTCTTTAACAAATATTTAACATGCACGCAACGCTACTTGAGACCCAGTGGGGACCGAAAGTCATAACCAGTCCCCTGGGACCTTCCAGCCAGCGTTACAGACCCGGATGGCTCTCTGTTGGGAAGCTGTGGGGCCACAGGGAAGGGCGCCCGCCCCAAACCTGGGGGTTAGGGGTGGCTTTCCCCCAGGTTTAGATCCAAAGCCAGGACTTCCCCAAGTGCTCTCGTGAGTCTGGGGCAGCATTAGCTCTACGTTTTGATGGTTGTCATTTACACACACACACATTTACGTCTTTCCAGGCAGTCTGCAGTGTATCACACTGCTGAGTCGTTGACTAAAGAAAGAACTTTGTCTTCCAAAAGCACATTTCTAAAAAGTATTTGTCTTACAAAGAAAGACAAAAGCGCAGAGTTCAAGCAGAATGTGAACTCCAAGCCCCAGCCCAGCATTTCTGAAGGTTTAGGCCCCTCCAGGACTAAACTACATTTTCTCTGACAAGGTCCTCCCAGCCAGGGTCTACCTCCAAGTTTATCACAAAAACACTTGGGCGGTTTAACGATCACGGATAATGAGCCTCGTGGTAGCTAACATTTTCAGGCTGCTGACCAGTGTTCCAGATGCCTTCAGCATACTGATTCATTTTCCGCACACACCAGACGGTGGGAATTGATTCTGTTATATCCCCCTCGTTTTACAGATGTTAAAACTAAGATACAGAAGGGTTAAGTAACTTGTTCCAAGATGCCATAGAAAGGAAATGGAGAAGCCAGGATTCAAACCCTAGCACTCCGGGCTTCACGGCCTGTCTACGTGACAATAGTGATGTGTTTAAAAACTGAAATATGTTTTTCTAGTAAAAATTCATATGAACAAATGTAAAAAAACAATCTTAAAAGGACAAAAACATTTCTAAAACTTTCAACCATATCTCCACCACACAGGGAGCTACTGTTTACCTTTTCGTATACTATATGGTACCTACTTGAGATACATGACAGTATTATAACACACATTATATGAAGATGCTTAGAAATACAATCTACGTATGATTATACAAAATACATGTTCGTTGAAAAAGTTAAAGTAGGAAGAACAAAATAAAAATCATTAACTACTTCAAGATTATAAAGTCATACTTCAAGAGACTGCGAGAATTAAATTAAAGAGCATCTGAACGGAGAAGCAAGATGGGAGGACATTCTCTGCATTTTCGACTCACGTCCTCACGTCCTTCTTCTGAGCCTCTATTGGATTATTGAAGATGTGTTTTTAGTTAGTATTTTAATGGATGTAGTGTGGTGCAGATACTCGATCTTCCGTCATCCAATAATATTCTACTTTTCATCTGAACTCAGGACAGAAAGAGTTTGTGACATTAGAGGAAGGATTTCACACAAAATCGGTAGAATACGGAGTAAGTTCTCTGGAAGATCACAAGGGAAAGAGATATTTCAAGTGAGTTTTTACACAGTTACCCCAATGCTTTGTTCTACGACTTGCTATACCTATTTCACTTGGAGATTTTATCTGATTTTTTGAAAAATAAACTTAGAGAAACATTTTTGCTTTGGTACTCATTTGTGTTTGAAAACTGTTTCCTAAACGTATTTCTTGGACCTTGGTCCTTCATGATACTCCACAAAAGAAGAATTCTGTGGTTTTGGGTAAACACTACAAATTCTCATCTGGATATTTGCAATATCTAAGAACTTATACAGAAGAAAAAGTAGCCACTAGTATACTATTTTATGGTCATTTTGAATATCTCAATTAGTTTTCACTCCATCAAGAGAGTTTTTATACATGCTTTGCATTTGGAGATTTTAAATTATGTCCATTATAAATCAGTCATTAACACTGACATCTGTATGTCACACCCACTGGAGGGTTTGCTGTGGCTTTATCAGAAACACTTTAATCTCTCTTTTCTCCATTTCTTAAGCGTACTGGGGACTCAGAGCAAACCAGGATGTCTGCCAAAACTTAAAGGGAGACAAGACAATCTCAGAAACTACAGGCTTTTCTGCACCCAGAGGAAATGGTTATTCTTGGAAATGAGACTTTTTTTCAAAGGATAACCTCCCAGGCGAACGAAAAGACTGTTTGAGCTTGAGCTTTCCTGTATCCGATTTCTCATCTTTCACAATGGGAAGAGCTGGATTGAGACTAAACGAACCAGAAACTAAGGCCCAGTGCAAGGTTCAGACAGACACAAAAGTCTGATTGTTGCAACTGAGTTGATTTCGCTTTTACTGCCTTTTAAAACCCAAATCCATTTGGTCAGGGGGCCTAACCATCTAAGAGAAACAGTTTTGCGAAGAAACAGGACACTACATCTGATCGATCTGTAAAAGCATCGGGTTACTGACGTCTGAGCCAGTGCAGAGGAAAAACACTTCCCCTTTACTCCCCGTTTCTTTCGTGTCAGTAGAAAATCATTCCCACACTACAAAATATGCCTTCGAAATCCCAGACCCTGCATGAGACAGAATTCTTTGGCTTCTGAAGGGCTTCTCCAGAGCCCGAGACGGATTCCCAGGAGCAGTTCCTCTGTGGCTTTGTTCAAACAAACTCGGACTCGTCTGGCTCATCACACCAGCAGTAATTGGAAGAAGATACCCAGCCGTGATGTTCTGCATTAGTGAGCGCTGGAGATGGATGCGTTTTCTTTGCTGATCTTGATTTTACTACGCTGCAGTTTGCTTTGGCCCCATAGGACAGTGCTAATCATTCATAATCACCGTTTTTGTTTTGTTCGGCTATTTTTCTTTTTTAAAAATAATTTCAATTCCATTGCTACATACATAATGACATGTTATATATAAACATGTCAACATAATGTATGTAAGAGTTCCATTGCAGCTAGGGATTTATAGCAGAAACACACATTCAGTGACAAATGAGTATTTGGGGAGTTCCAGGGAATTTTATATTTTTAAACATATGTAAATATGTGGTCTCACTTGAGAGTTTTCTCTGTTTTTTGGGTGAATGATATTGATGTAACTAGAAAAAAAAAACTTTGAAAGAATTTCAATTAATTCTAATATGAAGAAGAATCTGTTTTTGTTTTGTAAAGATATATTTTCTCTAGAAATACTACTCTGAGCTGACAAAGCTTGAGAGAAGAATATTTTCAAAGAGAAAGCAAATGTGGAAGGTTTAACTAGGTTCCATAAAGGTGTTTTTCCCCACCTGGAGGAAATACTGGCCTTGATATTCATTACAGTTAGTGCTTTTCCCCCAATTCGTGCGGAAAATAGTCTTGGTGATGGGGAAACTTTTCGGATATTGATAAGTGAAGTAAGTACCAGAATCTTTTCTTGCCTCAGACAAAATACTGCTGGGCCGCTTAGCCCTAAGTCACTGGCTTATGGCCTACAAAAATTGAAAGGAGTAAGTGAACCATCACTGCCTTCACGTTACACTGTGCATCGATAAGGATGCTGTTCTTGAAATTTCCAGTGTGGCCTCACACTGCCAATAGCACTTACTGTGCATGTACGGGGATCAGCTCACTTGACCTCGAGGGAGGTTTGGTCACTAGGAGTCGTTGCAGAGGAAAGTCAGACAGAGGTGAAGTGATTTGCAGGAGGTCCAACTAGGAAGAACAGTGTAAGGATTCAAACTCTGGTGGTTTGACTCCTGGGATTCTAAACACTACTTTTAATACTATAGGTCCGTTCTTCAAGTGAAAATGCTCATTAAATTAATTCAAATATGTATGGGGGTCTCTTATACATATTCAGAACAAAGACAAACAATTAAACTGTGTATCAACTTGCCTTTGACATTGAACGATCAACCTTTGTCTAGACAGGGCTAACGATGGTACTGGGATTTGAGTAGATGTAAGAATTGCCTACAACTTGAAGTCCTAGGAAAAATGCTTTATCAGATTAAAATGCTTCCTAAACTGCATACAGGTAGCTATGTAGTCATTTTTCATCTAGCTCAGTTGCCCTAAGCCACGTACTCATTGTAATCTATGAGTAATGTAGTGATTACTCATTGACGTAGCTGTTTACCAGTTCCTGTCATTTTCAGAGCTATCATTTTCAGATCCGCTACTCTAAGTGATTTTAATTAGAGAGCTTCTAAAAGTAAAACAATGCAAATGGAAAGGAGACATTTTACTTTTATTTTAGGGTAGATGACAAGATGACATAAGACAAGAATGGCTTTAGTCATACTCAATTACTCTATGGCACCTGGAATTGTTCCTTGGTGAACTCGGTGCCATGGCTTCCACCTTTAATAGATTTCCAGTATTCAACCATCTCCCTCCATTCTGCTTCTCACCGCTGCTGAAATCAAGCCCCTGGCTCTGAATATGAATCCTGGTCCAGGCCGCTATCATGCCTCACCTGCGTGTCAACAATCGTTTCCCAAACTGTTTGCTCGATTGCTGACCCTGTCAATGTTTTTCTCAGCATGGCGGCCAGAGTGACCCTTAGGAACCCTAATTCCCTTTAGAAAGTGTAATTTTTGTCCTTCTCTTTCTCAAAGCCCTACTCCAATCTCCCTCGAAGGACTTAGTATGACTTTAGGGCAGTGGGGCAGTAGGTTCTCAGGTCCCTGTGACATTTCTGAGTCTACCTCGTCCATGCTCTCCTTGCTCACCGCATTCCAACGCCATGGGCTTCTTGCTGTTGCTAAAATATGCCACCTCTACCTCTCCGACGCTTAAAAGTCCCCCTTAGCCTGCTATGTTATTTCCGTAGAATCTATAACCTCCAACATAATTCATCTGTTTCTTGTTTCCTGTTTATTATCTATTTCACCTAATTAAAATATAAGCTCTAAGCATACAGAGATTATTGTCTGCTTTCTTCAAACAAAACATAATAGTACCTGGCAAATTGTAGACACTCAATAGATGTTTAGTGAATGAACGAGTGGGTAAATTAATGATTTAATGCTAATAGCCAGACCACGCTTCTATGGTTGAACATGAACATTCAATTCAATCAATATTTGTGCAAGGCATTGGTCTAAAGACAAATGATGACCATAGATGAAGAATTAGAATTAAGAATCAGCATTTCTGGCTTTAAAGAAGGTAAGTTACCAAGGTAAAAATGGGCCCTAAACTATCGTTAGAATCCCTGTTTCACCATTTACTAGACAGGTGACTTTGGGCAAGGCACTTTAGCATTCGAATCTTCAGTTCTGTCACATGTAAAATAGTAAAAGTTGTGATGCCTACTTCATATAGTTGTCGTGAAGATTACCATATGATCCAGCCGTTCCGCTCCTGGGTATTTATCCAAAGAAAACAAAAACACCAATTTGAAAAGACATATGTACACTTATGTTCATTGCAGTGTGATAGCCAAGATATGGAAACAAATGTCCATCCGTAAAAGAAGAGATAAAGATGTGGTGCACACACACACACACACACACCACACACACACACACGGAGGAATACTACTCTGCCATAAAAAAGAATGAAATCTTGCTATTTTCAACAATATGGATGGATCTTGAGGGGGTAATGCTAAGTGAAGTAAGTTGGAAAGAGAAAGACAAATACCACATGATTTCACTCATATGCAGAATCTAAAAGAAAAAATGAAAATGAACAACCAAAAGAGATTAAAAACAAACTCATAGAGAACAGATAGACAGTTCCTAGAGGAAAAGGGGCTGAGGAAGGCAGGACAAAGGGGAAAAAGGGTCAATTTTACGATGATGTATAGTAAGTAGACTTTTGGGGATGATCACTATAGCATATATAGATGTTGAATTATAATGCACACCTGAATAATAAATAATGAAATAATAATAAATGAAATAATAATAAATAATGAAATAATAATAAATAATGAAAGATTAATGCAGTCGATACATATAAAGTGCTTAACCTAAAGTAATTGCTCAATAAATAATAACGATTCGTGGCAGTAATAATAAACACAATAATTTTTTAAGTGTATAGAGAGCCTCAGAACTCTCTGAAAGAGAAAACACCCCTCTCTTCGTTGTTATGAACGATTAGTTTTGAATCAATGGTGCCTGATGAATATTAGTTTTAAAAACATGGGCAGGTCTTTTAGAATCTCAGGGCTGGATGTTGCCAAACTGTCCGTTATTTAGTTAATACTAAGCCTGATAGCATTGGTCGGGGGGCCCCAAACCTTTTGGTCATAGAACTCTTTTATACTCATAAAAATTATTGAGGACCCCCAAAGAACCTATGTTTGTGTGGGTTACCTTTATGGGTATTTTCTATATTCAAAATAAAAACAGAACTTCATAAAAATAATTTGTTAGAAATATCAATAATAAATCCATCACGCATTAAAATAAAACTTTTTTATTTAAAAAACCTATATTTGTAAAAAAAAATTAGCGAGTAATATTGTTTCACAATTTTTCAAGCCTCTTTAATGTCTTGCTTAATAGAATGCAGCTGAATTCTCTTATCTGCTTTCACATTAATCTTTCGTGATATCACACATCATGCATACTTTGATAACACTCCATCGTTCCCTCATGAGAAGATGAGTGAAAAAAACAACATCTTGGTGTTATTATGGAAATTGTTTTCACTTCGCGGACTGAGACGAGGTTTCAGAGCACAGCCCCCTCCCCTAATTTCTCGGAACGACACACCACTAGACTAGATTATGGTCTTTTTCTTCTTGGGGGTTAATAAAAATGGAATCTTATGTAACTTTCAAGCATCTTTTCTAACTTTTTGTTGCTTTGACAGTCAGTCTGACAGGAAAGCTGAAAAAAAGGAACGTAGGCCCTTTGTGACATCATTTGACTCTTTACTTGAAGAAACTAAGATTTTCAGCAAAGATTCAAACGAGGTCTCTAACGGAATGAGAAGTCTTCCCGCCACACAGGGGTCGTCCAGGACTCGACTCTTGCCTTCAAATAGTTTGTCATCTCATTGCACAAAATAGTGAGAGCTCTTGGAAAAATGCATTTGAAAGAAAAAAAAATATTCAAAGCAGTAGATTTTTTTTTGTTGCCATTAAAATAAAATTAAATAATCCTCGGAAACAAAAGTAAAAGGTGTCACTCAATTTCCATCAAAATACTCAGGAACGCGAATAAGAAAAGGTTGGCATCAGCACCGGAAGTTAAAGAGAATAGTCAGTGTAGACCGAAACTTGGAGGCCATTGTGCTAAATAAATCTCCAGTTGGACCAGATTGAAGGACACAGTTAAGGGCCAGTCCCACAGCTCTGGAGGCTGCCTCTGTCTCTGCAAGCTGGTCTCATAAAAACTCCGCCATCGGTGTCCTGTAGCGTGTTTCTTAACTAGCAGAATGTTTCGAACTCCCTTGAAACAAAGGCTGAAGCAAACTCCAAACCAGGCAGTGGGGCCAAGGAGAGACTCAAGTTTAGGTGACTAAAGCCTGACCGACGGAGGAGGGAAGCAGGAGGGGGAAGGAGGATAAATCCTGCTCACCTTTGAGTCAGTGCATCATCTGGGGGCGAGGTGGGCGTGGTGAGGTCAGGACCTTACTCTCTCCCCAGGATGTAGCCCAGACACCATGTCCCCTGTCTTCTGTCTGTCTCTCCGAACCACAGCCCAGCAGCAGTGAGCTCCCTCCCTCCTCTGCTTAGACCTGAGTGGACCTGTCCACCTGCCTTAAAGAATCCTTGGACGTTTGGTTACTACTTGCCAGGGCCTCAGCCATACCCGGTGGCCTGTGAGGAAGTTAAGGAGACTCCGTGTAGATGACTGTTTAAAAAAAAAAAAAAATCCGTCTGGAGGAGTTTCTCTTCGTTCTAAGATAAATAAACGTAAATAATCAACACGCACATCTAGACCGGACTGGAATCCCTACCATCTTCCTTCCTGCCATGCCACGCTGCCAGCCTCCCCCGGAAGCCACTGTGGCCCACGTTGCCAGCCTCCCCCGGAAGCCACTGTGGACAGCCTTGTTGGCTCCGGACAGCTCTCCAGGCTCTGCCTCCCACTCCTGATTGCTTTTTCCTCTGGTTTCTCTGGGTTCTGTCACCGGATACTCCTCCTTCTAACCTGGGGCATGGGTGCCCCGTCTTGTCATGTGACTTCTCACACGTTTCTTCCCAGATATCTTCCTTTAGCTCCATGCACCGCAGTCTGTGACCAAGAGGGGCCTCGTCCTAGAGACGCTCGCAGACTCCTGGCTGCATTCGGCCGGGTCCAAGCAACAGGCCCCATCACTGAGCCAGCAGGGGGACAGAGCGGGTGATAAAGCAGGACGTGCGACTCAAGGGAAGGGCAACGACACTTAAGGACTTGGAGAAAAACTTTCCCTAAAATAGATCCGCTGCAGAGAACAGGAGAATATTTTAAAAGATATTTGTTCCATGCTCTTAAAAAAGACAAATTTGAGCCAAGCCACAGAAACCGAGATCATAAGAGCCAAACTGGAATGTTTGTTGGAGAGAATAGCAAATTTGATACTGCAGATTGTCATATTGTCGAAAATGGGAAGAAATTTGAGAAGCAATCCCAGAATATGGAGTGAAGGAACGAAAATGATGACAGAGAAAGATACTAGAGAAGGAGGAAAGTTTGCATAAATCCAGCTGTGAAGAAGCGGTCTTCCCAAAGGAGAAAGCTGAACGAAAGAACAGACTAAATGATCCCGGGGAAAATAAAGAATAAAAGAAATTAAGGCGAATGAGAGAATCTTGCCCCAATATTGAAAACAAGTCTGAGTCCGGAGATTTAAGAAGTGAGGTCGTGGATGAGAGAAGACATGGAGAGGGTCTCCTTCCAGATCCCCCGCCTGTCCCCTCTCCACGACCTCCCAGCGGCTGACAAACCCTCGGGACACAGCCCGACTCCGCCACGAGGCAATTTCCTGATTTTCCTGTCACATCTCTCTCTTTTAAACTCCCAAAGAAGTTCTATCACATTCTGCCAGGACTGATTATAATATCGAAAGCTCCTCGTATTAGTTCGAGTCCTGTCAGAAGCAGAGGCCCAGAAGGGAATAAATGTGCAAGGATTTTATTCTGGGGAAACACCTGCGAGAAACTGGGGGGCGTCTGGGAGTGCGGGCAGACCGCGATGCAAGTGTTCCCCTAAGTGAAGGGGAGAGGGAAGGTGGGGTTGGGAGCCTCCGAGAACGCTGGGCACGACTTGCAAGTTTTTGTAAGGCTGCGGGACGTCCGGGGTCGCCACCCCGGCAGGCAGAGGAGACTCACACCGCCCGGGACCCGCCTGCCTGGGGGCGCTCGCTGCGCTGAGCCACGGCCGGGAGCAGCGCACCGGCGTCCTGCCTCCGTGCAAACTCGGCAGTGGACTTCAGAGCGTGGCCACGGAGCCCGTGGGTCTGTCGGACACATTCTCACGGCGGCCACGGCGCTCAATAGACAGACATTCATCAGTCATCAAGCGACAAGGCACCCAGTGCCGTGCTGAGCACACAAAGAACAGTGACGACTGCACCCTAACCTCTGCAGAGCTCGGACGCACAGGGGAGACGAACGCGGAAACACGTCATTGCCACTCAACACGCAAGTGTAATACAGAAGCACGCCCCGAAGGCGGCAGGGACACAGAACCATGGCTCTACCTGCGACGTCACAGACGTAACGGCAGAGGAAGCGAAGGTTAAGCTATGGCTTCGAGAATGCTCCGGTTTCCCCGCGCGCAGGTGCCAGCCCGCGGTTTGCCACTGTCCCTGACCAGGCAGGGTCCACAGCGGCAGCCCCACCATCATGAATCGCAGCAGCAGCTGTCCCATGAGGGACGTGCAGCCTGAGTGAAAAGTAAACCTTGGTTTGGGTAACGCGTTGAGATCTGTGACCACAGCGGAACCCGGCCCCCCAGACTACTGTGACCGATGCTCTGTGTGACACGAGCACGAAGGACCGATGCTCTGTGTGACACAGAGCACGAAGGAACGAGCGTCGGGTTTTCAGAAAATCCCACCCCCACCCCGTGGCTGGGTGTCGGCTACATGACGGGATGCGAAGGGGGTGGGACAGGGTTGTATAACAGACTATTTTTTGGCATGTGGTGGATAATCCGCAGGCAAAGGAGTCCTGTTGAGCGTATTTAGAGATGTGAGCAAACCTGGTTTATAAAATAGGGTTAGGAAGCCGATGTGGATGTCCTCACATGATGATCCAGGAGAGGGGAGGGAGGGAGGAGAGGTGGGGAGGAGGGGTGGGTTCCTGTGGCCTCCGGCAGGTGGAGTGACCGTGAGAGAGAGAGAGTCGTGAACGCGGGCAGCGCACCTGAGCGCGGGAGGAAGGTGACTGTCAGGAAAGCTGATGACATATGTGATTCGGGAAACGTTGAATCTGAAGTTACTCCAGGACGTCCGTGTGACAACGACCAGCAGGTTCTTGGCAATGTACGTTTGGGTCCGGGAGTCACTGCATGGAATCGCTTCAACAGCAGAATTTTAGAGACGGTTTCTCTGCCTTTTCTCGCCGTGGCGCCTGTGAGCGACTTTGGCCCGTACAGAATGGGGAGGGGCCATGCACTGCTGTGGACATGGCTGCGCCCCAGCTCCCTTCCCCACCCCGGTAATTTTGTGATGAGCCCATCAAAGGCATTCTTCATTTCTGATCGTCATAGCTCCTTTCGATTCTTTCTCAACGTTTACGTCTGCCTGCTAATATTGCGGATGGTACATTCTAGTGCGTGGCCATGTTTCCTTTAGCGCTCTTAGCATTTTAATTGCCACCCAAGGGTCAGCGGTGCCAATTCAGCGCCAATGGGGGTCCCCAGTTTGGGGTGCAATCAGGGGAGAGACTTCCTTTAGTTGAAAGAGCTTGGCTGTGGGGCGACATGCCGTGAGACAGCCGCTCAACCGTGAGGCCGCAGAGCTGCGGAATGGCGTGGCCCCGATGACAGGGGCAGGAGGCGGGAGGCCTCAGCGACACAGGTCCAGCGTTGCCGCTCAGCCCAGCTTGGAGCTCCCGCCTGCGAAAGGCAGTCTTCAATGGAGACTGAAAGTACCTGTGACACAGGTGAGGCTAACTTATATAAAGGAGAGCACCTGCACCTGGTCACTGATTGGTCCATCTGTATGCAAATGAGGGCTCCAAATCCTCACAGTTTGGTCCAAATGGCCGTGTCCTGATTGGTCGGATCCCGATTGGTCAGAATGGAGCAGCTCTGATTGGTTAATAAGGATGCAAATGAGGCTATAGCTGCACGGCTCCTATTGGACGGGGAAAGTCTCAGTCCTACTGGTTCAATTTCAGTCCTAGGTGCTTTCTTAGAAGGGCGGGCTCAGGGGCAGGAGCACAGGGCAGGAGGCTCTGCATCCCGGTGAGTGGCTTTTCGCTGAAACGCAGCCTGTGTGAGCGACCTCTGTAAACAATGGCTGCCGGATGCTGGTGTGAATTTGAGCCGGATTAACCACGAGGAGTCCTTTATGGCGGGTACCATCTTCATTTTAAATTTTCAATCTCGTAATTCCAAAATCCCAGCTATATCTGAGTCAGGTTCTGATGGTGTCTTTGTCTCTCTGAGTTGTTTTTTGCCATTGGCATGCCGGGTGATGTTTTTGTTGAAAGCTGAACATGGAAAAAAAAAAAAAAAGAGCAAAAGGAACTGAAGTAAATAGACCTTTTGCGTGAGGTTTTGTATTTACCTGGCTAGGAGATAGGTTGTTATTTAATGTTTGCCGTAGCTGTAGAGGTCCAAGGCTAAAATTTTCTCTCGAGTTTTCGCTTTTGTCTCTCCTGCTGCCTTTGGGTGTCCCTAGAAACTTTTTCTTAAATAGAGTCTGAGCCTTACAGCTGTTATGGTTGCAATTCCCTCTTATACAGAAGAACCCTATTGAAGGGAGAACATTCTAGAACACTGCACTATGTCTCGGTCTTTTAATGAACCCATGCTCCTGGGCTGTGACCTTCACAAGTGCTTCTCAGCTTCCCGCCCCTGTCCCACCTCTAAGACTTTAAGTGTAACAAAAAGTCTAGAAGTAGGTAGAATTGGGTATTTTCTTTCCCCATGTCTGAGACCAGAGAGGACTGGAGTTGGGTATTTCTTTCATCCCACATTGGTTAGGCTCTGCTAAAACCCAGGTTGTTTGGACTCTGCCAGAGTAGGTTTCCTTGAGGGCGGGTCTTTGTTAAGGAGAACAAATGCTCTGCGTATGTTTCAAAATGGTGATTTTTTTCGCTCTCGCCGCCAGAAGCGTGAGGCAGGGTTTTCTCCTGTCTTCACCCTGAGAACCAGGTGGAGCTTAGGAGGGAGCATCAAGGCTGGGTCCCCAAAAGTTCTCCTCTCTCTAGCTGGCCCTGCTTAAGGTCCAGTCTGCCACCTGCTCTTTCCAGCTGCAGCTTCTGTGCCCGGTGAACTGGGATTCTCTATATCCACCTGGCTGTCTCTCCAGTTTGGGGGATGCTAGTTCGCCCTGTGACCTCAATTCTCTGGTCTATCTAAAAGAAGTTGTTGATTTTTACTTCCTTCAGCTCTTTTTCTTGTTCTGAGGACAGGAGTTATGACTTCCAACATCTTTATATGTTGGACTGGAAACCGGAAGTCGCATGTCGCTCTTAGGTATCACAAATATCTTTTCTCATTCTGTCATGTTTCGATTACCCACAATTACTTTCCGTCGAACATTAATCCTTAATTAGTCTGTCAAAACATCACCACCGTCTTTGCCTTCGGATTTGTCCTTTCAAAATTTTGTTCGAGAAGACTTTTTGTCCCCAGTAGAAAATATTTCTTTGATTTTTTTTTTTTTCGTATTGACTTTGTAACTTTACTTTTAACACTTGAGTATTTAAGTCATCTGGAACCTCCCTTTTCATATGATGATAAGGAATGATCTAGTTTTGGTTTTCTCCATAGCGTGAGCCTGTTTTCCCAGTGGAATCTGTGAAGCCACCCATTCTTCTCCATTCGATCTGTGGCGTATTATGCTCCCATTTACACACCCTCCTTTCTCCTAGGTCTCTGCTCACTTTTAATGGTCTACTTGTTTTTTCTTGTGCCAACACTCGGTGTTTCATTACTGTGTCAATGTCTAGTAGGACACACCTCTGTTCTTTTTTAAAGTCGAACGTGTTAATTCAAAAATGTACTCGAATTAAATTTCTTCTGTGTTGATTTTTGTGCCTCGTTTCTCTCATCTTTAACACAAAAGGAATATGGAGATTGCTTTAAAGGTGGGGTTTCAAATAAGCAAACAAACCCTCTCCTTTGTGTATAGGAGCATAGCTATTCATCCAGCGCCTGTTAGGACCTGTGCTCCAGGCTAATTTTGAAGGTGCTCCATCATGAGCCTGTCGCTCCTTCTTCCTCTGCCTCATCTAGTGGGGGGCGAGATGTACACTTCTGACAGAGCTGGCCGAGGTGACAGATGGTACGAAGAGGGATCTATAGTTGGGAACCACATCTTGGAATTGCTGGCGTCATTCTTTACAAAAAGCTAGCCATCCTAAAAAGACTCCACTCTTAGAGGCCACGTAGCATCACCAGCTTGTTTTTTAGGTGAAAATACTGAGGGCCGATGTGGTGAGGTTATTCGCCAAGATCTTGCACTTGCCTCTTCACAGACCAAAAGTCAGACCTTCTCCTTGATTTGTAGTCCATTGTTTTAACTACTCACTGCATCACCTGGCGTCCTTCAGCGAACACGGTGGATAGAGGCTCGAAGTGATCAGTTCTGAGAGAGAGCCCAAAATAAGTGTACTGTCCATTTTATATACAACCGATGGATGGATTGGAACGTGACACATTCTTCGAGTTAGTCACAAACATGAATCAGGACCTTACTTCCAGTCCCAAGCTGGAATTTTTTTTTCTTGTTTACTGACAACATTAGGCATCTTGGGTTTTAGTATTTAAGTAAAAAAAAAAAGGAGATTTCAAAGTCTACTGCAAATATTTTGAGGACGGCAAAGCTCAGACAGCAGGAAAGGGACCGAATTAGAAGCTGCAGTGACCTAATTGCCCTACCATCGGCAAATGACTAATTGATTCTGTACACACAGCTGCTGGAACCAAAGCGTGGAGACAAGGCCGGCCCATATTGTTGATATAAACCATGTGTCATTAAAAGTTAATATGTGGTTTTCTTTAAACTAAGAGGCTATTCTTAGATGACAGAGATAATCATCAACTGGTAGTTGCAACAGAAAAAAAGAGATGATCATGTTGCTTTCTATCAAGAAAGAAATTAATTTACCAACAATTAATAATGCATAGGACAATATTTATTGTATTTCTTGTAAATATTGTCATCTAACTATTTCTAATCTCTTATGATTCTTCTACCCTAAGCAATAGCCATTTATATTTTTTAGTGTTTTCTTATTTATAGAAATGCATATTTTCCACAGTATCAAACAATATTGTTAGTAAATATATTGCTCTGTGATTTAATCTTAGAATTCATGTGTGTGTGTGTGTGTGTGTGTGTGTGTGTGTTTGAATGTTACTCGCAGTTTGATGAGATAATTCTTTTGTAACTGTATTTGAACTGACCACTACAGCAGAGCTGACTTTGGCCTAGACAAAGAAGGCTTGGTCTGGAACAGCCTTCCCTTTTCGTCAGACAGCTTTTCACGTAAGCAGCACAAAATCAGCGCATTTCAAGTTCTTGGTTCAAACAACGTGAAACGGAGCAGGAAATCTCCTTTGGGTCTCGTAACGTGATGTGTCTTGTGGTCCAGTAAGGTGCAGGTTGGTGATTCTTCTCCCATCTAAAGCTGTTAGATGAGAAACAGCTTCAGATTAAAATCCCGACATTTAAGTATGTGGCAAAATGTATGTACCAAGATCTTCATTATAACAGCATTTATAATAATGAATAATTGAAAACAAATATACAGCCATATGGAATATATTCATTAATATGATATTTTAAGCAGCTACATAAAAGGTTGTTTTTAAATACAACTAATGATATAAAGAAATACTTGTGTTACGTAAGTAAAGACATTTGAATACAAAACTCCATTTCAAAACGATTCTAGTTACACACGGTATTCGATATATAATAAATGTTTTATTGAGGAAAAAGTGAGGTTATGCTTTGTGTATCTGTGTACTCATGTTCATAAAAATAATCCCCAAAAGAAATGTCTCAATTTCACATCATCTGGCATGTGAATTTATGGGCTATTTTAACATTTTCTCTACACATATTTCTGAAATTCAAGGCCAACTACAATTAGTATGAATGACTTTTATAACCAGGGAAAAAAAAATATTTTAAAAATGCTTTTTTCCACCTTTCGCGGCTAACAGTGAGTAGGACAAGTAAGGTCCAGTAAACTGGTTTCTGTATTAAACAGGATTCAGTTTCACAAGAAAGTCTCATGGTAGAGACAAGCTCCCTCAAACCTGGTCGCCGCTCAGCCCAACGATTACAAGTGGTAAACTGGAGGCGTGACATTTAGTGCATCTTGTGACTCACGCATACAGGATTATGGATCCCATGTCACCGGGCCCAGGACAAAAATACAAATGGTGGGTCACGCAACACATGTCTAAATGTTTTGAAGTGATAAGTCGAGCTAATTATTAATTAGATATAAGCTAACCATTAAATGGGACACGTTCTATTCTCCTACCATGACAGGCACATCTCCGTAATTATCTGAAGGCCAGGGTCAAATTCAGAATCTAAGGGCCTCAGCATTCTGAGACTGCATGGGAATTGGCAGTCTGGGAGAAGCAGCCCCTGGGCTGTGGCCGGCCCTTCTCCCTCCGCCCTAGCCTCCGGCCCAAACCATCATAAACAGGCCTGCCAAGCTGTGTGCCTGCACCTGTGTGGCTGCCCTGGGCAGTCTCTGGCCCTCAGGCTATGTGCACTGTTGGTGGAAGGGCCTGTGATTCACCTGTACAGGTATGCTGAGCACCCGGGGCTCTAGATTCTCAAGAACAGTGTAGAAGGCGGGCACGTCTGCTTAGTCCTGCAGACCCCTAATTCTGAAGTGGAGAAATGCTGTCGGAGGAGGCCTGGAGCTAGGTCTGGTATGTTTGATGCTGTCAAAATGATTAAAGGTGACCACGTAGGGGATGCGCATGAACTTCAAACACTTCGTGAAGTGGGCAGTCTCTGCTGCCATGGGTTCAAAGGGCTGCGAAATGGGGCGGAAGGCAGGAAGCTTTTATAGGATACAGAATAAGAAGCGAGGAAGAGAAAAAGAGAGAACAAGAAACAAAGAAATGAACACAGAGCCCAGAGTCAGCTTGGGGTTTGGGGCTGGATGACCCGACACACTGCATTGCCAGTCAAGCAGGGTATTCATGGGGACAGAAAAGCGATCTAAGTTTTGATTGGCTGGCATGGCCCCCTGGGCAGCAGCAGCTGCATCTCGGGCCTAGAACTTTATTTCTTAGATCTAATTTGAATTTTACTTGTTTTTGTCTAACTACTTCAAGTGAAAGCCGAGGAGGTCGGCTGAGGCATTCGTTCCTTTCTAGTACGTTCATTTAGTGCTACGCATTTCCCTCAAACGCTGCTTTGGTAGCATCCGGAAGTTGTTTATGGTTCCATTCGGTTCAAAATACTTTCTAATTTCCCTGTGATTTCTTTGACCCAAAGGATATCTGTGGTCTGAGTATATATTTTGTGTTCTTTTATTTCCTTTATGTTTCTTAAAGCATTTTAAATGGCTCAGTATATCATCTACCTTGGTAAATGTTTCATGCAGACTTAACGAGAATGTATATTCTACTGCTGTTGAGAAGAATGTTCTATTTATATCAGATAGTTCGAACTGGTTGATAGTGCTGTTCAGGGCTTCTCTACCCTCGTTCATTTCCTGTCTACTTTGTGACGTTGTAAGTCTTGATCACTCAAAGAGGAATCTTCAGATATGATTATAGATTTTATTTCTCTTTTCAATTGTATCTGGTTTTGCATCATATATGTGGAAGATCTGTTGTTAAGAGTGTACATTTAAGATTGTTATAACTGCTTGGCGAATGAACTTTCTATCCTCATACACTGTCCCTCTTTGCCACTGGTCACAGTCCTTGCTCTGAAGTCAGCTCTGTCTGATGCTATGAAGCCATTCCAGCTTCTTTTTATTATAGTCGGACAGTGTACCTTTCACTGCTATCCTAACCTTATGTTTGCATTTCAAGTGTCTTTCTCGTATAGAGCATACAGTTGGGTTTCATTTTTAAATCAAATCTGACAATCTAATTTTAACATATTTAGACCATTTACAATTAGCGTAATTATCGACGTTTGGATTTAAGTGTACCATTTATTATTTGTTATCTGTTTTGGTTTCTCTGTTACTCCTTTTCTAATGTTTTTATTATTTAAATATTTTTAGAATTTAATTTTAATTTCGATATTGGATTTGGGGCTATACGTCTTTAAATTTTATTTTATTAAATTTATTGGGGTGACATTGGTTAATAAAATTATAAAGATTTCAAGTGTACAGCTCAGTAACATGTCATATGGATATTGCGTTGTATGTTCACCACCTAAAGTTAAATTTCCTTTTGTCACCATGTATTTGACCCCCTTGACCCTACCCTATCTCCCCCCTCACCGTCTTTCCTCTGGTCACCACTGAGCTGTTGTCCATGTCCATGAGTCTCTGTCCTGAACCATACCATTTCACACATATGTGGGATATAAAACTGGCTGTATGTCCTTTTATGTCAGTTGTTACTCTAGAGATGACCATATATACACCTGTCATTGTACAGTCTACTTTGTGTCTGGGTTTGGTATTCTTTGACTTTTTCCTGATTGGGGTTTGCTGAGCTTTCCGAGTCAGTAAATTTATGTTTTTAACTACATTTCAGAAGTTTTCAACCATATTTCTTTAAGTATTTTCTCATCCCAGCCTTTCCTCCTCTCTTCTGAAACTACAGAGACATAAATTTGCTTGGCGTTTCACCTTTTTTCCTGTGATAGGAGTTTATCCCTGAAGAGCAAAATGTAAGTTTCTGACCTAGTGTGTTTCTAAACTCGTCTGTTCTATCATCTTTACGCTAAGGCCAGCGTGCCTTTAGAATGACATTTTTTATATTTATAATACCTTGTTTACAAAATGTTTTTGTTTTATCAGAACCAAAGACAGTGTTTATCAGCCAGGGTTAAGAAAGACAAAGTTCAGACAGCCCTCTAAGCTTCTGCCACTGTGCCAATCGCATTTTAAAATGAGAACTCGCAGCAGAAACCAAATCGATGCAGATATTTCCTTAATATATTTTTGGGGTTGGACTTTCTAATAGGATTTAATTCTTCCCTGAAACCTGCAAACGCATATTTCAACTTTCAACGTTACCAACAGCATAAGTGAGAAGTAGAGATAAATGGTGATCAACACAGTGTTTATTAGGGCAGATCTTTTCCTTTACCTCGAAAAATCAAAATAATCTCGTATTATAATCCTGGCTGTAGTCACCGAAGAGAGTTACAGTAAGAATCATTAATACGATTAGTTGCAACCTGAGACAGGAAACTACGCATAAATCCTCTCTAGTGGAAAAATAGTCACTGTGAGTGTCTTTCGTTTTCCATCATGAAAAGCAAAATCCTATGCACCAGGCACTACACTTGTCATCAGTTCCATTTGTGCTCGGATGCTTCGGAGAGAATGTGACATTAATGTTCTAATCACCCTTTCAGAAGGAGCTGACACACAGCTATGACCTATTTCGAACAGGCATAAATGTCAGTCGTGGGGACAGAGACCAAATGGGCTGCGTTGTCAACGTGTTGAGCTTTAGGATCCTGTAGGGCACTCAAGGGAAGGCACATGTCACACAGTTGAACGAATAGTTCTGAAGTTCAGAAGAAAATTCTGGATCGGAAATACAAATATGGCCGGAAAATATGCCTAAAACTTAATGTGTGTTCCCTGCTCTACACAAATACATTCAATTCGTTCCAGTGTCCCCCGGTCCTCTCTCACCGCCTCATGCCCGAGGAGCGAGTCTGTTGAGTGAAAACAGGAACAAAAGTTGTGACTGCGATGCGTATTTGGAGAGTAACGTTTCTCCTCCGTGTTGGAGATTAGATGAAAGCCTGAGCAGAGCGATAAAATAGTAACGACAACAATGATAATAACAGCAGAGTCTATCACAACTACGGGAGGGAAGAAATGGAGACACCTCATTCTTCAGTGTTGGGAGCTGATCCAACAGCTCCTGGAATAGGCTGGAAGATGATGGAGCGCTGAGTTGTCATTCTGCCAGCTGTCTTTGAAGGACCGTCGGCAAGTCGCTCATCACCCAGCGAGCGTCACACATGGAGTTGCACTAGCCAGCGTTTGAGAGATGACACAAACACCTCTCCTGTGGACAAGCCCAGGCCAACAGTGTGGACTCCTAGCCCCAAACAGAAGATGGCTTCCTGGACTGCTTGGGAGCTAATTGTGTTAAACCCGCACCCCTGGACCAAAAGAGGAATAAACTGAACCATTTGTAACTGCCTAACTTATGCCAGGGGCAATCGCTCTCCATTGACAACCAGAAATGGTGTCTTATCCGACTAGCGAGCGATCCAGCCGTAAACTCCCATCCCTAAAATCTGTTTTCTGAGGTTCCTATTGATGCCAGCCATATCAGCCTGTGCTCCTTCCGAAGCAGAGCTGAGGCTGAAGCTCGCATGCCAGGGCTTTATCTGGACCGGGGTCCCAGGAAGCAGGAGAGAGGAGTAGGAGGAGCGAAACGAGGGAAGGGGGAGAGCCGGTGCGGGGAAGCCCTGTCGAGCGGGCACCTGCCGCGGGCTCCCGGAGCTCAGGCCCAGCAGCCCTCCTGAGGAGCTCTATGAAATGCGTTTCTAAGGGAGGAGGGTGGGGCACGTCTCCACCTGCATCGCCCGTGTTCAGCGGAGGCACCCGCGAGGGTGAACTGGGTGGCACAGGGTGGGCACAGAGTGGGCAGTCTTGGGCATCCCATGCCGCAGCAGTGGAGGAGCCTGGGCAGGAAGTGAGACAGGTCTAGTGTGGGCCCAGGTGAGGCGCCGTCAGGTTACACCTGCGCAAAGCTGATGGAAGCCCATGGGGAATTGACTGCTCTGTCCGAGACTCAAGGAAGAGGTGGACCTGGGAAAACTCGAATGACATAGGAGTGTCCAGTGTGGACATTGCATTTAGATGATTGTCTGTAGAAAAAAAGTTAGGCCCAAGATGATTTGCATTTGTTTTTGTAGATGCCGGGGGTACTGGCACTTGATGACCTTAACCCCATGTCAAACATAGAGGTGATTCTCAGCTGAGCTGCAGTTAGTCCCTGGGTGAGTCCTATTGCCTTTTGGGTCACGACTTGGGAGCAGCTTTTCAGTGTGTCAATCAAAAGTTGATGGAGATTCACCAGATTTATCCTTCCCCTTGGTAGGTCTTAGAACCTCTGTCTCCATGAGCTTGCCCAATTACAGCTCGACCTCTCAGCTGTTACCTTGGAAACCAGAAAGGACTTCTGATATAAAGACCTCTAAATCACAGGGTCCCCTGGCTGACCCCAGTCCCCCTGTTTCCTGGCTCAGTGGCTCACTCAGTTATTAGCCCTCTGAGGCTACCTAGTATATCTTTCGCCATATTTTCTAGTTGCTTTTAGTGGATGAGTTTGTCCAAATTACTTACTCACCCATTTCACATTAGCGAAGTCATGTTTTAAACAAAGGTTATGAACCAATAAAGCACGACATAAAATAAATTATAAATGGTTAGTAAGCATTTGAAAGATACCAGTTTTCTAATTATAAAAACATTCCAATGAAAAAAGGAAATGATTTCAAATGTGAAGCTACGATGATTAAAAAAATGAGGATAACAGATAGAGGTTACCAGGCACCCTCAGCTACTGCTAGTGAGTCAAGCAGGAAGTCTCCAGAAAGGAACTTTGGCGCTATTAACAAAAATAGTAGTATTTTTCATATATATTGACACAGTCATTCCACTTCTGAGGAATCTATTCTAAGGAAATAATCTGAAATGTGAACAAGTATTTAAGCCCAATATATTTAACCTAAGTTATTTTTAATAAAGAAAACATTAAAAATTCTCTATAATATATAGACAATTAAATCACACTACACCAATACAATAGAATGTTATGCAACTTTTAAAATTAAATTTACGAAGCATCCCTCCGCCAGGGGAAAATACTTTCAAATAATACTAAGATTCAAAAGCAAGATTGAAAGAATACACAATATAAATTCAATTACTCTAAAAAATGCATAGGGAAAACTCTTGAAAAAAATATTTCAAATGTTAATATTGGTTAACTGACCCTGAAGTTATAGGTGTTTTCTCTGCATTTTTATAGTTTAGTTGCTTCCCAAATTTCATATGGAGTATACAATTCTTGAATAATCAGAAATAACTGGGAACAAAATGATGTGGCTTTTAATTAGAATTAATAATAGTAAATTATTTTTCCAGGATAAGATAAAGAATGCTGGTTAGTTTAATTTTCAGATAATTAAATATTTAGGATATGATGTATACTCCAAATAGAGGGCCTTTCAGGAATACATAATAGAACAAACCTAATATCAAAACTACACAAACAGAAGTCAGCTTTTCTCTTATAACTCATCGGGCACATCGACTGTTAAACTCATAAGGTTCACAATTACAAACATCAATTATTGTTCTATCGAACATTTTAATCTCTTAATTACCTTCCTCCTGCTTCGCTAGAGAGAGGCCCCAGCACTTTACACCTGGTGTTTCATTAATTTTCTGCACACTTCAAGGCAAACATTATTTTGTGTCCTTTACAAATGTGTCACACATTCACAGAAAAGCTTGTGACTTTGCCCAATTTTGCATCAGACCTTAGAGCCGGGACTTGAGCCCCAGTCTGCCCTCAGCTTCCCTGCTAAGCGCGCTGGAAATCCTGGGGACCGGCATTTATTTATTGGTTTAATATAATTTGTTTAGTCCCTCGAGGACGACTGATTTGCATTTCCCCTCTCGTGTTATATTGATCGGTAGCGCACTCTGTCTTCTACCTAATGGGTATTTGGGCACGGACTTGCTAGTGTCACTTTCCTGTCCATTCAGGCAGGATTTCACCCCGCAGGGTTCTCTGGCAGCCACCTCCATCACTATGGTGTCCTCACTTCAGTGTTGACACGACATCATTAGCAGCTGCACCACAGTCCTTGTTCGGGCTCAATGACGGAGCACAAAGGGCTTGGCAACCAGCGAGTGGCAGCCGGGTGGGGGCGTCTACGGTGCGGAGCCTGTGGGCAGAGCCGCCCCCTTCCCACTGAGCTGTGTGCAGGGCCCCGCTGTCCCTCGCCGGCCTGAGCCCACTTCCACCGACGGCCAACCTGGCTTCGTGCCAAGCGATGAACGCCTTGAACTTGGCCCTGGCTTTGATTTCTTATTTAACAGAGAGACAAACAAAACAAACGCCCATCTGCACACCCTGGTATAATGGCGTCTCCTGACATCCTGGAAACGTTTCAGCAAATGGACCTTCTTTCCTATAGGGCACGGGCGAGAGGGGCGGGGACCTAGGTGGCCACACCTGGGGAAGCTTCCCATCACATCACCTGATCGATATAACAAGAAATGCAGCACTGCAATATTACAGTTTTAAAAATCGTCCAGGGTCATATACACATGTGCTTATAATGTCGTGTGAAATTTTAAAACCAAGAAGTAAAATCACATGCACACTCCGAATACCACTAAATAAAAGTATTTATATACAAATGAAAGTAAAAATATATACTCAAAGCATTCATAAGCAATTGTATATTACCTGGTAGAAAATGGCGGACACTTAAACTGAATACAATTGTTTAAAAAATGTGTATTATAACATTTTGTGCAACTGCAGTGGGCTCTCTACAAGAAAGAATAGTTCTTTGAAGGCAATAGATAAATTTAAAAAAATTCCACTCTGTTGCATGATGAAGTACAAAATCATATTTCAAAAGAAAAGTACCTTTACATGTTTTGTTTTGTTTGTTTTTTCTGTATGAAAAGCACCACCCTTTCCTTTAAAGAATATCCTGAAATAAGCTGTTAGGCAAGTGAGCAAATGCCCCTCAGCCACATAGTTATATCAGTTTTCCTCTGGGCGTGGCTTTTAGGATGTATAGCAGAGGTTTGGGTTATAAAGCTTCCATCCTGTTTGTTCTTAATTTTCAATTTCTGTTTAATTTCCTCTTTAAACAGAGTTATTTAATCTTCTCTATATTAATCTCCAGTTGTGTGGACTTTTGTTCTTAACATATATATTTAGTTTAGTTTAGATAATACGATCTGTATTATTTATGTATCTTTTTTTGAAAAAACATGGACATTATTTATAGCCCAGTATTGAATGAATATTATTAAATGGTCCATGGGCATTTGAAAAAATAGTTGTTTTTTGAAATAAAGTTGGTCGCTTGGTTTTATTTGGAAAGGTTGCTGGAGGGATGATGTAGGAAAGACACTGGTCACTAGCTTACGTTTCATCCATTTTAAATTTTGATCAGTGGTCACTATTACCTACCCGTCCACATATATAAATACAAAATTCACACTTTCACAGGTTGGTAGATAAAAAGGAGTAGAAAACAAGTATCTACTTGATTATATTTAAAAATAAGGGCTTTTGTACTATTTTATGCCTTCCGATGATTCTATCACGCATAATTGCTTACTTTAAGCAATTCCAGCCAGTCGCATTTCACACAGTCGACTGAATGTCTGGCGTTACTTCTTACGATTGTTTGCCACGTGAGTATGGACGTACTAACCAGGATCGTCGGGAATGAACCAAAGCCTCTAAAATTTGAACTGCAGTGTAGAAAAAAACCTCATCATCTGGAGAAGAATTTTGACTTTGACAGTTTTATTCCAAATTTACTGGCAAAATGTTATGACCAAGCCAATACCGGAGAACTCCACCTGCTTCTCCAGGGAAATAAGACCAGGACAGAAGGCAGATCCGACTATAAAATGTCAGGATATAAATAATGTGTCCGGGGAGGAAGAAAAAGTGTAAAGTCCTGGAACGGGTCTCTGAGGAAGTTGCAACATCACCCCATGTCTGAGGTCATCTTGTCCTCAAATCTCGAGGTCGTTTTTCTTACTGAGCTAAAGTCCAGGTTTCCCAATGGAACAGTTGAGCAACCACAGAAATTAAAGATGGTCTCATTCAATCTCTTCCTTTTACAGCTGCAAGACAAAGAAAAGAAAAGAAGAGAAAGAAAGAATGCTTGGGGGAGGGGAGGGGTGTTGAATAAATAGCCCGAAGTAGTCGCAAAGCTAGGCTAGAATGTAGCTCTTTGCATTAAACCCCGGATGTGAAAGCTCGTCCTTGGACAGAATGGACTGAGGGGACGATACCATGCCACAGCTGGAGTCCCCACAGACTCCAGCTACCAGAGGTAAACTGGACTTGAGAACATTTAATCCACAAGTTAAAAGATGACTCCTGAGAAAAAAGTGCCCCAGTCCAGTAGGTGTGAGAACCGATGAATTTCCTCGAGGTTAGCCGAATTTGTGTCCGCTTGGTTAGTAAATCGGTTAGCTGGTTTTACTGAAGGAGTCCCAGGGTCTCTCTATCTTCACTGATCACTAAAAGGGGTGCGTAAGAAACGGTGTATCCCAAATCCACGCGCTACAGAGCAGCATTTTCATAGACCGTCCCTCTTCCACGGAGCACAGCTTACGTGGTACGAACTTTCCAAGTTCAAAATGCTTCACCGAGACTTCAGAGTTTCTCTACAAATTTAAATCTCTGTGCTTCACTTATCCCCTGACTCTGTTCTCGGACTTTCCATGAGGATATCCCTGACTTCCCAGAATAGTTTGTTCCGTCCTCAGACTGAACCACGCTTCTCTCTCCACTCTGCAGAGCTTCATAGCTCCTTCTCTATGGAATAATCTCTAATTCTCTCTGTTAGAATTCACCTATGTTACCCTTTTATCACTCAGTAATCCTTTGTTTAATTTAACAAACATTTGGAAAGTGCCTAGTATGTGCCAAATAAACAGAATGCAAACCAGTACCCCACGGAGCTTCAATTCTTGTGAGTATGTCGAGATGGGGAAGGAGAGAAAATTTGAAATTAATAAGTACACCTGTAATACAACATTTTCTCTCTTACATGGTGTTCTTTTGTGATACCTTAGGGAGTGTATACATTTGTCTCCTTTTAAACTTGTTGAGGATGATACCGCATTCGGCTGCGCAGGCTGCCGTAACAGAATGCCACAGACGGAGTGGCTGAAACAGAGACATTTAGAGAAAGTTCTGGTCTCTCTTCCTCTCTCTCTAGGGACACTAATTCCCTCATGGGGACACAGCTCTCATGACCTGTCAACACGTCCGTTACCTCCCCAAGGCCCCACCTCCAAACACCATCACGTTGGGGCGTAGGGCTTCAACTCCAAATCTGAGAAGGACGCGGACATTCAGTCCGCAGGAATACTATTTCTCAGTCATTTTTTTAATCTCTCTAAGAGCTCAGCAGGTGCTTTCTAAGTCTTCAGTAAACATGGCTGTATTTCATGTTTCAGAAAGAACCATCTTGCAGCATCTAGAGTAGGCATTAGTAGGACGCAAACCCAGTGCATGGGGGCAACAGGGCTGGCGAGGGACCGTTTGGTGTCATTCTGGACATGGGAGGTGGAGGGCTAGAGGAAGCTGGCAGTCTTTCGGTGGGTTTGCCAGGATCCTGTATATGTCTCTTGCACCCATGTTGACTTCATCAGGATCCCCTAAATGTCCTGTATTCGACTTTTGTCAGTAAATTATAAAACTTTGGCAATTAGAGCCATTTTTCAAAGTTTTAACTGGGCATCCTGCATTTTATTTGCTAAATACGGTAGCTTTACCTTTTGGATATATGAAAAAGGCTGAACCGTTCATTTTCATGTGACTCTTCTAGATAGAAACAGAAGTCCCAGAAAAAGCAGATAAAACAGTTTCTATTTAGGCACTTGGATACAAACAAGAATGGAAAAAGAAGCTGCCTCTCTCCTTCGTGAAAAATGGGTGTTTGTTGGCTGGATGCAAACAAGAAAGATAACTTTTACTGCCTGCCCGGCATACAGTACCAGCTCAATGGAAATGTCTTCCCCAAACTACAGAAGAGGAAGCATATCCTCTATAGACCTCTCCAGATGCTGTGATTCCCCAGCCGCTGGCTGCCCCAGCATCTACCCAGCTCCTGAGGCGTGCCCGGCTCTCCCGTCCGGTGCCCAGAGTTTAAAAATGAATACGGCATCTGGGGTAACATGTTGTTTATTTATTTTTCTAGTTGATTATTTATTCATTTACGTAATTATACATGTATGGTCTCAGACTTATTCCAGAATGTACCGACGGTGGCATCTGTCATGCACTAGTATGTAATAAAATGCATTCAGAAATAAGTGAGGAATACGCAACTCCTAATGTATGAATAGACTGAAAAATTTTAAGAAAAACATAAACTTTTTAGAAGAAACTGTAATATTCATATACATATATATGTATATGGATATATACATATATATATACACCCACCTCTATAAAGTTATGCGTAATTTAAATCTTAGGTATAAGATTTAAAAAATCCACCCACGAAATGAAAAAGGAAAATAAACAGGGGAAACACATGCAATCTATTTAAAGTATAAGTGGTTAATATTCTTTGTAGATAAAAGACTTTCATAAATAGTAAGAAAAAGGTAAATATCCCCATCCCAGTGTGGCTGAGGGACGTGGAGACAGCTGCAGCAGGACCATGAAAGAGACCACCGGAAACAGCCTTTGGTGTAACCTTGAACCCTGGTGCCGGCTTTAGCACTGTGTGATTACCTGCCCCGATTTATGTCTGCCTGCCGGGCTTGTCTGACATAACTATCTAATATTGATGGCTGATTTGCGATTATGTATCCATACGGTCAGGAACCTCCATCATGCTCAAGGCCATCTCTTCTGGACCGTGGGTCAATTACCTGGTCATGACCTTCATCATGTGATCTCACAAGGCGGGAGTGAGCCTCGCACCCTCCCACATGTGCTCACACACACAATAAATTTACTAGCGCAGTAGCTGGCATACGTTTAAAGCTCAACATAAGTTTTCTCCTTTTTTCAAGTTTTGTCTGAGGTAAAAGCCATGTTATTTCAGAAAGGAGAAATGCACAAGAGCTGGTTTAAGGAGGAACCATTACAAGGAAGTACGGATATCCCAAAGGATTTAAGGGCGGAAAATACAGCCAGTCTCATAGCCAACTGGGACAGAAAATGGTCTGTCCCCGAAGAACAAGAAAATGGTCTAAGGGGCAACGAGGGGACAGGGTGTCACACAAGGGGCCGTGGAAACAGAACCGGTCTGCGTGTCTCAGGGACGCTGCCGGTGCCATGGAAGGTGCATTTGTCACAGGCGTGAGGACAGATGTCACCATGGCCACATCACCGTGACACCTCTCACTCATAATAAATGGGGCATCAGCAAGGAAGACCAGGGACAGGTTCTAACGAGTCTCTCTTCAGGGGTATCATTCAAATTTTGTCTTTTGAAATTTCCTGATCCCTCGACCCACCAACTAAGCTATGTCTCCACAGGACAGAAATGTGATGACAGTGAAGATGCTACAAAGTGACCGCCTCTTGTTTGGGAGGATAGAAAAACGGGAGAAAATCTCATGCAAATCCACGAATCCGCCTCCTTAGCCAATGAGACTGTTCCGGAACGTAATTCAGCTGGCTTCTCAGTAAACACATCCTATTGACTTAACTCTCGAGAGACGAATTTTCGGTGTCATGGAGATACTTGTTTCATTTCTAAATAATGGGGTACTGTCTCCTTATTGACAGAGAACAAGATGCTAAGATGGAAGCAGCACATGTGCAGTGACTTGGGAGATAAGCGATTTACGTATTCGTCCAAAATTAAAATGAGTTCCACATGCAGTGAAGAGAACAAGAATGTCCCCTGAGAGCTGGCTTAGGAAAGACGGTCAGAAAAGGCCGTGATGAGCACACGGCGTGTTTCACAACTTCAGTTAATGGCCCTCTCGCTCTGTCATGTAGAAATTGGAACTTTCTAGATAATTAATGCAAAGTGTCTCACCGTTTTTGGTATGTTTCTCCATACAGACATGTCCACGAATTAGGTCAAGTGTCCTATACCCTGTAACTTGATAACCGGGACTGGTTTTGTCATCTGTGTTATTTTTTCTAAGAAAGAAATTTCTCCTTTGCCTCTATCGGCTAGGGAGGAAAAAAATGATTTTGATCAAATTGAAGCAAACCTTAATGTGAAAGAAACTGCTACCATGAGCAAACGGCCATAAAACCAGCAAAGAAAATGAAAGAAAATATAGAATAGGTCCCTGGTGTAAAGAGCGACTCAGGTGTTCCCAGCGTGTGAGCAGTGACCTGATTTTTTATGAACCTAAATGTCCCTGTTCAAATTCTGACCTGATTTTCCTTCGACTTTATACTAACATATTTAGTTTTCGCATAGAGAGGCTTTATGCTAAAAGCAAGAGATGGATGTCTGTGAAAGTACTATGATAACATTTGATCAAAATTTCCTCAGCAGAGCCCTAAAATGCCACCCACGGCAAGCCTTCGGGGAGTCCACAGACGTCTACTAGCGCTTCTGAAGTTTTCTATTTGAGGATTTTAGGACTTTCATTTTCAAAGTGGTGTCTCGATCGTATGCTGCAGGAAAAGCGTTTGCCGGCGTGCGTTTGCTTTTGTGTTCGTGTGTGTTTGGAGAGCAACGAAACAAACCCCACGCACACGTCACCCGTCTGACAACAGAACACGTCCAGCGCCTCAGAAACGCCTTCTCGATTTTGTCCTCTGAGCCCTCCGACGGCAGCCGCTGGATGCTCCGTTGGTCCCTTCCAGAGTTCCACGGGTGCCTTCTTCATGCATATTTGTACATATAATAAATATGCTACATAGTTGTCTTAGAAGTCACTTTGTCAGGAAAGGGCAATTTTGCCACCCTTGGTAAAGGCTCCAGATCCCAGATCCCAGGGGGTCGCGATCCGGCTTCACTTTACCTGAGACCTCAGGACATGGTCAGAAGTGAGCCCTTCGAGGATGTTGGAACTGGGAGGGGGGCTGGAGGGGTCCCGCAGGGCGTGGATGGGGGATGGGCAGGGGTAGGATGCGTCCTCTTCCTCTACGCTCCGCGTAACCAGCCCGCAACTCCCTTATTCGGAGAAATGCTCCTCTGTGGGTGACGTGAGTGACCTCGGCTGGTTCGGGCAGCAGTGGAAGGCAGAGCAGGAACAGTGTGGATTTCTTTGCTCTCAGCTCTGGTGTAAGTTCGCGGTGGCCCTCGGAACCGCCTGGAGTTCCCGGGGCTTCTCTCATCTGTCGCGTCGTCTCTCGTCCCCACTCCTGTTCGCTCGGAGCCCGTCCCCTCGCCACCCCCAGAACACAGCTCAGCCTGGCACAGAAAGGAAACTCAGTTCTTGGTGACTCATCCGCCAACTCCACATTGTGAGGTCAGGGAGATGGATGTAGGAAGAGGGAATTGTGCAAAGGGAGAAGTCCCAGCGATATCGGGGACCTCATTTTGGCCAGCTGAGGTGGAAGTCTGGACCCACTGTCAAACCCAAACCGAAAGGCAGCATCAGAAACTTGAATGTTGGGGTGCGGTTGAACCCCAAAAGGGATAGCGAGCCCAGAAATTTTCATTTTTTCTATGCAAATCCAGACATCCAGTTGAGTGCAGTTTCTGAGATTGCAGGCCAGTGGATGCTATGTGCATACTCGTGAGGGTCCATGGGTTTTCTGTGAACTTTTGCATTTTATATGTTGGTTATATGGTTAATAAAAATAATGCCGGCGTATCCGAGATCATTTACAACCCAACACTTCCTTGTAATTCAATACCCGAATCTATATTTTTGTTTACAATTGTTTTGCCTCCAAGAGACAATGTAAAGATGAATTATTCAAGATCAATACTTCGATAAATATGTATGAATCCCACACAGTGGCCAAAAGCCCAGTGTTAAAATACCAGTGATTAACCCGATCCCCGATGTACCCAGCTTTCTGGCCGCAAAGACAAACTCCTGTCCCTTACAAACCTTACGATGGAAGACTTTGGCTTTCTAGGTTGAGATCCTGAGCTGACGTCACCGCCCCCTCACAGCGGTGGTGGAATGTGTTCTTCTAAGAGTCGTGTGCCGATGATCGAAGAACAGAGGTACACTCCAGCCGAACAATGCCCTGAGCCAGGTGCGGCCTGAATGATGTTGCAGTGCATTGGGCTGATGGGGATTCTGAATGAACCGGGAGAGCTGAGTCAGCACGCAGAGGCGCGCGCTCGGACCAGAGGCGGTGAGCATTCAGCACCTGATTGCGTTGATGTAGAATTTCGTCCTCTTTGTGCGAGTTTGGGTCGTACCTTCGGCAATACGGATAACAGCTAATAAGTGAGGATTTTATAAGAGATTTTTAAATTAATAATGTATTTTGAAGGCACAGCTGAATAAGGTGACAGCGGTTTAAATGATAATGATGACGACCCCTAGGATGGGCTGCATGCTCAGAATTAAGAGTTAACAGAGGAAAATATAGACCACAAAACGTCATCTTCCAACTGTGAGTTCCAATAAAACTCTTTTAGCTTCGGCAAACATCCCCAGTCGCTATGAATTGATATTGGTTTTGATTGTTGGGATATTTACTTAGTAAATGTGTTTGGTTTTACAGATGTATAAGAACTATAAACACAATGAAAATAATATGTCGACATAGACTATACGTTGAGATTTTTTTTCCTTTTAAAGCAGGTCCGCATCAACTCTGGAGCTTTGTTAAAAATAATGAACATTGCAGCTCTGATTACGTAATTCAGGATCAACCGGGACGAAACCTCAGAATGTGTCTCAAAGCATGGCAGGCGAGTCTGCGATCTGGACATACAATGACAGTCTCCCTATCCTGGGCCAAAAGTTTGAGTTCCATTTATTTTATTCAGTTTTTCCCTTTCAAATTAATTACTTTCTGTCTTATAATTTTAACTCTTTTCACTTACTTTCCTTAGAGTGCTTTAATTTTTCTCACTTCTTGAGATGAGTACTTAATTGATTGATATTCATCCTTTAAAAAATACAATAAAAGCACTTAAAACATGGCTTCTACATTCAATTTTAATATTTAGTATTTTTTCAGTGTTTTTTTCCTAAATAATTCAGAGTTAAAGTTTTAATTTTGTCTTTGACTTACGCCGCCCCTGTGGCAGCACCAGGGGACTAATCCAGTGGGTCCTGTCATTTCCGATTGCGGGTGCCCTTGAACGTGGACTCCAGTGAAGCGGCACATGAATTTACTTCATGTCCCAAACTGGAAATCCTGGAACACAGAATCACTTCTCCACCCTCGAATCACCGCGTCATTGTCTTCCTGAAGATTCCTCGCTCTGCTGACGCCTGCAATGCTCCTCAGAAATTTCGGTATCATCACGACTCACCCTGCAAAAACCCGATCGGTGGCTGCCGCGTGCCTTCCCGAAGTTCATTGCCGGACGTCCTAGGAGGTCGGTTCTGTTCGTACTTCCTAAGCATCATTTTTCGTTACAGCCGCTAAGTCCTTGGCTCACTTTGCTTGAGCTGTTCTATCTTAAGAGAGTTCCCTTCTATTTCCGGAAATGTTTCCAGAGCTGGCAGGGATTTTCCCCGTATTCTCGTAGTCTTCGCTCAGTTTGGTAGATATTGGTTGAGTGCAGACTTTTCTCTGGGACAGTGACATCAGGAGAGACAGCCTTGAGGAAAAGTGTTCAGAGGGCATTATAAATAACACCAGCCTCTTGTCAGGCCTCTTTACCCATCGGGGTGGCTTTTATGGGACACTGGCCACTTCCGCAGGGCGTGAGTTCACTTCGAAGCTGGAAGCCTTGGGTCTGTGATTCAGGTGTGACCAGCCCTTCTCACTCTAACCTTGTATCGTGCCGGAGCAGGAGCCCGCATACTGAGTTTCACAGAGCACCCTTCCCTGGACCAGTTCCATGGCATCCTCCTGACAGGGATCAAGCAGACCCCCAGTGTACGACACCCCTCGAGATACCAGACATGTGGCTACGGTGGCTTCATCTGACATAGAACTGTAGCTCCTGGCAGTGCACCTGCTTCGTGGGCACGCGCCCGCCGTCGTGCAGGCGGCCAGCAGCACTGGCTTCTCCATCTGGCCTTGGCAGGAGAAGTCTATCCTAGCTACAGGAATTTGGGGGAGGAACCTCAAATGCATCTCCATTGCTAGGGAGCTGTCTTTATAATCAGAAAAATGAAGAGCGTCCAGGGTCATTTTAACATGTGGTGACATTTAGTGACTCTCCCTAACACTAAGCCTGCAAACCCAAGTCTTAGCCATGAAGCTGGAAGCCCTTGACCTAGCTAGTTTCTACTCTCCTGCAAACCTTCCAATGACATCAGCTGGAAGGGACAGATCATTGTTGCCAATCGCAGCCAGAAGGTTGAAGAAGGCTCTGAATGGTGGACTGGCCGGCACCCTGAGTGGCCTTCCAGACGGAGACTGAGGACGGCAGCAGTGCCAAGTGGGGCCCCTGCAGCTCTCGACGCAGAATTAGCAAAATTAATCGTGTGGCCCATGCTGCTACCAAATCGAAAAGCGTAGAGAAAGAAAGTGCGCGGAGTTGATTCCAGGGTCACCAAGGTAGAAAGAGCCCAGGGTCAGCAAAGGATGATGAAGCAAGAGAATCTTCGAGTCGAGAGACAGTTGCGAGAACTTTTGGGGGGCATGTCGTCTTTTTGCACAAGCCCTTCCAACTACATTTAATCAACGCTTTTTTATTATATACCATTATATTAGTTTTGGGTACATGACACCATTTGATCCTTGTGAACATAATTCGCTTTGGTATACACTACAAAGTGATCGATCACCACAGTAAGTCCAGTCACCATCCATCACCATACAGTTGACCCCCGTCACTCATTTTGCCCACCCCCCAACCCCTTCCTCTTTGATAACCTCCAGTCTAGTCTCCATATCTATAACTTTTGGGTTTTTTGTTGGTTGGTTGGTTTTGTTTTTTAGATTCCACATATAAGAAAAATCATGTGGTGTTTGTCTTTCTCTCTTTGACTTATTTCTCTCAGCATAATACCTTCCAGGCCCATCCATGTCGTCACAACTGGCAAGATTTCCTTTTTCATGGCTGAGTAATATTCCATTTTAGATTTACACTACACCCATTTTATCCGTTCTCCTATCGATGAACACTTAGGCTTTCTCTATAGTTTGGCTATTGTAAATAATGCTTCAATGAACACAGGGGTGCGCGTATCTTTTTGAATGAGTGTTTTCTTATTCTTTGGAAACAAACCCGGAAGTAGACTAGCTGGATCATATGGTAGTAGTATTCTTAATTTTTTTAGGGACCTCCATTCTGTTTTCCATAGTGACCACATCAATTTGCATTCCTGCCCACAGTACACGAGGGTTCCCTCTTCTCCACATCCTCGTCAATCCTCGTTATTTGTTGGTTTTCTGATGATAGCCATTCCGGCAGCTGTGAGCCCAGAAAAGTCAAGGCATAATAGTAGAACTAAACTATCTCTAGCGTGGGCTTAGCCTAAACCTGCTCTAACAGAGCACTTCAAAAAATCTGTCCGATCCAAAAGCAACTTAACTGCCTGCCCCAAAGATTTCATATCCCATTAAGATGACATCGACAATGTGGCATTCATTGTACAGCATTGAATTAAAAAGCACTAAACATATGAAGAAGCGGGAAACTAGGACCCATCACCAGCAGAAAATCAGTGGAGACAAAAAAACAAACCTATAGGGACAAAGATGATGGAATCGACAGACGAGAACTTTAAAACAACTATTGCATCAAGATTTTAAAGGATACGTGAACATAATAAGGAACAGAATAGGAAGAGTTAGTATCATGGAATCCAAGAAGAACCCAAGACAGAAAAGAACGGAGAGAAATGTGGGTGTCTCAGGTCAAGATGGAGATGTTAAACTTGGAAATGAGAGACGTTTATTTCTCTGCCTTTGAAGGGAAGGGGAATGGAATGGATAATAATGAGGGAAAATGTACTGGATCCAAGAACTGTAAGAAAATTCATGCCAGATGGCCTCGTTCCGAGTATGAGAAATTTCATGGTAAAATCGGAAAAAATATCTGCCGGAATTAAGACAAATAACGTGGGTGTGAGAACCTGGAAGCAAATGATAGGACACGATATATAAGTAAATAACTGCATTAGACCTTGCTAATTTCCAGAAGAGAAAGCCGACTTATTCCATGACTTTCCGCATCGGAGTTTGAAGTTTGGCAAGACCAATGTGGTGCAAGTTTCGTCAACAGACAAAAGGGTGTTAGTTAAACCAAACTATGTAGAAAGAACTCAGGATATAATGACATAATAACGTAATAATTAAAAAAAAAAAAGATCAAGTTCCTAGAGATTATAAAAATGGCAGCATGGATTCAAGGAAATTGGGGGTATGGCAGCAACAGGGGAGACGATTTTATCAGAAGGAGCAAATCACGTCAGGTGAGTGTCAATGCCCGGACTCACAAAGAGGTTATCGAGTAGAACTGAAATAAGGTTGGATTTAAGAAAACAATGGAGCCGATCACAAAAGTGGTGGAAGTTTATGGGGTAGAGACAGATAGGGACATCCAAGTGTCAAAGTCCTCAGGAAATTTCGAGGTTCCTTTCTGTATGGTGGATACAGTGTGTCACGAATTAAGTCACATGTTGCTCTTTTGGAAGGAGGCTGGGGGAGGCGTCCCTCACGGAGGCGTGAGATATACGACCACTCACGCAGGCCCTAGAAAGGCTCCTGGCCGTTAGGTATCAAGAAGGATGCGCTTTTCTCTAGCCCATCACGTTCGCACACCAGATCTATTCAGAACCTTCGGCTTTTAGGGAGCTAATGAATTTCTCAAATCTTTTAACTCGAAGCAGTGTTAATAAAAAGAGAGGGGAAAATGCTAGGTAATGGAGAAATTTCAATGAGAAGAAAATAAAGCAGCCCAAAGGGGCTAGGAACATGTCATTTATGATTTCAGCCGAGATCCGTCCTGCAGGCCACACCTTGTGCATACCTGGGCTATGCGGCTCTGAAATAGGTTCCAGGATGAGTCTAGGCAAAGACTCTTCCTGGACCACTGTCAAATTCACTGCTTGAAAAACTCGGGTGTAAGCCAAATCTTTTCAAAGGAAAGATTTCCCTCACCTGTGGTAAACTCAGTTCTGCCCCCGTTTCTCAGCAATTATCCACAGAAGCGTGAATAGAAAAAAATTCTATCTATAATCTCTGGGCGTGTCCAAGAAGGCAGCTGGGGGCAGGGTGGGAAATTGGAGAGGAGAGATGCACGCTGTTTCGTCCGTATCCAGGGAGTTAATCTCCTCCTTTGAATAAGTCACAATGATTTGACAGCTGTAATTAGAACTCGCCCCACACGAAAGTACATTTTCTATTTTCCTGCTTGAATGCATAGGGATTTACTATTTATCCTTGATTTTCCTCTCTGTGTGTGCAAGTGTATGTTTTCATTTATAAATAAAGCAATGACAGTTTTCAAACTCTCCCTCTTGTCCAGAGTTACATAACAGTGGCAGACAGTACCTAGGTCACAAAGGAATCTTGACCTTCGTTGGTCGCTCAGGCCCCTGAAGCCCGTGCTGTACCTGCAGGAACAGGGGACAGCATCCTCACTGCAGCCTGAACCTGTACCTTTGCAACGTACCCATTGTGGAGAGGGTAGAGGACGAACACACAAAGCATGATTAGGTGTCGGGAGCGTGTGCTCTGCAGTTTCTAGCTCACGGATTTTGATAAAGCATTTCAATTATCCACATCGATTGTGTTCAAAATTCCCATTCATTATGTTATGGTAATGCTTCAAACGGCAAGACTTTGCGAAGGCGGTCTCTAAATCTAGGTGGCATCGTGCAAATAGTAGTCTAACGATCTGTGTCATGAAAGATTTGTAATTAAGTGTGAACTTTCATAATCGAAAATGGATTTAGCGAGCGATATCTATGAAAAACGGCACAATAAGGAAATCCAAAAATCCTCTCCTCCATCGAAACAGCAAGAACACAGGCAAAAACTGCCAGAATTAACATTTTCGAAACTCAGGAAATTACCCCAAATATTTCAGCAATCTAGGAAGCCTTTATTCAAGACAAACATCTGAATCTCAGAACAGTGGGATATATGGCATTTTCACGGGCTTTATGTCATCCCACCTCCCCAGCCCTGCAGCAGGCTGGGAAACGGACAGCCTGCGACTGTGGTAGAGACCAGCAGTCTGGCAGACAGTGGAGGGAGGGGAACGTGGGTCTCCTTAAAAGCCCCGTTTCCTGATTATCGTCATCATTTGTCCTGCCTCCTAGTTCCTTGGCACACCTTCCTCACAAGGTTATCTTTATTTCCTCTGTCTTGGAGATTGCCCAGTGCAAAGAGGTTTCTTCCCGCCCCAGAAATGTTTTTAAAAACAATCAGTCAAAACCTTAACACTGTGGTTGCTGAGGCAGCAGATAAGAGTTGGTGTGAACAGTAGGGTAAACAAAGAGCTTGAAAGGTAAAGCTGAAGAAGGAGATGTCCATCAGAGCTTTGAAAAGTTCCAGCAAGTTCCAGCAAAGGTAGATAGCCATGCACATGCCCAGGAGAGATCTGACAAAGCCCTAAGCTCTCACCTTGTGCTAATTTTGAGTCTCTGCCAAGTAGGAAGTAAAGGCTAAGGCAGAGTTGTAAGGGACCTGGCTGAGTGTGGGCGGTGTGCTCCAATACACGTACACACACACGCACACACACACACGCACACAGCTGCTCAGAAATGATTGGGGATGTATGAGTCTCAAGATAACCAAGCAGAAAACCAATTTCATAGAATTAGTTCATAAAATTAAACAAACAATAGCAACAAACAGCAACAGTAACAGGCCACAGGAAGAAGAAAGAATCTGACTCCTAAAAGTCCCATTTTATAGTATTGGAAATATCCAATTTTCAACAAAAATTTGAGACGTGAAGATAAATGAGAAAGTATGGCTCTAACACAAAGAAAAAAGCAATTAACAGAGACTTCGCTGAAGAAGCCCATACATCGTACTTACAGAAAACATTAAATGAGCTACTTTAAATATGTCTGAAGAACTAAAGGAAAACATGAAAAGAATATCTCCCCAAGTGAGAATACCATTATAGAAATTATTAAAATCAACCAACTATAAATTCTAGTGCTAAAAATTACAATAACTGGAATGAAGAAAAAAAAAACTTATTAGTTGGGCTCAACAGCAGATCTAAGCAGGTAGAAGAGATAACCAGCAAACTTGAAGACATGTCAAGTGAAATTGCCCAGTCTGAAGGATAGAAAGAAACCATAATGAATAAAAGTTAACAGAGCGTCAGAGAACTATGGTGCATCGTAAAGCACGGCAGCATTCGCATAAAGGAAACTTCAGAGAAAGAGAAGGGGAAGAGGCAGAAAGGATATCTGAAAAAATAATGGCCGAAAGTTTTCAAATTTAATTTTTTAAAAATTACACATCCAAGAAGCTCAGCAACTTCTAAGTAGAATAAATTAAAAGTGATCCGAACCTGCTCATACCATAGTCAAACCATCAAAAACCAAAGACAGAAACCAATAGGTAAATTAGAAAATACTTTGAGATGAACATATCTCAAATAAAGACATATTATACGAAAAAAAAAAAAAGTTCTGAGATGCATCCAAAGCAGTGCTCAGAGAGAAATTTATAGCTTTAAATGTGTATATTAGTTACAGTTCATATATACAATGAGATATTCCTCAGCCATAGAAAAATGAAATCCTCGCATTTGCGGTAGACCTACAGGGCATTATGCTGAGTGAAATAAGTCAGACAGAGAAAGACAAATGGTCTCACCAATATGAGGAATCTAAGGAACAAACTAAACGAAAACAGACTCACAGATACAGAGGACAATCTGGTGACTGCCAGAGTGGAGAGGGGTGGGGGCTGGGAGAAAAAGGTGAAAGGTCGAAGTACTAACTAGAAGTTACAAAATCATCACAGGGATGTAGAGCACATACAGCATAGGGAATACAGTCGGTAGTACTTTAATGGTGGTGTGTAGAGCCAGATGGGTGATGGAGTAATCGGGGCATCGCTTCATAAACTATATAAATGTCTAACCAGCGCACTGTGTTCCTAAAACTAATATTAAAAAATACCTATATTAAGAGAAAGGATCTCAATAGTCAAACCTTCCACCCAAGACCGTGTAGAAAGAGAAGGTATGTAAACCTCAAGCAAACAGAAAGAAGAAGATAGTAAAGATTAGAATGGAAATTAAAATATAGAATATAAAACCAGCGGAGAAAATCAATGAAACCAAACGCTTGTTCGTTAAAATTAACAAACATTTAGATAGATTAACCAAATAAAAGAGAAGACTGGAATTACTAGAAAGATAGTGAGAGGGAACATTTCCACGTAACATACGGGAGGAAAAAAAGGATTATAAAGGAATACTTTAAACAAGACGCCTTAGATGAAATGAGAAGATTTATAGAAAAACACAAACTACCAAAACTACTGTAAAAGAAATAGACCATTCAAGTAGACCTATACCAAGTAAAGAGACAATGAATAAAAATTAAAAAAAAAAAAAAAAATACCCACACAGAAAAAACAGGTCCAGCTCACATTACTGCTGAATTCTCTCAAACACTTACAGGTCCACACAGAGCAGTTCAATTCCCAGATTTCCAACCCCGACCCCAGCAGCAAAAAGTTTCCTCCCTCTCTGTCCTCATAGGAAGATGCGCCATCCACACGCCCAGGTTCCTGAAGCAGCAGAGAATGAATTGAGCGGTGTATCTTACATAGTTTCTCTCTTATAAATCAGAATGGGTCCAGTGAATAAAGGCACATAATTCTGGATTGCAAGACATTGAAAAACGTGGCATCTGAGTGGACACTCGGAGCCCTGATGGAGCAGGGTGTCCTTAGAGCTGAGACCACAGCTTTATGAGGACCGGATGCTTCATGGTCCGTCTCATTTCAGCAAGGCCCTTATCTGAGACTTCGATGAGCTGACTGTCAACCCACGTTTTGATTAACAAATCTCTAGGCTTTATGACTTCGATGTGTCAAAACGAAAGACCAACCAACCAAATGAAATGAACCATGAAGATCCTTGAATAAAACAGGACACGGAATTGACTTAAAGTGAGTTCAAATGCCCTGAAATTTGTTATTTGCACTTTGTGGCAAATGTTAACATATACCAACATTGTTTTCAAATACTTCCTTAATACAAAATTAATTTTAGCAAACAGGAATGGAATTCCCAATAGGTATCTGATACTTTCTGTATCTGAGCCAAATTATTAAATCTTCTTGGACCTATTGAATTCGTTTAATTTTTTCCACTGGCAACTTGTTATTCATAGTCCTAGTTGTTTATTCATCTAACGAAACCGAATGCACTGAAAATAGCTTCAAATTCTGTGTGATGTTACAATAAGAGGGTGTGTGTCTGTGAGAGAGAGAGAGAGAGATCTTGTATCTATATTGAATATATAGATGAAGGAGAGAGAGAGAGAGAGAGAGGTGGGGGAGAGAGGTAGGATGAGAGTAAGAGAGAGAGGGTGGGGAGAGGAGAGAGAGGAGCGTGGGGAGGGAGGGAGAGAGAGATGCTATCTGCCGCAGTCATATGCATCCACATTTGAAGTATTTTTCTCCCAACTCCTCAGTCATACCACTAAATTTAGCCCTTTTACAAACAATCTGTATACTATCTGCTGGTGTATTTTGCTGTGGATAAGAGAAAATGTTTATCGTACTTTATTTCCCGAGACTTGAAAGTGGTCACCCCAGGCTCACCCCCTGGGAGGTAATTTCAGGGTAACCTTGCAAAGTCAAGGAGCGGGGAGTGTGAAGGGGGCCGTGTCCGCCACCCCCCCACCCCCCACCCAGCACTGAGAAACAAGCAGCGTCAAGGGAACCGAGCCTTGCCAACTGTGGGTCCTGTCATTCTGGGATGCAGAAATAAAAAAAAAAAAAAATTAAAAGGCCAGTCCTGGCCTCTGCGATCCCCTTTTCTCTGGGTCCAGCGCTTTGGACTCCAGTCAACCCCAGCAGCTGGCATCCCAGACGAGTCTTAGTAGGTCAGGTTAGAATCCTGGCCCTTCATCTGTACCCACCACACACAAGAGGCCGTCTGCATGAGACCTTAAGAACCAGAGCTCTGCCTATTCATTTTGGGCAAGATGCATCTTTGTTCCTCGGAAGACAATGGCTCTGCTCCCTTTCCTCTCAGCCGAGCTCTTGGCAGCCTGCAGAAAGCAGGGCATCTGCCTCCGTGGTCTGGATTTCCCACTGAACTCGCTCTGTTCTCGACGCAGGCGTCAAGCCTCCAAATACGTCTGAAACGGTCGCGGCTCTTGAATAAATACCACAAGCTTCCTAGCTGATGTGCATGTCCCTCCCAGCCGAGGGGGTTTGGGACCTGGTGATGGCTGTCATGAAGAGCCTGGCAGGAGCAGGAACTGCAGTCAGCAGATGGTCCACGTGTGCCACTCACTCCTGAAACAACATTCTCTTCCAGTCAGTCTGGATAACATGAACACTCAGCGATGGAAGAAATATTTAGGGGGCCCCCACCATGAATCAGGACTATGCCAGGCGTTGGTGGTGCAGCATCATCAGCACATAATCCAGCCCTCGAGGAGTTTCAATTCAGTGCAGAAGAGCATGTTAGTATGTGATATCCTCAGTCACTGAGCAGACGTGTATCGCACACCTGTCACGTGCCAGGCCGATGACAGGTCCTCCTGTCCTTGGCTCCTGCCTTCTCTCACACCCGCATCCTCCCTGTCGTGAATCCTGTCGGCTCTCGCTTCAGTATACACTCAGAATCCGCTGCTCCTCATCGCAACTGCCACCACCCTGCCGTGGGCCACCAGCATCTCCTGCGCAAATTTTCAGAGGAGTTTCCCAGATCTTGTCCTCATCGCTATCCTCGTGCCTCTACGGGTTCTCCACGCTGCAGCCCAGAGAGGTTCTTCTAAAACACGAGTCCGCGATGAGGTAGCCTTGCCCGAAACACTTCAGGGGCCCCACACTGACGAGAAGTCCAGGGGTGTCGCAAGACTGCCCTCACCTCGCTCCCCTCCAGCCACCGTCCCTCCTCGCTGTCCTTCAGCGGGTTTTCCTCTGGGGGGTGGGGGGCGGGGGGCTTCCAGCTCAGGGTCCCCAAGCTCACCGCGCACACCTGGAACATCCTCCCTTCAGGATGGAACACAGGTCACCACATCCACTGGTTCAGGTGTGTGCTTAAAAGTCACTTCCTCAAGGTGGCCTTCTCTGGCAGCTTCGGAAATTCCCGTCTCGTTGCCAAGCTTGTTTTATCGATAGCCCCATCGCCGCCTCGACCTAAATTATTCCTCACTAAATATCAGACACTGTATCTTTTCAACCATAAATGTTTCAAAAGTAAAGATACTTTCTTTTTAAAAAATAACAATACCTTTATCACACCTAAAAAATTAACAATAATTTCTTAATGTTATTCAAGATCCAGTTTAGTGTTCCAATTTCCCCCAATGACCGATACATGTTTTCACAAGTTTGTTTCAATCGGAATTCAGACAAGAATCTCTCGTTTTTTGAATCTGTTCTGTCTGTCTCTCTGTCTCTGTCTCTGTCTCTTTCTCTCCCTTCCTCCTTCCCTCTTTCCCAATTTATTTGTTGAAGAAAGTAAGTGGTTTGTCTTAAAGAATTTTACATAGTCTAGGTTTTGTTGATTATACACCATCTTCTATATTTCCCCAGAGTCTAGACGTTTGATCAGATTCAAGTTCCAACTTTTAGCAAGAAGCTACCTGACTGGTGTCATATGTTTTCATCACTAGGCACATTATGTCTGCTTAGCGTCCCTTTCGTTTTATATTAGTGGACAGGAATAGATCCACAGTGCCCGGGTCTGTTATTTCCTTGGCGGTAAAAAGATATTGTTACCCAGCTCGGTCCATCCTCCCTCATGTCTTGTCAACTGGAAGAGATCATAAGTCAAGAAATAGTTGTGCGAGGTCTGGACGACGTCATCCAGGAGGAGGATATAGACACAGCGCTGGAGACTATCGATGTGTCAGGAGAAATGAGAAGAGCTGAAGGAGGGACACAAAAAAGGGAAGTCCTGGAAGGGCAGAGACTGCCACCGAGGCAGAAACAACGTCTCGAGAGAAAGGGAGGCGTTTACAGTGCCAGATGTCACAAAGGTGTCGAATAAGGTCAAGGATAGAACGCCATCGTTTGGAGAGAACGCCGTGAAAGCCTGCCTCACCGCAGCTCCCATCACGGTATCGGAAGAAACGGAACGAGATTCACACTTATTTAGCAACTGACCTGACCCCTCCACCCCCAGCCTGACTTCCACACAAGGGTCTCTACCTCCGGGGGTCAAGGGGAGAGTTTACTTACCAGGCCAGTGGATGAGGCTGGTGCGTTCGGTCCCAGAGCGTCGGCCTCCCCAAGGGTCGATTAGCACCGGGGCGTGGACGCCGGCTCCTCTGGGACAAGTTCATGACGGGACTCCGTGCCGCCCGTCGCGATTGTGAAGATGCGCGAACCTCCTGAAAACTATCAGGTGGAGAACCCAGGGGAGGGAAGTAGAATGACCCGAACGGCCACGGTATCGAGCGGCGACATCCCCGATAAGGGAGGTGTCCGCCAGCCAGCCGGCGGCCAGAGGCCCGGTGGGTGATTGAAGAAGTGGAGTTGAGACGGGACCACCATGCAGAAGGCGTCCTGGGGAGAGCCAGGCGCTGTGCCCAATAATTATTATTATTATTATTATTACCACTACTACTACTATTTGCATAAGACCCATAAAATAGAGATGGCGTTTCCCGTCTCGTAGTTTGTGTTGGGAATAAGCGGTATATTTTTTAAATGATCGAAGAACCACATCCAAATAAAAACTCTAATCCTAGAGTGTTAAAGAGTTTAAACAACCATCCCTAGGGTCATGTGACCAGGCGATGCCTGGGCAGCAAGCGGACTGGGTACCTGGCCCTGACACTGAGGCCCCCAGCCCCGTGATGCCACCTCCCTTCCTTGGCTCAGCGTGAAGGGCACAAACAACACACAGACTGCCCAACTCCTGGCAAATATCTGGGGCCGTGGCAACATCTCTGCCAGCTGGAAAGTGAGTTGCAAAAGAAACAGCACTCAGCAGCCTCAGCCTCTAAGAAGAGGGATTCGTCGCAAAAGCATCAAAAGAAACAAAGGAAAATCATTTCTTCTTGTCCCTGTAGCCTGCTCACTCCCTAATTAGCAACAGGGTCATTTCGATGTCTCTCACTAGAAAGGCCTCAGGCGGCAGCTTGATCAGAGTCCGCACTGTTTTTGGAGGTCATGCACTAATCTGGAAATTATTCCTATGGTATTTACCAGGAAGTAGGCAAAGGGTAAGCCAAGGAAATTTCCAAGGTGGTGGAGCCCAGCGTGCCAAGAGGTAAGAGATTTCTCCCACAGCTCTTAGACTTTGCCAGAATTCTTAGAGCAGCGGGGCTCCAGGGATAAAAACAAAAAACACAAATAACCAACATTTCAGGAAGAGAACTAAAGTCCAACAACATATGACTATGGATGAGGTTTTTAAGAAAAACTCTATCTGTAAATGAAGATACCTATTAAGATCTCACAGCTAATAAGTGGCCAAGCAGGAATGCGAATCTCCTTTATTTCCAAAGCGTGCTCGTACCACTGTGAGGGTTGATTTGACGTGCGGACTGGACCGGGCCGTGGCGGTAAACAGCATTTCCGGGCGAATCTCTGAGGGGGAGTCGAAATGAGGTGAACATGTGTGTCAGCGGGTTCAGTGGCGTGGCTGGCCCTTCCCACGGTGGACGGGCCTCGTCCAGCCCTTTGGAGCCTCGAGGAGAAGAAAAAGGCCGAGTGAGGGAGACTGTCCTCTCCCTGCATGAAAGCCTTTGGGCTGGACGTTGGTCTCCCACCTTCACACTCGAACCCCGGCTGGAACTTGTGTCCCCGGCTCGATCACCGCAGACCTCGGGGCTTTTCACTCAGCCTGTGCAGATCCTCCTGCTTCTGCTTCCCTGGGAAACGCTGACTAATCCATCACTACTCAATATGGAAATGCAAATTTAACATATCAACGATACTTTGGGGAGCAATTTGTTTAAACGATTCTGAAGTTCACCCCAGAAGTATAAATGGAAGAGTTAGAAAGAACGGTGATCTGTATTAGCTGTTTATTGCTGTACTTATGCAGTAATAAGCTGTTATCCCAAAATGTAGCTGTTTGAAACAAACACTTATCATCTCATAATTTCTGTGGTTCAGGAATTTGAGAGCGGCTTAGTTAAGTGGTTTGGGTTCAAGGCCATTCATGAGATCACAGGAAAGAAGTCAACCAGGACTATCCGAATATTGGATAAGGGATTTTTTCTTATAGTCCTGAAACTTGGTTGTGACATTGGTTAAAATTTACTAAAAGTCATTGAGTGGTATACTTGCTGTGGGTGAATTTTATGATATGTAAATTATACCCCAGCGAAGATATTTACAAAAGTAAAACAAAGGAAATTTTCCTTCCTTAAAACAGCTAATTAAATCAATGAACTTTAGCAAGACTGATCGAGGAAAAGAAAAAGAGAAAATACAAATTACTAATATCAGGAATGAAAAAAAAATTGACTACATAGCCTACAGATGGTAACAAAATAGCAAGAGTACAATATAAACAACTTTACAACTCTAAAGGTAACAATTTATATGAAACCGGCAAGTTTCCTGAAAAATGCTACTAACCAAAAGTAACATAAGAAGAAATTTAAAATCTTGGCTATTTTATGAGGCCAGAATACCTTAGATATTAAAACTTCACAAGCACATTACAAAATACATATATGTAAAAATAGTAAATAAAAATTAGCAATCAAATATAACAATATACGAAAGAATAATATGTTATTACCAAGTAAATTTATTCCTGGAAATTAAGGGCAGATTAACATTTGAAAAATATTCAACACGATGTACCCTATGTGGTGGCTTTGAAACACGCCACTGATGCTTTAACAGCCCTCCCCTCGTTAATAGAGAATCCCCTCCCCTCCGTGTGAGCTGGACTTAAGGACCCTCTTTAACTAACAGAATAAAGCAAAGTGATGGTATCTGACTTGGGAGACGAGGTCGGAAAGGGCACTGTGCAAACAGCTTTGCAGTGATGATACCGAAGCAGCCATGCGAAAAAATGTCCACTTGGTAAGAAACTGAAGCCTTTCGCCAGTGGCTGGAGAGGAACTTCAGCCTCCTGCCAGCGGCCACGTGAGTCCAACTTTGTGGAAGGGAACCCTCCAGCCCACCCAGACTCGGGACGGCTGTTACCCTGGCCACCAGCTTCTCTGCAACCTGACCGGAGAGCCGGCGACAGAATCGCCAAGCTGAACGGCTCCTGGATTTCTTACTCTTGGAAATTACATAAGAAAATAAATGTGTTGTTTCAAGCTGCTAAACTTGAGGGTAATTTGTTATATGGCAATAGGTAATTTATATACCGCAATAACGTACAAAAGAGAAAAGATATATATATATATATCTTTGGTTCAGGGTTATATATATAATCATATTTTGTTTATAATCATATATAAATAATCATAAAAATGTGTATAAAATCAAAATAAATACAGAAAAAGCACATAATAAAATCAACACCTATTAATGATTTTTTTTCAAAATCTTAGGAAACATGAAATAGTAGGGAATAAACATCTTACTTTTTTTTTTTAAATTCAAGATGACTCATTTTTTTAAGCTTTTTTTGAAATATACTTGACATAACATTGTATAAGTTTAAGGTATACCAAGTGATGGTTTGCTACCAATGTACATTGTGAAGTGATCACCATAATACCTTTCATTAATTTATCTATCGCCTCACATAGTTACCTCGTGTCTGTGTGTGATGAGAACTTGAGGATCTACACTTAGCAACTTTCAAGTATACAACACAGTATCGTCCAGTACAGTCAGCAAGCTGGACGTGAGACCTCCCCAGGACTCATACATCTTGCGAATGAAAGTTTGTACCCTTTGACCTCTTTTATCTATCATGCTTAATAATGAGTTATTCAAAGCTTTCTCCCTGAAATCAAAAATAAGACAGAGAGGTCCACAATCACTTCTTCTGTTAAACATCGATTGGGGATTCTAGCCAGACAAGACAAAGAAATAAAAGGTAAAACAAAAGAAGGAAGTAAATGTCATTATTTGCAGGCAGATAATTGTCTACATAAAAATCCAAACCATTATATTTAGTAAGTCAAATTATTAGGGTCTCTGAATACAATGTCAATATACCAAAATCAACTGTCCGGAGCAACCAAAATGCATCATTGTTGGTATGAGTGTAAATGGTGCAACCGCTTTGGGAAAGCCTCTGGCAGGTTTTATAAAGCTAAGCCGACAGCTGCCCTTGAACCAGCAATTCCGAGTCTAAGTATTTATTCAAAACGTGAAAATTAATATTCAAACGTATGAAAATGAATGCCAAAATAACAAAAGACTCGTAAAAGAATGTGTGTAAGAGCCCCAAACTGGAAACAGCCCGTGTGTCAATTTGTAGGAAAATCAATAAATGAACCGTGGCACACTTACAGACTACAAAGGGGATGCAGAGATGGGTACCCGTGTGAGCAAGCAAGCAGGGAAAATGTTAATATCTGAATCTGGGTCATGGTGTGTGTGTTCACTGTAAATTTGTTTTCAAGTTTTCTATACGTTTAAATGCTTTCACAATAAAATGTTAAGAAATATTGCGTACGTATGTGATATCAAGCAAATGAGAAATTTTAACAAGATATCATTTGCAAAAGCATTGAAAAACATCAAATACCCAAGAATGAATCTAACAGAATATGTACAATACCTCTACAGAAAAAAACTACCAAACACGAATGATATGAAGACCACCTTAATAAACAGAAGAATTTACTACGTTCAGGGTCTGGAAGGTGAGATATTGTAAATATGTCAATTTTCCTCCAGTTAATCTATAGCTGTAATGATCTCCATCAGCACCCCACCCCAGCAGGATTCTGTTGCTGTGTTGATGCTGACAAGTTGATTCTAAAAACTTACGTGGAAATACAAAAGGATAAGAACAGATAAGGCAATCCTGAAAAATAAAAACGAAGCTGAAGGACTTACATTGCCAGCTGTCAACACCTATGATGAAGCTATAGCAATTAAGACAACATAGAATTGGTGTAAGGAGAGAAAATTTGGCCCCTGGAATGAACAGAGCCCAGAAACAGACCCCTACAAATACTGGGTTTGTGACAGCACACGGGGCAGGGTAGGTAGGAGATACCTTTACCGAAAAAAAATTAATCTTGGCTCCTACTGCACATCATATACGCGAAAAGTTCAATTCCAGATGTCTCATAGATAAATATGGAAGGCAAAACTGTAAGTATTATAAAGAAAACAAAGTAGAACACCTTCAAGACATTATAAGAGGCAAAGATTTCGTACACAACCCACAACCGCCACTAACCATATAAAAGAGAAACGTGATAAATTGGACTGCGTTAATTTAAGAAACTCTATTCACGAAGACACCGATACGGGAATGGAAATGAAGCTACAGAGAAGGGGAAGATGTTAGTATGACAGATCTTTCCAATAGAACTGGTATCCACGATATACAAAGATAGCCAATTTTTCAAAATGCGGTTGAAATTTGGTCAGGCACAACATCACAGGAGTTGACGTGATTTCTTTCTCCAGGGCTTCTTAAACGCACTCACTCCTCTAGATTATTTGAAATTTTACTGGAATCTACCTTACACATTATTATTAAAGTTCTCTTCTGTCTCTCCCGTTAGTTTTGTTCAGTAACCCTTGTGTTCAACTAAGGGTTACTCTTCAACTAAGCTGTAATTTTTTCTTGCCTAGCCACATGGATGGGCTTGTTCTCTACCTGTAAAGATCAGGCTTTTGGCTTCTCTTGAATAAAACAGCAAGCAGTGTGAAAACGTGGACCTGTCCGTTAAGGTGAGGAGACACCTCTCCGTTCTCAGGCTTTCCCAGCACAAAAGAGAGCGAGGCAATAATCTGATAATCACCTGATTTAATAGGAACTCAGCTCAGGGTTGCAGCTTCCTTTAAACCTGCTGGTGTCAGCAGGTTAGGGAACTAGCCCCCCGAAAGAATTCCACACGACGAACCCCTTTCCCCATCCAGCTTACTGGGTGGTATCTCTTGGGTTTCCCTACAGTATGAGTCTTTCTCTGAGAGACAAGCCTTATCTCTGACTCCTGGACCCAAGGTTTTAATCCTGGGACCATAGACCCACTGGAGCTCTTGGCCACAAATTCGTCCACATGGCGTGCCCAGCCTGTGGCCTGGACAAGCATGGAGTCTGGAATAAGACATGTGCCTTTGGGCTTCCATCTTCGCAGGCATTTTCCATGACAATGGCTGACCTTTAAAATGCAGATTAATGCCGCCCGCTGGCTACAGTCACCAAACCGAAGCTCTTCTTTCAAGTCCCTGGCTAGAGTCTCATCCACTCGCAGGAACTCTGTGCAGGTGTCTGTTTTGTCCTTTGTTGTCTGCTGAATATGCGGCTCTGTCCTGCACCTCATGCTGCCATTTTGACCTCCGCCTACGAGTTAGAGTCCTGCTTCAACCTAGACTGACACCAAAGCCAAGACCGTGCTGCCTGTCCCCAGGATGAAGAGACGTGCCCCCTCCATAGCAGTAAGAAGACTCAATGCAGGCTGACCTCACGTGATTCGAACTGTGGGTCCTTGGGGTACAGCCCACTCCAGAACTCACACCTTTACCTGACTGCTGGATCCCTCTAGTGACTGAGATATCTTTGAGCAGAGTTAAAGCACATTCTAGTACCTAACTTGCTTTATTTTTAACTGACAACCTGAAGAAGTCACTATTACTGATCATTTTATTGTGGTAAAAGATAGATGTGTCATAAAAATTGCCATTTCAACTACTTTAACGTGTATAACTAAGTGGCACTGATCGGCCACAATGCTGTGAAACCATCGCCACTATCTATTGCCAAAACTTTTTTGTCGCCCCAAGCAGATGCTTGTATTCACTACTCTTCCACTGATTTTAAATGATGAAGGTTTTCATTGTCTGAATTACTGATTTGAGATACAGTAGACGCAGCAAGCATTTAGTTAAAGCCTTTTCTCATAGTTCAAGTTTCACCATAGAATATTTCTCTTGGGAAGGGAGGACTGGAAATTAATTCTAAACCCGGTCTAGAGACCTCGCCTTCGGAAGGGTTGGATCTCGTCGGAACCACGGCTTGAACTGCGTCCTCGGTGCCGTGATCAGGTTCCTTAGTCACAGTCGTTATGTCCCATGTATTGGGACGAACACGAAACAGGCGGAGAAGACGTGTCCAGGAAAACGGCCTCACGGCATCTCAACAATGCCACTCGGCCACTGACGCGCACACACGCCCTGTCCCCTCCGCAGTACCTCCACTGCCCGAGATGCCGGGAGGCAGGCCGGAGGACAGAGCGCGATGGGGACCCAGCGATGATGCTCGTGAGCACCATGATGCCGGGACGTCTGCTTTGACCTTTCGAGGTTTTGCTTGCGCCAGTCACATGTCACACAGTGCGGTGGTTAAGGACACGGGTGGACTCTGGAATTAAGCTATCTGGATTCAAACCGGAACCACGCAGCTTCCTAAGCCTGAGAACTTCCTAAGGCTTTTACTTCCTAAGGCAAGTTGACATGTGTAGGTCTCCATTCTCCAAGCTGTATAGGCACATAAATGTCATACCTATGCCATAAAGCTGCATAGGATTCAGCGAGGTAAACCTTCTAAACTGCCCAGCCCAGTGCCTGGCCCACACTCAGAGCACCGGCTCTAATATTAAAAGGGTAAATGAAACAATCCAATACATAATTTTCAATAAGTGAAATGTCTAAGTACTGCTTTTGAGATGCACAAGCTGGAAAAAATATAAGGGCTTTAATTAACAGACCGTTCCAGATGTCGAGATTACAGACAATCATAACGCTTTCTTTCAGTATTACTCGAGGTCAAGTTTCTGCATGGGACAAATGGAGCAAGCATTCCTTTCGTATTTTCCCCTCCAGTTCTAAGATGCCACGTGTCAGACGAGCACCTGAATTCCGAGCGAAGTTCTAACACGGCTCCGCTGTCACAGTTGCTCATCTATAACCTTGACTTAGCTCGCTCGTTTCCTCGGAATGCGAGAAAACGCACTCAGTAAGTTACGTGGCGAGTCCTGAAAGAACATCAAGTTCACACGCACTTTGTAGTCTGTACTCGTGGAGATTATTCTCTTCCCTGCAGAACGTCTCGTTTCGATGGGTTGCGACAGCCTGGGGCATTGCACACCTGAACGCACCCCTGGAACGCGCCAAGCCACGCAGACGCCAGCGGCTCCAACTGCGTCTCCGTCATTCAGCACATGCGTATCTTTCACAAACAACCACCGACACAGCCCCTGGTCCCCTTGCGAAGCGAGACAGACATTTGGCAGCTGCAGGCTCTTGGGTTGGGAGGCGAGTATCTTCAAAAAAGGATGATTCAGATTGAAGGCTCAAAAATAAATAAATAGATGAACCCGTGGAAGCCACAGTGTCCAGTTTAGAGTTGTTTAGAGGTGGCAGACAGAGCGGTAATTTGGTCTCCTCATGCCTAAGCACGGCCCCTGGAGGTGACCAACCCTAGACCTCTGGAGACACGGCGGCCATGGTCTTGATCCTGAGCAGAAGTTCGGGGTCCCGGATGTTCGCAGCTCAGGGAAAGGAGGCTCCTCCGACTCCCTGAGGGATAACGTTTGGCTCCAAACACGAGAAGAATCTAGTGGAACTTACATAGCGAAGAAGCTAGAAAAACAAATCGTTTCAGCGGGAGTGTAAACCAAGACCTAATATGTGACAGGTCGGTCACAGAACCTGACCACACCCCGGTGGGGAGATGAGGGTGACCCAAGCCCTTCTTCCCAGGCACATGGCAGACAATCATTTGCAGGCGTCATTCGCACTGGACAGTGAGCTGCCAATATGCCCAGGTGTGTACACTGTAGACTCAGAAGGGCTGAGATTGCAGGTGACGGTTGGGTTTCGGGAGAGACAAAGACTGACATTCGCAAAGCCTTTTATGCCACCAATATCAGTCCTAAGGAATTAAAGGACGGTTAGCATTATACATGTGACATTTCGTAACAGCACATTTACAATTAATGTTTCTTAAATTGTTGTTCAATTAAATTGATGTCACTATCCCAATATGCCGAACTATTTCCATTTTTCTGTTGCAGAAAAAGAATGTAACTTGTACAGAGTTATATTCTTGACATAGAAATCAGTATGGATTTTGCTTTTGTATCAAACGTTTTCATGTTGCATAAACTCCATAATTATTATTTTAAGTTATGCATACTATAACATTTCCATTTTAATTTTTTGTGAATATTGAGATTGATGCAAGATTTTGCTGTTATATAAATACTACAATAATCATCTTTTTATTTTTAGATAAAGTCCTCAGTTTAAATTCTCGAAGTGGGATTCTGATCCAAAGGTAATTTCATCTGTTGATATGTATGTCTGTTTGTTATTTTTGCCATGATAGATGCTGCCAAATTAGTTGCAAGAAGCACCGAGTTAATTTGAGTTACGCACATTATGGGAGACTGCACCGCCTTCATCTATAAAACACCAAATATTTTATCATCCCAAAAGCATAGAAGACATCTCATCGGTCTTTTAAAATATAATTTCATTCATAGATAACAATGTCGACCATTATTTAATGTTTACATATTAAACGTATTTTCTATACTTTAATTGGGTGACCTCATGTGATCCTTATTAGTTTAAATAACAAATATCTTTTTTCATATAAGCTGAAAATATTTCCAACTTATTTATTTTTACTTGTGATCAGTATTTTGCCTGTATATTTAATCATCGTTTTATATTCTCATGATCGTGAGTCAGCTGGCAATATTGTACAGTGCCTGTACTCCTACACTTGAAAGATCCCTAAAAAACTAGTGAGAAATGAGTAATGTGACACATAATTTGAAGAACAGCAATGAAATAAAATTGAGATGATATTAAACTGAAGAAAGGCAATCTAACTGTCTCCTGAGAAAGAACGGAGCTAAAGGAAATTAATTGAGGTTGGGGGCCCCGTCGACACCCTGCAGAAGTTCATACTTGGAGCAAGGCGCCATAATAAGCAAAAGCAAATGCCACGATAGCTAGTTTTGACAAAAGGAGGCCACAGAAATCGGCCTCACTAACAGACCTACCAACGCATTTCCTCAAATGAGTTGGCTGCAGTGTATTCCCCCATATTCTACTCTTGATGAACATTCTGGTTGTTTCTAATCTGGAGATACTACAAACGATGTTACTGCAAATACTTTGTCTATGTCTTTTGGTGCCTATGGGCATGAATTTCTGTCAAGTCTAAATCGAGAAGTTAAATTACTGGTTCACAGAGAATGTATTTTTCAACTGTAATAGGTAGTTCCCATTTCCAATGATTGTACCCCTTTGATTTCTGCCAACAGTGTACAAAAAAAGGACCCTGTTTCATTTGTTTATTTTTCTTTAGTTAGCATTTCTTAAGTTGAATAAAGACTCACTCAAACATTTGCACCTAAAACAAAAAGATTTCAGAATTCTAAACTTTGCAGTTATTTACCATGATTTACCAGTAGCCTCTGAAAACCGGGGCCCTGATGTCACACCTGTGTACCCAGTCCTGCGTCCAACACAAATAACGGGGTCAGTGAAAAAAACCCGAAGACGTGAATGCTGTAGCGGTCAGATCATTCTGGAAGTTCTTTTCTTTCTTCTTCCTCATGAAATGTCAATAGGAATTGCAACAGTTAAAATCTGGCAAACCCTAGAAGCTTAATGAAAATAGCTATATTCTTGCAACCAAAATTACTGGACTGCAATGATCCTTTTTTTTTTTCCCCCAGCAGTTTTCACAATGAGAACGGATTATTTATGAGTCATTTACTTGATTTGTATATGAGCGATTCAGGAAATGGTGAAAAATATCGAAGGAGTTCTTTATGGGTCACTCGATCACAATGGTCAGAGACAGTCTCGGTCGTTTCTTTTAGCTGGTTGCAGCCCTCTCATTTTCCGTGATTTCTGCCTAGTACAGAACACTGTTTTGTTTTTGTGTGTGTGTGTGAATTTACTCATCTGTTCAGTCATTCTGTGGGGATTTTCCAACTCTGAGTCAACACTGCCAGGAGTCAGAGGAGAGGAAGGTGAAGACAAGGTCGTGACGCTTCCTGTTAAAGATGGACGTGCAGGAACCTGAGTGCCCACCCGAGGATGACGGGATAAAGAAGCTACGGCACATAATGCAGCGGAATATTACTCAGCCGTGAACAATGAAATCTTATCGTCTGTACCAACATGGATGGACCTAGAGGGTATTATGCTGAGTGAAGTAAGTCAGACAGAGAAAGACAAATACCATATGATGTCACTTATATGTAAAATCGATGGAACAACATAACCAACCAAACAAAATGAAAACAGACTCATAGACACGGAGAACAAACTGATAGTCGCCAGACGGGAGGGGAGTTGGGGGTCTGGGTGAAAAAGAGAAAGGGATTAAGCGGCACATATTGGCGATTATAAAACAGTCATGGAAAAGTGAAGCACGGCACAGGGAATAACAGGGAATAACCACGTGTGCTGCCAGGCGTGTACCAGACTAATTGGAGAAATCACTTCATAAAGTATACAAATGTCTAACCACTACGCTCTACACCTGAAACGAATATGAAATCATATTGAATGTCAACTCTAATTGCAAAGTAAAATTTTAAAAAAAAAAGTTGGACATGCTGGGCATTTTGCTTTATTCTTTTTCCTCAGATTCTTCGAAAGCAACCCAAACAAGACAAAAGGTAATAGGGGAAACACTATTTTTATGAGTTGAAGGAATTTCTAAACCGCCGACAACAAACAGCGAAACATCCTTAGCAACTGCTACACGGCCTGGAACCAAGTGTGGTGGAACAAGACGGAAGGTTCCGCCAAAATCTCCCCTCAGGTGACGTGTCAGCTACTGCGCTGCAAGGCCATGGGGACAGTAAAATGTCTTCGTGAAGAGACTTCAACACCACAGAGCGCTGGGAGGGAGGCGCTGTATCAGCTGGCCCTTTCTATTGCCTCCCGCAGAGAGAACCTGCCAGAAGGTAAATGGATGGTCCTTTCTTAAGAGCAGAACAGGAAAAAGTAAAGAGAGAATATTCAGGGCGCAAGAAAGGTTTTCTGAAACAATGAAATATTTGCCGGTGTAGTTTCACCCAGAATAAACGCATTTGGGAAAATTCACAGCAAGACACAACCAGCGAAATTACCATATTTCAAGGATAAAGTATCCAAATTGAAAAAACGAGTTATGCTTTGTTTTGGAAGAGGCGGGGAGTCAGGTTCTCTATAATAACCGGAAATGCCCAAACACAATGGACCAATGGCCATCGGAATTGTTACACCCTCAAGGTGTCCTTCGGATAGAAAGGCCAGAAACATCCTCGACCACGTGAGCATCCAGAGACTACTACACCTAATGAAATTTTTCAATGAGATTTTTAAACATGAGGCACAAAAACAAAGGTGATCAATCAAAGCCATCCACCCATCTAAAAGCAGCGTTCGTCGGTGTTGGGTGTTCCATCTATGGAAGCGTGTGACTGTGGGAAGAAATAACTGTAGCGAATGGTGACAGCCGCTCTGGGGCGCGGCCGTTTCCCACGAAACTAAACACGTGCTCACCATCCTGCCCGGCAGCTGCGTCCTCAGGTGTCTATGCCAGAGGAGTTTACACCTGTGTCCACTGAAAGAACAGCACATGAGTGTACGCAGAAACGATCTGTGATAACCCGGAGCGGGAAGCGACCCAAAGATCCTTCAGCGGGGGACGGGTCAGACCGGGGCACCTCGATCCCGTGGAGCACCCCTGAACCGTGGAAAGGAGCCGAGGACGACACGTGCGGGGACGAGGATGGGTGCCCGGGGTCGCGCTGAGTGAAAGGGCCAGTACCGAGAGTTTTCACGACGTGTGAATTCATCCATGCGATATTCCTGAAATGACAAACGTCATAAGAAAAATAAGAGAAATTGGGTATCGTGGAAAAATAAATAACTAAAGCCTATTGTTGAAACATTTGGTTAACCCAAATAATCACTTTTCTCTTTTAAAAAATCTTAGTCTTTTTTTTTTTTTAATTTAAAGAGGTTCTTTGGACGCGTGATAAAAATCGATTTCCATTCTTTCCATTTTACTTTAGTTCGAATAAAATTAAATGCGATGTAATTGATTTTCAAATAGGATGTGTTATCGGATTCTATTTTTCTAAAATTATTTCTGCCATTTTTTTTCCATTTTATAGCTGCAACGACACAGGAAGAGATGGCTAGACAAAATATACACCTCGTCCCAAGAATGGCTTCTTCTCGTTAATGGGATTTGAGGTAAGTTTTTTTTAACTCCCTATTTTGTATTTTATGAGATTTTAATGGTGTCATTTTTAATCTTCGACAACCAAAAGAACAAAACAAACGAACAATAAAAGAGTAGTTCCTGACCTTGAAGAGGATGAAGAGGCAGGAGGTAAACGAGAGATGGAGGAGACCGAGGTTCGCACGACGGTGTCGAGAAGGAAAGAAACCACACGCCCGAGACCCAGACGGAAGAGGACCGACCGGTCAGGGGCGACGCAGCGATTGCAATATTGTTTTTTAAAACACTCACTTCCCAGGAATTTTACAAGTTCTTTCTGGAAAAAGCACGCCATGGTGAAAACGGGTCCAGGCCAGACTTTCCACTATAAAATCCTCTCTGGTTAGTTTTGATAACTTATTGACACGACTTGGTAAACGGTGGGAAGGCACGTAAGCACAGGAGCATGGACACGGAGGCCACGCTGCTATTTATTTTAATGAAGAATGGTTCTAATAAATAAAACTGTACTCAATTTGTTTTTATCTTTCCAACAATTTTTCATCTTTGTAAAAGGCGCTATTAAAGCCAGACACTGCAGCATGCTAGTAACCTACTTTCTTCATTTATGTATAAAATTAAAAAGAGCACTCAGATGTTCAGTTTCCGTGATTAGTTGGAAACTTTCCCAGTCACTAAGGAGCAGATATTAACTTGTCACTTTATCTTAATCTCTGAACATAGAACTCATATATTGTCACTCTGGACTTGGTGCCACACCAGAAATTCTTGTCGTAGCACAGATATATAATCTCAATCATTCGCTCAATCTATGTCTAATATTTGCACAGTTGACTGTGCATGTCGCCATCTATTTACATGGCTCGATTGTGTAATAACGTAATCGGCCATCATAAAACCATGGCCTTGTCGCTCATCCACCCAGCCTTGCCCACGGCCTCGCTGTCCTGACATATGGTCACTCGGTTCCTGCTTAAGCACCCCCAGGACCCGGAAACTCCCGACTCGCCAGGCGGTCTGCTTCCTTGATTGCAAAGTTCTTCATGACCTAAGCAGATGGTCGTGGGGTGATCTCATACTCTCCAGGCATCTCTTGTATATTCTAGATTAATCGCCGTTTGTGCTCAAATAGCCTTTTAGGTTGCAAATGACAGAATCCGCCTCGATCATGGGTAAGGAGGAGACAGGGGGCGATGGGGGCTCTTCTTTGCAGGGAGGCTGAAATAAATGACAGAACCCGGGAGACGCCGCCAGGGCCACCGCCAAACACGGAACCGTCCTGGGGACTTCTGCGGCTCACGGGCTCCTGCGTTAGGAACCTGCGGATCTTTCCCTCGCAGCACAGCCATCAACCCCGACCACGCACCTCTCTCTCGGTCTCAGTTCACTGGCCTCTACGGAGCTGGCGGTCGCACGGTGACCACCTGGTGAGGTGTACGCGTGGAGGAAGGACAGGTGGGAAGAATACATCAACCTATTTCTCCTAGATTATCTGTCGTGACACCTTCGGTCTTGCTAAGTCAATAGATCCTCCTTTCCCGCTGCTCCCTGGTGGGATATTGACCGGGCTCACCGGCAGCGCCCCCAGCGTCTGGGATGACACACTGCACGTGTGGGCGCTTAATGCCACTTTTTTTTTTTTTTTAATAACAACGAAAATATGGTTTGAACCACTTTCACAAGTTCGTAACACATGAGAAACACATAATTGCAAAATTGCCCACACACCACATAAAAGACATGTCATTTGGAAGATCATATGTGATGATGTTTGCAGGGTACTTAACTCAGAATACATATCACGTGGCGGAGTGGCGTTTATGAAAACCTCATGTTATGTCTCCTGATGTGTGTATGTAAATGTGTCTGTGTTTGGACTTTATACGCTTTCATTTCTTTTATGGTTTTGAAAAATAAATAGAGTGGGGTGGGGACAGAAACAGAGACCTAAAGTGACTAGTTGCTAAAACCACATTTTTATACAAATATTAGTATAGAAACTTGTTGTGTTTGTTCATTAAGGGACAATATTTGAATTTCATCATCACAAGTAACTACTGTACTCCCAGGAGAAATTCAACAACTTCTCATTTAGGAGGCAGAATTGGAAATTAATCCGAGATGCCGAGAGGCTCTTAGACAAGCAGCCAGGAGTGCTACTCTGTGATGTCGGGAAAACCACTCAGCCTCTCTGAGTTTTACTTTCTCTGTCAGGAAGAAATAAAATATCACTTTAAAGAGTTAAACACTGTGTGACAAACACTTCATTTCCACTGTGTCTCAGCCTCAGAACTCAAAAATTCAATTGCCCCCCATGTCTACCAGCCTGCACATAGAAGGCAAAATCCAAGTCCAGCGGCTCAAACTCTCAGTGGGACCTCAGCCACTAACGCACCCCACTCCCTCCGCCTGTTCGCTTCAGGGAGGCCCCCGGGGGGGTGCAGATATGCTCAAGACAGCTCACCTCAGAGCCCCCGACGACGTCCACTGTTGCTTCCCAGGGTTCACTTACCCGCCCGCCCCCGGGCCTGCCAGGTGCCGGCCCTTCGTCCCTGCTCCTGTTAAAGGACAGGACTCCGGGGCTGCAGGCGACCTCCACCCGCCCAGCCGTTTCATGCTCATGGCGGGCATCCGCTTCTGCCCGCCCGCCCTCCACACTGCAGGGAAACACCTTTCACAAGCATCTTGTCCAAGCCGATCCTGCTCCTTCCTCCTCGCGGGGACAGTGCTCCCAGAATGCGCACGAGCTCCTCAGCAAAGCACGCGTGACCTGCCCCACGCTAGAGGTCGGGCTCCCTCTCTAGCTTGAGCTCCTGCCACTCCTTTGCTCCTGAGAACTTCCATGGCGACATCGCTGGAAGCGTCGCGGGCCGCTCGGAGCACCTCCCCCCGCGGCCATGCTCTGCTTGCTCCCTGTCCAGCTCCTTCCAACGGAAGAGCCGGCGCCACGTCCTCCGTGAAGACGGAGGGGTCTCGGAGCAGCGAACTAGTGCTCCGTCCTCCACGCTTTGTCTAAACACATTTCGGATGTAGCCTAAGCAATGTTATTGTTTGTTTTGCTTTGTTTTTAAGTTGGATCTTTCATACTAGTCTTCTCAGAGGCTCAGCCGACTTCTAAATCCCTTTGGGAATCATGACTACATAACAGATTGTCGGGCATGTAACTGACATGCAGTGAACGGTTTTTGAATGAATGAATGAATGAATGAATGAACAAATGATATTCATCAAAAGAGCTTGGTAACGAGGTGCCCGTCAGCACAGGGCTCTGCGTGGCCTGGGCCGAGGTCGCCCCTTAGAACAGCCCTCGGCTCTCTAGGCATCAGCGGATGTCACGTGGCTCCGCGGTCAGAGTGCCCGGAGAAACACCAAGGACCCTACCAAGTTCCAGATAACCAGAGCTGCTGGGCGTTCTCATCCGAGCACTTGGAGTAAGAGCTACTTTGGGAAATGCTGCTGCGAGGAGCCAATGGGGACCGCTGGTGGCAGAAGCCTAAGTGACAAGTTGGGGGAGAGCACATCGCTCAGGAGGACGAGCCGAGGGGCCCTGCCGGGTGGAAGGCGATGGCAGGCTTCCCGCTGCCAGCTCCCATCACCGAGTTCCCGTGGGAAGCATCACATCACACGGAGGCCAGCCGGGCTGCCATCACTGCTCAGGATCCAGAAGGCGCCCCCTGCCCAACGGCGTCTCCCCAATGCCCCTGTGGGAGAGGTAGAGAAGAAGCTTTGCTCGTGCGTCCGCTCAGAGAGGGAAGACAGGTTTTCCAGCAGAAAACCGGGGTGCGAGAGAGACCTCAGGCGGCTTCCGGCGAACGATTGCACACTGGATGCGAAATCCGATCTCCCGATTTCAGTGCAGGGTGGGGAAAAAGGGTTCGAACTAAAAATAGAATAACGTGAACTGACTGTGTTTGAAATATAAAGTGAGAAGAGTGTTGACTAAGAACCAACGTAAACAACCAAAAATGAGGAATTTCAAACCAAGATGAGGATGTAATGACCCTTTTATTGCCAGAAAGAGCTGGGTCCTTTTTTCAACTTGTCCTACAAAAGAAATTAATGTGTGGAACGTCTGGGGCTCGAAGACCAGCAAATGGTTTTAACTGCTGAGTGTTCTAAAAATAGAGGATTTCTTTTCCAAAGGGCTCAGATTTCCTGAATTCTGCTAAATAGAAGAGTTTTCCTATACTCTCTCCCTGTTACCACTGTCGCCTGTGGAATTCAAACGGATCACCTACATTAAAATATTTCCGGGGAGATGACAAAACTGAATGTTGCCTTTGCCTCCAGTTTTTCTATTAAAAGTAAGTGTTTGCATAGCAATTAAATGTCGAATACAAGCCTGGCGATATAAGTGGGAAGCATTTCTCGAGATTCGTTAAACTGGCGAGCGTGCCACAATAATTTCAACACTATTATTGTTGGGCATAAGAGAAGTTCATCTTGTGCCTAAGTACGAAATGTTTCAAAATAAATAATGTTTACTAGATGGGTTATAAAATAGTTAATACTCCAAGAAAAACATAAAAATGCCAAGAAGTAGGAAAAAGGGGAAGAAAAAGCTTCTTAGTGCCTCATCCAAACATAACCATGGTTTAAGCGCGCATTCTGCTTCTTTTCCCGTGTGTAAAGGGTCTCGTTTCCATAGTTATCGTAGACTCTGTGTTATGTGATGACTCCGTTACGATTTTATGTGACACTTATAATCCTTTCGATCAGAAACAGAACAACAGCAGGACCCACGACTACCAGCGCGCACGTGTTCCTGGAGCGGACACACGGCACACGCCACCTGCCACCTACCTAACCCCGAAGCCGTCCGATGCTGTGCGGACTTCAGCCTCCTGTGGAAAATACCCGAATGGATTCCTAGGACTTCTGGGGATTCGCTGTGGATTTACGTGGGTCCTAGAAATGCCTTATTTATCCACGAAAGCAGCATTTCCAAGCTGGAAAACTCCATGACGATTACGAGCTCGATCTCATTTTGAAAATGAGGAAATCAGGACCGAGATAAATGGCGTGATTTGCTCGGACTTACACAATGACTTAGCCTGAGGGCCATCTGTTGCCACCGGGCCTCTCGATTATCCACAACGCCCACTGCCTGTCCATCCTTTGTCACCATATTGGTATCCAGGGGAGGGAGGAGGGGGCTCTCTGAGCTCTCCCAGCCCCTCACCCCTCTTCTCAGTTCTCAGGCAAGGTCATCTTTCTAGAAAGTTGTAACAGGAAGAGTATGTAAATGCTACCTTTCTGCCTTAAATCCACGGACATGTCCTGCAAACATGTCCTGTAAGTCCCAAGCCCCCTCTGTGCCTAAACTCTTCATTCTCTGAAGATGGGGACATATTCTATAATTCAGCCACATAACTGAGAAGACCATGTTAATAGCAAACATAAAATCTGAGAATCAGCTCTCTAGCTGGCCCTGACTTGGAGTTAGCTGAAGCAAGTCTGGTCATCTTGGAGTGGGGAGATAATCTAGAAACAAGAAAAAAAATTATCCGGCATGGGAGGTGTTGTAACAAAGGGGCCAGGCACACAGGGATTTCCATTTCTCTTTAAGGACAGAATGTCAGTTTGCGACTCGCTTCCGTTTCACTCACCCCCCGCCCCCGGCTCCCCCCGACCCCCGCCATCGCCATGCGTTCCTGCCGGAGGGGAGCTCACCTCTCAGATGAAGCTGTGTCGACCCTGGAGGAAAGATGGCTGTGAATACACACTCCTGTTCTCTGCTCTGTGCCTGGTCAAACTCAACTTCAAACAGATGGAAGGTCTCTGCGTTTCTAAACAACTCTTAGTGAGCAGCCATGAACTTGGCTCGGGAGGCGAGGCACTTCGGTGCTCTTCTCCCCCTGTTTCTTCCTACTCCAAACACAGTTGTCCGAAACTAAACTCTCTGTCCAGAGGAATGCAAAGATAGAGGTCCTAATGAGGGGGACACCTTATCATGTGGCACAAGTGACAGCCATCAGCAGGACAGAAAACCACAAAATCAGAGAGGGAGCTAGGCGGTCTGTTTGTCCAGGCGCCCTGCCAAGTTTACAGTTGATCCTTTGCACGGAGGGCTCCACACGGAGTCAGCTGGCCACCTCATTTATAAAGATAACCTGTCATAATTGCTTAGGGTTGCACAGCGTCACCTCACTTGTCCAGAGGTCAGTTACCCCGAACCCCACTTAGCCAAGAACTCGGGAGCCAAACTGGCCCCCAGGGAACTTGATGAGCCGGTGCAAAGCTCAGGCTCTACGCTTTAGGCAGTGCGGTGTATTCGTGGGAGAGGCCCGTCCAGAGCCAACTTCGTTTCTGTCTTTGCGTCTTTCTGACCAGCATGATAAGATTTCTCAGCCCACAAATACGTTAGAAATCGCAAGTGCTTAAGAGGTGACTTGAGCAACTGACAGATGGTGAAGAAAAAAAGAAAAATACGAAAAGTTGATAGATGCCTAGTCACCCAGACGTGGGTTCCGTGTAGCGGCTACACCAACACACTTCGGCAGGTCGTGGGGGATCTGAGGCATGGCCCGGCCTCCCAGAGAATGTCAGGAACGGCGACTGTTCATGCCCTTCAGTGGCAGCCTGCACATCAAAATCCCAGAAATACCTTCCTCCTATGACTCATTCTGTTTATCAGCACCCTTCCTATTTCCTGCCCAGCACCCATCACAGTTTACGGTCACGGTATTCACTGCTTTACCTCTCTGTTCCATTTGCTGCCTGCCACACTGGGTGCAGAGCCCTATGTGGCAGTGCCCAAATCCCGGCTCTGTGCTTGTCACATAATGGGTGCTTCATAAATAAATGTTGGGTGAATAAAGAAATGTCACCAGGAACACACCTACGTTCCCTGATTAGGCTACATCAATTTAGAAATATTTCTTTAAATTGAAGACTACTGCTTAGAAATATGGGTAAAGGGATGCTACATCTTGAAAGGGAGCAACCGTCACGTACCAGGAAAGTTAATCCTCGCGGTGACACCGTCGGATAGGTCTGGTGAGCCCTCGCTTCACCGATGAGGAAATCGAAGGTAGGAAACTTTCCAATCTTATGCGGTTAGTGGTGAAGTCTAGATTCGAGCCTGAAGGTCACATCTCGTTAGAGCTCATGCATTGTCTGGGTCTCGAATGGGCCAGAACCAAGCACTGGGACTAATTAGGAAGGGAGGAGGGTCATGTAGATTGGGGCCGAGTCAAGTCTGAGAGTCAAGGCCGGGAGACCTGCTTCAAAGGGCAGACCTGGAATCATGAAGTCAGGAGCCCTATGGAAACAGGATCTGAGTCATCCTTCAGCCCACTCGAATCGGGCCTCTACCCACCTCCCCAAACTTCCCCAGAGCAGCTCTCATTAGTGTCGCTGAGGACTTCGACATGGCCAGGTCCAGTGGGGAGTGTGTATTCTTCATGGACCTGGCTCCTCAGCCGCATCGGGCTTTCTGGCCGTTCCCCCTTCACGAATCGCGGTTCACCCCGGCTTCCCTGCCGCGCTCTGTCCCGGACTTCCTCTCGCCCACCTGTCTGCTCCGGCTCAGGTTCAGGCGCCACCCCATCCTCTTCCTCCTCGGCAGTAAATGTGGGGGGCTTCGGGACCAAGGGCAGATTTCTTTCTCTTCTGTCTTTCAGTCTTCTCTGTCTCTGTCTCTGTCTCTGTCTCTCTGTCTCTGTCTCTCTGTCTGTGTCTCTCTCTCTCTCTATCTCTCTCTCTCTCTAGGTAAACTCATCCATTCCCGTGGCTTTAAACATTACTGATAGGTTGATGACTCTTTCAAATTTTGTTTCCCATCCTACACTACTTGATTTACCAATCGTCTGCTTGGCATTGCTGTGTGCGTATATTAACGGCAGTTCCAACCGAATGTGTGACAACGCGAACTCAGCAGCTCAGCCGCGACCGACTTCGGCCTCCAGCCTCGCTGAGCCAGCGGCCACCCACTCGTCGAGGCGTAATCGTAAGGCGACCCCCGCCGCCTGCCTACATTCTTGGTCTCCTCCAGTTCATTCTCCGTGCTGCCAACAGAGACATCGTTTTAAAACACAAATCTGACTGCGTCGCCCCACTAACCACAGAGTAAAACTCCGAGTGCTTGCGTGGTCCATACATTCTGGAACGATCTGGCCTCTGCCTTCGTGTCTAGGTGCCCCCAGTCCGTACCGATCCTCCATGTCTGGGCTCCAGGCACCCACACCCTCCTCTCAGTCCAGAGAACACATCGCGCCCCCTCTGGTCTCGGCATCGATCCCTCTGCCTGGCCTGTCCTCACCCGCCGCCACCGCCCCTTACTGGGTCAACGCGCAGCTCTCGACTCAAACGTTACACACACTCGGAGGACCAAGTGCCCCCAGCTCCCGGCGTGCGGGGCCGTGCTCCCTGTGTAGCTGTATACTTTGGGGGCGTCTCTTTCTCAGTGGACTGTGAGCTCTGGGGCGGGGGCCGGGGGAGAGGGAAGGCAGCCATCCCGAGAGGGCGTGGGTGTCCCGGCTCCCACAGCGAGCCGCTGGGAGGCAGAGCCGGGTGCGTCTGGCGTCCAGGGAAGGCACCGGGCGCTATGGGTGGAGAATTTGCGTTGTTCACTTGTAAAAGCAGCAAAGGTGAGTTTTACTCACCTCTCGATTTCTTTGACTTTACAAAGGTGAGTTGTCGTTAACAGATTTTTTTTACTGTTGTGATTGTTCCAGTTTTGGTTAATCGATGTCCCCCATTAACTTCTAATTCCGAATTTAAGATACATTTGCATGATAAAAACTTACGGGAAACGCTAAATGTTTTTAGTTTGGGGAGGAATGAACCCAGCCCCAGCCCCAGCCCCAGGGCTGGGCCGCTGACCCAGGGCTGGGCAGCCAGGGCACAGGCTCACCTGGCCAAGGTGCATGTCACGCAGAGGGACATGGCCAGGCCGGGGGGACTCAGTTCTGCTTCATTGGACTGAGCGGGGACTCGTTCCTTGGTGGAGGGGGCAGGAAGTAAGCTTGCCATGGCTTTCTGCCCCCCGACCTCGCAAGGTGAAAACAGAACATGGGGTGAGAGGCAATGAGGACACGGGGTGAGCGGCAGTGAGGCGCCGCCGGCAGACGCGGCATGACTTCTGGAGCCGTCAGTCTTCGCGGGCTGGGGTGAAAACTTGGTCTGTGAAGGGCCAGCTAGTAAATACGTCAGGCTTGGAGGCCCTGTGCTCTCTGCTGTGACCACTCAGCAGCCCTCATAGCACAGAACAGCCCAGACGGTGTGCGACCGACGAGCGAAGCCACGTGCGACAAGATTTTATGTGTGGACGCTGAAATTTAAATTTCGTGTGATTTCTATGTGCCTCAAAATATTAGTCTTCTTTTGGCCTCTTTTCCCCCCAACCATTTAAAAAGTACAGGAGCCTCCTCAGCTCGCCGGCTGTGCACCTGTCATCGGCCGGGTTTGCCCGCGGGCTGTGCTCTGGGCCCCTCCGTAACTTTTCCATCTACTCCACAAGCTCGAAATACACGCTAAAAACCATTTCTGATGCACACCCTAAAGTCGACAATTTCATTACTCGGATGGGCAAAGGAGATTTAAGTCTCGTGTTGGAACACTGACAGAGTCTTACCTTAAAAATATACCTACCGACGATATGCCGCTCTCTGCGCCTCTGCCCTGGCGAAGCCACCGCCCGCCAGGTGCACGGTATCGCCCGGGAAAGGGACCGTCACACGCGGGTCGTTGCACGCGCAGTGTCTGTGCGGCTGTGGTTCTGTTTTCACTGGCCGGTGAAATTTCACGTTCCCTCGTCTTTCCCAACACACTTCGCGGCGACCCGTTTAGCGGCAACATGACGCTCGTTATGTGCAGTTCCTTTCCCCGGGCAGCAGCAAGGTGCTTCGTATGTCCCGGATGTTACTTATGGAAAATGTTTCGCCAAAACTCCCGCGCGCGGTGCTCCGGGGGGTCTGGGAACCCGGTCAGCGTCTCGGGGTGCAGCGTTCCCGCACCAGTTCCTCCTGGTTTAGTAGGAAACCGTCTTACTCTGTGCCCTCCGGCGTGTCCGTCCCCTCCGCCGGCGCACCAGACACCAGAGGAGTCGCTCCGTCACCGGCCCCTGCCATTTCTTACTTTCAACTCAAGGCGTTTGTCGCTGGCAGAGCAGCAGGCGCAAGCAGTGCAGACGAGCTCCGTTTGGGGGACGGTGGCCCTCGGCCTCGCAGGCCTCCCCTCGCCCCTGCTCCCTGGCCCCCAAGCTGAGAACAGTCAGCCCCGGGCCGGGAGGGCAGCCAGCACAGGCAGCAGCAGCCCTGACAGCTGACGTCTGCCGCCGTAGTCCCTGAAGCTCATGAGCATTCTGGTTCCCTTCACTGTGTCACCTCTACAGTTTCCACAGAACTAGCCAAGGCCCTGCAGCCTGCGAGCAGCCGGGGAGGAGACAAGCTCCGAGCGGGGGGATCTGGGAACCCGAGGCCCCGTCCCCCACCAGCAAGGCCCAGGAAAGCAATCTGGCCCATCCCACGTCTTGAGAACGGGGTCCCTCTCTGCTCAGAGGCCAGCCTGCTCAGGGGCAGATGGATGTTCTCTCTCAGAGGCTGGCTGGCACGGGACAGCTGGCTCCGGTGTGTTGGTCTGTTTGTCCCACGTATTAGAATAGAAGGTGGCGTTTGGACAACTGCCGAAGAATGAATTGTTGCTTTAAGGTCAACTCAGTGGCTCCAAGGGTAGATGACATTTCAAAGACCCTGAAGTATTTTCCATACCGTTCTCAAAAATTTGAAATGCTACCAGCAAAGAATAAGGGTCCGGTTTCACTCGGAGCTCACCGGCCTTTTCTCTGCATGGATGCTAGCTGCAAAGTGACCACGGACGTTTTCTTCAGTCCCTAAAGAGAAGACCATGTTTCATTTCTACTTCTCTGGTTCCCGTTTGAGTTGGACGGTCATGTCGTGTCCTTTAGTTTGCGTTCCGTTTGGCTTCGCCCTTCGCTGACGTTTGTAATTCTGTCTCCGTCATTCTCTGGTTTTCATTTCCTGCCGTTCTTTCCCACGAAGGATTTTTATGTGTGGATTGTGCTTCGTCTCCACCTTCACCTCACGTGAGTGGTGAATCTGGTGTTTAACGCCATGTAAGTTTATTTTAAGCTTTTACAAAATTAATTTATACGTCTAACTAATCGAAGATATCGGAGATCCTCACAGGTGGGTAATCGTGTTATATTTTGTGTGTACTTTTTATCGTCTTTTTAATTTAACGAGAAATTCTGTCGTCTCTGTGATTTTCCTTTCGACTGCATCCAAATGTTTTTGTAAGTGATTTTAGCATTTTTATGAGAATAGAGTATGCAATTTCATTAATATTTAGTCTCCCTATTATTTTCCCAAGGAGTTGGAAAAAGCACCTCCCTCGCCCAGGAAGAAAAATAGGTATCTGGTTTAAACTTAGCACTTTCGATGTTAAAATGGGGTACAGGCAAAGAGAGTGACTCTTCTGGTAACTCGTGTTATTTATTATTATGAGTCAAGTCTATTTGATTGCAGAGACACATCCACTAGGAACTCACGGTCTATTGTTTCTTTTCACGCAGGTTGAGTCACGGTAAGAAAATAGCAGATACGTCACTCTCCTGGGCTGTCTTACTGATGCCAATTACTGTTATGATATCCAGCCCCACCTCTAGTCCTACCCAAAGAGAAATGATAGAAAGTCTGAAACACTAACAAAAAGTATCACTATGCTAAGCTCGTAGAGTTTGCTAACATCAAACACTGTTAAGAGAAATGTGTCATCAACTCTGTCTCTTTCCCAGCTCCATATACTTCAAATATTTCACTCTAGGAGAGAGGTAGGTAAGTGTGATAAGTGTTTGAATGCTTCGAATTATAGTAGCCCTCTAAACAACTGTCTAAAGAACATTTGGTTTACTTTAAAATCCTTAGATATTCCTTGATATGCGTGATCCATCAGCGAAGGAGGACGAGGGAGCAGGAAAAGGCGCATTTGCCCCTGACTCAGCAATTCTGCCTTTGGGCATTTAACCGTGCGAAATAGGAACGGTGTCCACACAGACCTGGACCTGGATGTTCACAGCACTTTTATTGATACTGATAATGACCAAGAATGGGAAACAACTCCACAACCATCAGCCGGAAAACGGATAAACAAAAGAGTGCCCATCCATGCGACAGAGAGCAAGCCCAGCAATAAAAAATAACTACAGACAAACACGACGTGGATGGATCTCAAAACCGCTGAGTAAAAAATGCCAGACTCCCCAAATACTTCATCCTGTATAATTCATTCCGAAATCTAGATTCCTTTTGAAATTCTAGAAAATGCACACTAGTCTCTAGTGACATGAAGTCCATCAGTAGTTTCAGGGGATGAGGGGTAGAAGAAGGGGGTCTGCAGAGGAACATAAGAAACTCGGGGGGCTATAGAGATGCCCAGTGCCCTAACTGTGGCCGTGACCTCACAGGGGCCTACGGTGTCAGCTCCCACAGAATTGCGGTTCGTTATAGGTAACTTATACCTCTGTCAAGTTGATAATAAATATTTTTTAACTGGCTGAAGATTCAGAACCGATACTTCACATGTGGCCAGTCTATGAAAAAAGCTCGACTCCATTAGACAACAGAGAAATGCTCATTTAAACCACGCGGAAACATTTAACGCGTGCATTTTACTGCATGTACATTATAACTTAATTTTTAAAGTGCAGATCTTCAAAAGACAACAAAAATAAAATTTAGTTTTGAATCATAAACAAAACACTCAGAAATCTCCCTCGCAAATGCGTGAACTTGGCACTGTAAGTTATTCGCGTTTGAAAATACCCTCGACGTCCTTCAACAGAGAACTGGGCGGATAAATTATAGTCCGTGCGTCAAAAGAAATAATATGCTATGGCAGGAATGAGAAACCGTTAAGTATTAATACGGAATGACCTCCATGATGTATTATTATATACATATATATATTTAAGCGCAGAAAGAACACTGCATGCAGAGTGTAGCTGGAAGAAGCCCCAGGGAGCTCAGGAGCCTGATCCCCTCTTTGGGGGAGAACTACTAGCTGGCTGGGAGGACGGGGGAGCAGGGCGGGGAGGGAAGCTCTTCACTCTACAGAACTCTACTGAATTCTAAACACTGTGGATTGATGAAGTGCTCAGAGTTTAAATTATATGAATAAATGGACACCCCATCTCTTCATACCTGAACACTTGATACTTAAGCCTATCAAAAGCCTTCTCTCCGAGGTCCCTCACTGCGAGCCACATCTCCGTGGGTACAGTTCACCTTCCTCTACTCTTTTTCCTTCCCAGCTCCTCTGATTGTAAATGAAAAGAAAGGGGTGGGAGGGAGGGCGGTTCTAGGACCCTCCCAGGGAGAGCGGATCACAAACCCCCACATGGGCGGGTCATGCTGGGTCATGCGCCCCAGGCCTGTAACTTCTTTGGTGAACGGTTTTAAGCCAGCGCTGTCCATCGCTGGGCATCTAGGTAAACACACCTTTGAAAGGCCACATTATCTTGTGAAGTCTCCTGTAATCCCGACCCCACCTGGCTTCCTCTCGCCTCCATACATGTCCCCTCCTGAACTTCAAAAGCTTAAAAGAAGCTGCAAAACTGTCCCTCTCTGAAGTATTGGAGACCCCGCTCCCTGGCGGATGTCCCCATCGGCTTGGCTCAGATAACTCACAGAAATGCTCTACAGGTTTGGATGTTTCTTACATCGTCATCCGCATTGACATTCGTCACCTCCCAGGCCTTGAGCACCTGCATTCCCTACTGTCCCTCTACAGACACCTTTCAGTTCCCTGCACAGCAAAACTGTTCTTTGATGTCTGCCCATGAAATACATGAAGAAGAAAAAAAAAAAGACGTGAATGAGAAGGCATGTTTCCGAATGTGAAGATTTAATACTGTAAGGAGAGAAAATATGTTAAAGGTGTCGCTACGTCCCAAGGATTCCCACGCATCCAAGAAAATCCCAGCGGAAGCCCTGCCCCAATCCAGGCCCACGAGGCCACTCCTGGTGAGGGCACCGGTGAGGATTCTGGTGAGGATCCGGTGCTGGGTGCCACCGACAGACCCCCAGTTTTTGAGCAGCTGGAGAACCCCTCCTCTTTGAAGCCTGTAGTCCACTGGCCTCCAGGAGGAGCCTTGGGCCGCACCTTCAGGCCACACCTTCTCAGCCTATTTGAGGCGCCATCCTCGTCTCCTGCAGGACTCTAGTCACCTGGCCGGCTCTAGTCTCTTCTAGTCCCCTCAGGGCTCACTCCATCGCCAGACTGCCAGTAGCATCTGAGTGCTGATGGCTCCAACTTTCGTCTCCTGCCTGGATCTCTCTCCCGAAGCTCAGACTCGGGTCTGACCCTTGTACATTATCTCCATTCGAAATTCTCAAAGGTGTCTCAAACACAGCGAGTCCGAAGCAGACGCCTGGGTTTCCCCCTCCCCGCCCCGCGTGGTCCACCTCAGTGGAGGCTGCCCATCCCCTCCTGGCCCATCGGGTCTCAAGGTCATGCCTGGCTTTCATCTTTCTCTCACGCCCAGATTCAATTCGTTGTCATTTGTATCAGCTCTTCCTTCGAAGTCCGTCCAGAATCTGACCGCATCTCAGCGCCTCCACAGCTCCAGGCCAGGCTCCTGGCTCACCTGGCTCGCAGGCTCCTGGCTCACCTGGCTCGTCGCCACCGCCTCTTCGGACCCGCCCTCCTTCCATCGCGGACGCAGCCGCAGGACCATCCGGTTAGGGCCTCGCTGCTCACGCGGCTGACTTCCGATTCTTCCGCTATCCATTTTTTAGTAAAAGCTGAAAACATTGCAGCGCCCTGGGCCCTGCAGGCCCCGCCCCGTCCCGCTCCCGGCTCCCAGGCCCTGCCCCCTCGCTGCCTCCTCCGCCCACCCCGCCGCCCGCTCAGGGACCCCGCACCTGCTCGTTTCAAATGCCACAGCATCAGCGTTTCCGCGCAGCCCTCAACGCGGGGACTGAGCGGGAAGCAGATCCCAGGACACAGAAGTCGCTCCACAAAGTGCTCGGCGTACGAGTGTGACTGACGACCGAGGAGCACGCTACACAAGACGCGTCTGGACAGGACAGGCGCCTCCGGGTGTGACCTCGGGGGTGCAGGGTCAGGACCCCCGTGGGAGAGGCCGGGAGCGCCAACCGCTGCTCCTTGAGCTTATTGGTTATTGGTCCGGTCCCGGCTGCCAGCGGAGAGAGACCCGCCACACCCCGCTCTCGCCCTGCCAGTTTCCCTGGGGACTTCAGGGACGCCCCTCTTCTCGGGCAAGTGCTGGGCAAAAACACTGCAAGAAATTTAAGAAACGATTCAACAAACAAACTTGAGCGACATGTCCAAATCTCAGAAAAGGAGGAGCAGGAGAAGCCGCCAGCATTCCCCGTCTGCGTCCTGCCCAAAGCAGGAAAAGCTCGATTCTTCCAGGCGGACCCGCTTCTAAGTCCTCATTTAAACGTGAAAGATTTAAAGAGAAACGAACAAAAAAGTTGGGGGGCGGGGAGCCAAAGGATTAAAAAGAAGCAGTGACGAACAAATCCTGATCGGCGAAATCACACTAAAGGGTCTGGGGATCGATCGTGGCGAACCCGAGAGAAGCACCTCACCGCGTCCCAAGGTGCGGCCCCGTATGCAGAGCCAGCTGCCCGCGGTCCCGGGAGCACCTACCGCGTACCGCACGCCCAGGGCCCAGGGCCTGAGGACACAGGGCCCTGGCTCTGCCCTGACACCTGCCTCTGGTCTCTCTGCAAAGGCCGAGAGCACTGAGCGGGGCTCTGCTCGTGACCTCAAGGCCCCTGTGTTCCTTAACCTTCACAGCTGCCCGAGACCCCGATATCAGTCGGAATCAGACTTCTCCCCACCCCCGCCCCACGTGAAGGAAGGAGGATGCAAAGTGACCTTTGGAGAAAGACGACCGATCGGGAGCTTTTGGACGCAGGTGCTCGCCATTCAAGTCCGTGCGGCCGGCGCCGGTGGCCGTTGGCGGCACACACGTGGCGCGGCCCCGGCGAGCGAGTCCGTCTGGTCCGTCTGCAGGCTGCGTGGGCACGGGCTGCGGGGGCCAGCCCGCGCTGGGACAGTCACTGCCCTTTTCCCTTGCTGCTGATACAGCGAATCACAGCGCCGCTGGTCCTCGAAGCCTGTGATGAGAAATCTCGGGGAAATCGCTGTCGCTAGCGTGCGCGTGGGAGGCTGACGGGTCTTCTCGTTTTAACCGCTGAATGACGAAGTCTATGTTTGGATCTTTCCCATGGCCGTGAAGACGAACCGAAGGATAAATCTCACGGGCTGCACTGGCTGAGGAGAGAGAACTGCGCTTTGCCCTCTGCCTGACGACGTCCCGGAAAAGCGAAAGAATGTGACACACACAACCCGAAGCCCCCAAAACCACGAGCACAAGCAGTTATGGTCAAGGGCGATGTGCGAGGTGCTTCCCCTACGTGTGTCAGTCCGAAACAATCCCACGTGACAAGCATTTATGACAACTTACAGAGAAAAGACAAAACGAAGGCTTTTGGGTTGGAAAGATTGAAAAAATCAAAGTCTCAAAATCACATTTGGTTCATGGCAATGTTTAGATCCCTGTTCATTTGGTTACTCCATGCCCAGCCCCTCCAAATGCGTGTGTGTGTGTGTGCGTGCACACGCATGTGTGGGGGGGTGTGCGTGGGTGGGTGTGCAGAATATATATACACATAATACGAATATGTATATGTTGTAGAAATATGTGTGAATGCTTACATATCAAACAAAATAAATAATGTAATATAATATATTTGTAAAGTGTTCATTTAAATATTTAACTAGGAGTTGAATACTTTCTTGTACAAATTAAGGTATGTGAGGCTAAAATGGGGCAAAAAAAAAAAACACCTTGAACATCCTGCTGTCCTGATAAAGGGGTGTCTCTACTCTTCATGTCCGTCATGTAGATGTCACCTACGTGTCCAGCTGAAGGCTCTGCTCCCTATCATCCACACCCCAGGCCCAGGCTGAGGAACGAGCCACCTCTGGAGCAGGACCAGCCAGCAAGATAGAAAGGTGTCATGAGGAAACGTGTCGTGCTCCTGAGAACTTCTGCTCAGAAGTGACATGTGTCCCCGCATGAACATCATAAGAATCCGAGGCTGATTTCCAGGGGACCAGGAAGTACCACCTTCCCATGGGAGCAGCGGGAGCCAGATCCTGAGGGACACACTCTGTTTGCTCCACTGGGCTACATACCTGGTCTCAGGAGACATTACTAGGAAGAAAGAACCTCACCAGGTGACAAAACAAAATGCCACAGTCAGAACAACTCTCTAATCTCCAATGACACAATAATTTCCCTAAGTGCAAGCACTGATAATTCTAGTTAGGTTTGACATGTGTTTTTATAGTAACATAGCAAAACCTTCTATTTTGGGGTGGTGTCGAGAAATCAATGAAATTGATGATTAAGGAAGAATGGAAAGGTCCCTATTCTTACACACACACACGTGCGCGCGCGCACGCGCGCGCGCGCGCGCACACACTCACACACCTGCCTGGTCTGGGCCACCTTTTGCAGACCAACTGTACGTTTTAGGAGAGCAGGACTGGTCACTGACCTCCATCTCAGCTACTTTAGACTCAGTCAGTGAGTATTGAGTAAATGCTGTTTATTTCTACTCCACATTTTAATAAAATTGCTAATAACCTGAAAACTCCTATGTGTTTCATTTTGTTAACGAAATATTATTTACTCTTCCTTTCTCTCTTCCTGAAACAACTCATTCAGACCAGGGACCTACCGTCACCTGTAAACGTCAGGGCCCTATTTCTGAAGTCCCTCCCCAGTCTCAGTGTAAATGACTCAGTTTCTCACAGCTCAGTTCTACAGAATTAACAACTGCCATGATTTCTAATTCTCCATTCAATTGCAGAAATAGAAACGCAATTTGCTTTGGATTCCTCTGGTCCTGTCAATCATTTCTAAGCTGCAATCCCCTCCCCTTTGCCGCCTCTCCAGATCTGCCACCATCTAAAAGTGCCACTTAGAATCTAGCTTCTGGGCATTTACTCAAAAGTGGTTTATCTCCTTCTGCAGAACCTCTGCTAAGTAAAGACAGCAATTGTAAGGCAGCGGTTTAACCAACCATTTGAGCTCTTTTTCACACAGGGTCAATTTGTTTTTTAAAAAATAGAAAAAAGTCCCCAGTGAAACACGAGAAAACATTTCAAGATTTCCAAAAACAAGTATCTATCTGCCTCGATGTTTTTGTGAAGAAAAATAAAGTGACACGATTATCTCCCAATTTATGAAGCTCCTGAATTCCCGTTTAGAAAAATATGAGGTTGACAATGAGTCTTTGCCACGTGACTTTTATTACGTTAGGGGAGACCTGATGATAATAATGAAAACAACTGAATTATAACCAGCTAAAATGCCTCAAAAGATATCCAGAGTTGCTTCCTAATAAAGCCATAATATTCTATAATTTATTACAGTTTGTTATCGATGGACAAGCCAGACGAAACCTGCTGGTTTACAGGATAAACAATGATATCAGTCTAGTCGAAGTCCCAAGGCTCTGCTCGCTAATCCTGATTTTCCCCAGCAGCAGCCAGCTCATGGCACGGTGACAGCTCATGGCACAGTGACAGCTCAGGTACTGTGAATGGTACTCTCTTCTACAGCAGGACTGCATTTGTCCCGGTAATTTTAATTGGCGCCATCTATACATATACACACCCCTAAAGAATGCCAACCACAATAATGATAAGGTATAATCATGACCTGTGACAAACATTTGCGTGTTTATATTATTCCGTATTTGAAATGTGCTCATTTGAAGTGAGGTCTACTGTGGCGTAGAATGTATTATGACCTCTGGACCAAAATCCATCAACAAATATATATGCACATGTACACGTAAGGTGAGCAAGAATGAGCTGGATAGAGACAGGAAGATAAGGCCGAGATGAAAACCAGGGATAAGAACCGTACTTATAAAGAGACAGCAGCATTATTGAACCGGGAAGGGCGAGGTGTGACTGTGATGCCTATGGCGGCCACGCAGGCCCCATGACTGATGGGCCACATTTGGTGCTGCCGATGTGAGCTGCAGACTTGATGTTCTTTCTGAAGGAGACAGTTATCACCCACCCAACTCTCATCTTGCGTGAAAGCTGACCCAGTTGGCCATCGCTTCCCATTTTTCAAGAGAAACACAGAATCCACATTTTAAATATGAAAGCTCTTGATTTTTAAACGTCGCCACTAATTCAATTAAGAGCAATTACTGATTAATCTTCACAAACCGCATCTGTACCCTGAATCAGTCTGCAGGCCACAGCTGCAACCTTGAAGCTGATGCTTCTAGTTACAACTGTCCCCAAGACAAGTGGTGACACCTTGGACATTATTTAACCTCAGTTTTAAACCTTTAATGTGGCCCAAACACTGTAGGGTCCAAAAACTTCCTACAAGATCCCTAAGCAAATAATCAACAAACCACAGTACCAGAAACCAGCATTCCAAAATAGGATCCCGCTTTCGAGGCATTCCATAACCCTCGGCCCTGGAGATGATGAAGGGTACTAAAGCCATAGAATACTAATAAGAATATTGAAGACAAATAAATGCCACTGCAGCTCAGTGTCAGCTCAGGATCCCTGAAAAAGAAGCCGCTTCTTCCATTCTCTGCCAGAGACAGGTCTCAGATCAGAGTCACATGCAAATAATTTGAGAGGAACCAAGGCAGCCCACCACCAGGAGTGCCCAGGGATCTCGGCTGGGGGCCTCCTGAGGTTGCTGACCCTCCCCTCACAGAAACAGGTGACGCCTGCCCACTGAGGTATAAAAAGACAGACAGTTGAAAAATAAGTCTCCCCCCAACCCTTGACCCCCAGCTATCTAGTTCTCCCCAGTGGGAACCTGTTTCTACATTTTTGTGTCTTCCTAAAATAACTACAGAAGAGACGTTGAGCGAGAGTGTATCGAAATGGAAGCCTGTTTTAGAAATGCATGTTCTTATGGAATTTTACAGTTGGAAGGGCCCGGTTTAGTCCTTAATTCACAGCCTCTCTTAGTGCTGCCCCCGCATTCAATCTTCCTAAGGATGGAGACCCCCATGCCACTGGGAGGTGGCTCATTGTCTTTTAGACAGCTCCGCAGGCTTATAAAAGATCATTTTTTAAAATCCAGAAATCCACCATTTCGATGATTTTCCTCGTCAATTCTTGCTTTGACCCCAAAGGCCAGAGAAGCAGGTGGCCAAATGCCTCTCGCCAAAGATGGAGCTGAAAACACTTGCTGTCTCTGCCCCGGGGCACAGCCCTGCTCTCTTCTCCCTGGGGGGCTTCGCCCCGCATTCTTCTAGAAGGGATCAAACTCCTGTTTCTAAGAGGAAAACAACTCATCAGAGGAGGAAAAGAAAAGTGTCCAATTTGGAGCTGGCAAAGAGATTAAACAGCCCGCACTGGGAAAATCGATGGGTCATATGAGATCTAATATGGGACGTCCCGGGGCCTCAGCCCACCCTGGTCAGCGTGGTGTGCGTGGGCGCTTCATCCAGGAGTCTGTGGACCAAGCAGAAATTTTGGTGGTACCTTCTCTAAAAAGTTTCCAGATATTCTGAAATAGAATTTGGGGTCCCGAAGTCCCCGTGTGCCTCAGGTTCGGAAAAGTGCAATGACGAGCGATGAAGAACATGGCCGGGACCTGGGGTCAGGGCTGGCCGCACGACCAGCAAGCGTGCTTCGCGACTGGCGGCAGGTTATTCGCCTGACCTTTCCTAGCCACGGACGCCATCGTCTTGCTGGAAAAGGCAGACGCAAGTGTAGCCAGATCGGACGTGTCAGATCTGGTCAGTACTTAGTAGCATGGTGTCGGGGCTGCTCCTGCTGCTCCTGTGGTGGTGGCTTTTGCCTGGGATGGGACCCGGGCACACTCTCTGCAGAGACCGGGTGCCCGAGCACTGTCTATGCCTGGCCCAGTCTGGGCAAAGCTCTATTTTCTGAAAGTGTCGTTGCCCCCAGCAAAGAGTACAAAGTCATTCCAAATGTCACCCCTTATGTCACAAACTCAGAGGGGGGACTCAAACTTTACTCAGATGTCCCAAGAGGAGGTTGGGCCCATCCCTTCCTCTCCATTCCCTGGGGACAGCCCAGTGTGGGGCTGAGGGGCGGAAGTGTCGCACTGTCCCCTCCAGTAACTGTTACCACACAGCTCTGCTTCCTGAGGTGCCATCGGATCCTGTGGAACGATGTGACGGCAAACGGCACCGTGCACGTCGCCGACGTCTGTCATGAAAGGACGTTTGGGGAGAACTCTCCGAGTCTTCGCATGTCATATTCTCTTAGGGGACTCGTGGGAGGATTCTGTGCAGTCCTGAAAATTATCCGTAGCTTCAACCGATAGGTGTTTTAACGTATAGACAATGTGATCTGTGCCGCCCATCACGTTTCCTAGACAGAAGGCTCGAGAGACAAATTGGTGGCCTCGCTGACCGAACGCACGGGGATCCGTGTGAGACTCCGGCCCGGCTTCGCGCGGTGCCCCGCTCCTGTGCCTCGGTTTGCGTTTCCTCTGCAGCTGAGATCCTTCGCAAACTGCTCTCGGTTTGCAGCGCGTTGCGTGACCGTGTTTGGGAACCCCGCACAGCGCCTGCAGAATCTTCACAGCCTTCTCCATCCAGGGGCCAAACGGGTCATCCTGACCTGTTAAAACCAAGGAACGAACACAAGCGACTCCAAGTTCGGAGTAAGAGCGACAGGCTGTGCGGATGGCCAGGAGCGCTGCGACCTGCGACCGCACCGGCCAGATGCGTGGGAAGGAAAAGCGTCCTTCTGCAGTGACACAGAGTCGCGCTGTAACTCCACTTGCTTTAACCGTGTGATTCCTGCTTCGACAGGGGGACACCAGCACTGACCCCACCGGAACATCAGCAGGGGACTTTATGAGGAGAGGGGGGGCTCTGGCTGTAGGATGAGGCCCCAGGGGACATTTGTGCTGCTTGGAGAAGCGACTCAGCTGAAGGAACTTAGCTAACCTTCCTGCAGCCCCAGAAAGCCTCGTTTCTTTTGGCAAATCTTTAGCGAACTTCCCTGGCGATTCTCCTACTTGAGACACGTGTGGCTGCGTCCAGGCCGTGAGACACCTGGCTCTTCTGTAACGGCGCCTCCTCTGGGCTTCGTATCAAGCCCGCGTTCTCAGCGCTGGCCTTTTGCAGGTATTTTAACGCGTGCGTTTGCTTCTCACGCACCCCTGGCTGAGCCCTGGCCCGTGAAAGCCGTGTGGCCCCTGGCGCTCACGCATTCATTCGGCCACCATTTCCCAAGGCCCCATCTCAGATGATTTCGAGGATACTTGACGGGCAGTCGAGGACCCTCGGACTTGAGAGCTCGGCGTGGCACTCCCGTCACGCGGGCGCAGCGAGGAAGCCCGTGGCTGCCCGGTCGGCCGGAGCCCCCACCAGGTCTCGGGGGACGGCGGGGGCGGTGGGCGACGATGAAGGAGTCATTCCCGCGTCCGGCCTCGGGCCTGAGGCTCAGCCGGTTCCCGCGGAGCTGGACGACTCTGCTCCGCAGGTCGATGGCAGGAAGGGGGAAATGGCGACTCTGGCACGAATTCGGCTTGGCGCAGGCGGAGTCACCGAGCCCGCAGCGCCAGTCGGCGGGGACCGGGTCCCCAGGGGCAGCGCGGGGACCTGCCCCTCGGGAAACGAGCGCGTCGGGGCGCCGGGGCCCCCGCTCCCCGCCGCTCCCCGCCGCTCCCCGTCCCCGCGCGCCACCTCCGAGCCGCCGCCTGCCTGCGGTCCCTGCCGCCGGCCTTCCTCCCTCCTCCTCGCGCGCTGCTCCTCCCGCGCCCTCCTCCTGCCCCTGGTCCCTCCTCCTCCCAGCCCAGCCTCCTCCCCGCGCCCCCGCCCCGCGAGCTAGACGTCTGGGCAGCCCTCGGCGCAGCGCGGCGGCCGCAGCCTCCGCCCCCGGCACGGTGTGCGCGCCCGCGGCCAGGGCGGCCCGAGTCCCCGGCGAGTCCCCGGCGAGTCCCCAGCCAGCCCCCGCGGCCGCCGCCTCCCGGACCGGACGACAGGCCAGCTCCGGAGTCCCCGCCTCGTCGCCGCGGCCGCCCGATCCCGTCCCGGACCAGCTGCGGAGACCGGGAGCGAGCGCCGGGGACCAGCGATGCGACCCTCGGGGACCGTGGGAGCCGCGCTCCTGGCGCTGCTGGCCGCGCACTTGCGCGGGAGCCCGGCGCTGGAGGAGAAGAAAGGTAAGGGCGGCCCGGCCCGGCCCGGCCCGGCCCGGCCCGGCCCCGCGTCCCGCCGCCGCCGCCTTTCCTGCTTCCTTGGGGACCGGCTGCGCGCCCGGCCGGGGCCGCGGGGGGGACGGGACGTTTCGCTTCTGAGTTGGGCGAGTCTGCGGCGGCCCGAGGAGGGGAGACTCCGGGCGCGAGACGCCCCCGCAGCGCTCGCAACTTTCTCCCTTCGCTGTCCTGCCCCCGCCCGCGAGGGCTCGGCGTCCGAGGGCGAAAGCGGGGTGCGGGGTGCGGGGTGCGGGGCGGGCAGGCGGCTCGGGTCCCCGCGGTGCCGGCTGGCGTTCCGGCACGTGCGCCCGCGCTGTCGGCCCCGGGGGACAGGCCCGGCGGGGGCGCGGCCCAGGGCTCGGGGAAGCCAAGGACGGACCCACGGGCGTCCCTCCCACCCTTCGGGGACCCCCCGGGCCTCCCTACGCCGCGTCGCATCGAACCGACTCGCGGGTCCTTTTCCGGGCGTGGAGCTGCAGCCTCGAGCGGGGAGGCTCCGAGAGCGCCTCTCTGTCGCTAACTACCTGTGGCCACCTGCAAAGAACTTAGTGTCCTCTTCGGCAAAAACGGGGTGCGGTCGGATCCGCCCCTGAGGCGCGGACCCTGCCGCTCGCCGCACGCGGTCCCCCCGGCAGCGCCGAGCTCCCCCCCCCATCATCCGCACCCCTTGGGCCTGTGGGGTCTCGAGAAGTGGTCGCTTCCGGAGGACTTTTGCCCCCACCTGCCAGCCGCTTGGTCACGTCTCTAGGCTTCTCGGTGGAGCGGGACACAGCGGCGGGACAGCTGGGTCCCGGGGCCGAATTTCCCAGGGGCCAGGTCCCCACGGTTTTTCAAAATAGAGTTCACAAAAAACTTTCCTCCTCGAAATCCCGAGATTTTCTCTTTGAGATGTTTCTTTTAGCTTTTTGAAGTATTTGACATTGGGCCAACCAAAATAATGAAACTTAATTTTCAGATCGGTGTTCAGGGCTCACGTGTGCCAAATGTCCAGCGCGAACATGAGCGCGCCTGGCTTCGTGACTACCGACCATAAACCCACTTGACACGAGGAACATGCCTCAGAAGGTTTAATTGCACAATTTCAAAATCGCGCAGCCCGGGTTCCGAGAGTCAGGTCTGTGCTTGCCGCTGATGTCACCGGCCCGCGGAACCGGGGTTTGGCGCTGGGCGCGTTTGCCTGCGGGGCGTTGAGGGCAGAAAAGTCGTGGTTCCCAAAGTGTGTTGCAAATTAAAATCACTCGGGATTGAAACCAGATCGAACCGAACCAAACGAAAACCCGCTGCGGGGCTCCCACCCCCAGACCTTCCCATTCCCTTGCGCTGGGGGCGCGACCTGGCCCGGGGAGTTTCCGAAGCTGCTCAGGTGGCGGCGTTGGGCCGCCAGGTGTGGGGAGTCGCTGGCGCAGAGGAGAGATTGATGAAGACCGCGGAATGATTACCTGGCAATCAATGCAAAGAGCTCTTCCCGGAACATCTGGAGTTTTAAGCATCTTGCAAAATAGGGGGCAGGGGAGAGGTGGGGGGTGGCTTCCGTAACTGTGCTTAGTCTTTTCACTGAAAGCTTTCCCTCCTTCGGATCTGACGCCTCCTCCCCCCTGCCCGGAGCCCCGCAGGCGGCGGCCCTCGGGGTCCGCTCCCCGCGCGGGCCTCTGTCGCAGGTGGAGCTCCCTTTCGCAGCGGGAACAGCACCGCAAGCTCACTTTTCTCCTTCCAGAGAAGTCCCCAGCTCGTTGCTGTTACCCCTTTGAGCGCGACTATTAGTGCTCGGAGATTTGTTTCTGAGAAAAATATAAATACCGCTTAATTTGCCTGTTAGTCCTGTATTCGCTGAAAACAGAATGCTCCTGGAGGGGAAAAAAAAAAATACTGAGAGCAGGCGAATAAATGCCATTCAGTTCAAGTAATATGAAAAAAAAATTTTAAGGGGCAAATTATTAAAAATAGGAGATCTTTTTATAAAGTGTTAAAAGAGGAACTAGAAACAAAAAAAAAAGTGTTAAAGACCCACATCAATCAAATTTGGTCAGTTTTGTTTAAGAAATTCGCTCATTTTAGGGAGATTTGCTCGGTTCTGAGGTCCGGTATCTCTCGTTCTTCGTACTGTCGGACATGGTTTTACGGGGCTGTCAACCCGTTTGATCTTTACAACAGGCATGCGAGGTGGGCATTATAGATGGAGAAACTGAGGCACAGAGAGATAAAATGGCTTCCCCACGGCTCCTTAAGAGGCGGAACCAGGATTCAAACTCAGGCTGCTTGGCCTAGAATCTTCCCTTGGCCACCTGATTCCTCCGCCTGCGTGAGCTGGGGTCAGGAGAGCCAGGCCAGGGGCGCGTGAGCATCTAACATCAGGTGCCGCAGTGGGGCGGAGAAGACCAGGGACCGGGTTTCTTGGAATGGGCCCTGTGTGCACTTAGAACAAACAGCCGCCTGGTCAGGGTCTGGACCCCTGCTCACAGCTCCTCCGTTGCTCAGGCTGCTGCCTTCCCTGGAGGCATCTGAGACCACATCGACAGTGGACTTGGAGATTGTGCGAGGAATGTTGAGCAAGCCCCTTGCCCTCGCAAAGTGGGAAGGTGCAGATGTTCTAGGGGAGGTCTGGGTGGTGCCGGAGAGCAGGAAGCCCCAGCCCCGCTGGCTCACCCTGGCCCCGCCTCCCAACGCAGCCCTTCCTGGCCATCTCCGGCTTCACGGGGTTAATTTCATGGTCCACGAAGTTTCAGAACTCATCCTGAAGTTTGAAAAAGCCGATTGCCAGAATCCACGGTGCTCCGTTAGTTAAGGCTCCGTCCATGGGACGGCACTCACATGTTTTGAAGTGTTTTTAGAGGTGGTGTCAGTCAAGATGATGGATTCCGCCCTGTTTAAAAAGAAAATATGCTTTGTTTTTCCTTTGATCTACGCTCCAGGACCAGCAGCTAGTGTCTGAAACTTTTTTGACAGGACTGGCAGGCCAGCTCTGATATGAAATTGAGGATTCTGCGTGTTTAAGGGAAGACAGCCTCATGCTGGTTCCCCAGGTCCTGCAATGGGATGAGGTCAGGATGTTGGGGACTCTCAGCTGTTGAAGGACCCACCTAGGAAATCTTTTGGCTCTCGCCATTTGGCTTCCTGTGCATGTTGTGTTTGTGTGTTCGTGACTGTGTTTTAATTTGGACTTAGTACAGGATAAATGGGCTTCTTTAGGTCTTGCTTACAGGGGTATGTGTTGAGAAAAGGTCAAAGTTCACGAAAGTGGCTCGCTCGTGCATTGTTTCTATGTAAGTCTAGTTTGAACACTAGATTCTGCTCCTCCGATCTGTACTGAATGAATCCCATTTTGTCTCCTTCTGTCACTTATGGACATTGGAAATCGTCATAAAAATACATTTTTGGTCTCAGTTCATTGTGACTGGTTTATTCTTGAACCATCGACACAAACGAGATAGAACGTAAATCTTAGCTCGTTCTCTTGGGTCATAACCTTTTCCCTTTTCACTTTTTCTGAGTGATTAGGCACAGCTTCCTTCCTACACGTGGAGATAGACACACTCGATTCAGTTGTCTAGAAAGTTCTCTGAGCCAGCTGGGAGCAGGAGACCTCGTTGGGGCCAGGGAGCAGTGGGCCTTGTTTACTGAGTCCCGCTATAGGAGCTAAGGGCTGGACCCGACACTTCAATCGCCGAAGGCACTGAAGTATAAGATCAGATGCCCGACTCCGTGGACTCAGCATCTGCGAACTGCACATGCTTAAAATAAATCTTACTCCTACCGGATTTCTGCAGCTTGCTTCAGAAAGTGGTGTGCGAACCCCAATGCGGAGAAAGAATTTTCTTCTCGGCTCCACGTTATATTGTCTGGTGGATTCTCGGAGAAGGACCCGGAGTCAGAGTGTCTTTTCTGAGTATACTTGGGGCTTCTCACTAGCAAGAACTTCGAACTGCAGCGTAGGGGACTGTGGCTGAGAAAGCCCGTCCGCGGGACTAGACGCACCCGCCATCGTGCCCTGCGAGGAGGTGAGCGCACATGGCCTCGGCTTCGTGTAAATAACGGCACAGGTTAACCACGACTGTTCCCCCTTCCGGTGTTGCTGCCCGATATCACGTGGGCTTCTGTTTGCATTTTCTTTCTTTACGTTTGACCCATGGCAAGCGCCTTGCACCGTGCCACCCACATTTTGAGCTGCAGGAGTGAGTGGGTCAGGGTCTTGCCTTTATGTGATGGGAAGTCAGTCAGGGGAAGAGAGAGCTACAGATAACGAGTGTGACAATGTCACAGAAGCAATGGCGGGATAAAGAAGTCTTCTGGTCTTAGTCTTGCTTGTAATTCTGGCTGGAGAGGGGACCAGATACAGCCCCAGTGGAAGGGATTCCTGCAAAGACCTCAGGGTATTTCTCAGGAGAAGACGATGAGGCCATTCCAAGGGGAGGGCCACCAGCAGTGAAGTTCTGAACTGCCTGGTAACTCAGCGCCGTGGCAAGGGAGGGGTAGAGGGTGACGCCGCGGCTTCGCTGTCCCCCTGTGTGAAAGGGGGGTCTCCGTGGAGTTCTGAGTGAGGAGCTGGAGAGATGCGTTTGCTGTTTTAGAAAGATGACCGGCAGCGTCGTGGGGAGTGCATGGTGGACGCAGCAGTGGACAGGGTGTCAGCGCAGGCGTGGACAGACGACAGAGCAGGAGCGCGGAGGATGCTCAGGCCAGCCGGGAGGCAGAACCTACTGATGATTAGGAGTAACGAGCCTAGGAAATAGAGAATCCCGGGCTGACACGCAGGCTTCTGACTTGGGAGCCTGGATACATACTGAGCCCACTCGTGGGGGCTGTGAGTGTTTGGAGCGTTCGAGGTGCTCAGGTTTCGGGAAGGTCTAGGAGGCGGCAGAGCACACGGGTCTGCAGCCTGAGAAAGCAGTGTGGCCTTGGGTTGCTGTTTTCCGAGATATTTCACTTGCAGACATTGTCTTTGGCAGTGGAACAACCCGCCCCCAGCCTGTCACATGCTCACTGTCACCGTCCATATTGAGCCCGGCGGGGTCCTGGATCACCAGCTGCCTTCTGGACTAGACGGCTGTGGCTGCAGTCACCAGCAACTGATAAATCACAAATCGGGCATACAAGTACATTGGGTATCGTATTTGCATATTGCTGCGAATCCTCAGCTAGGAATCCCTCATTTCTTATATTTTTACGGCACCCGATTGCTTGGTTTCGTACATGAGTGACTGAACCGAAAAGGCTAGGAGGTGACTTTGTTCTGTTCTTTTTTTAAGCAGCAGCTTTTGAACCTGGAACATACCTTAGAATCTCTCGAGGTGCTTTTGAAAAGGGGGGGCGCTGCTGCTCCCCAGACCTGGCGAATCATCATTCCTGGAGGTCGGCAGCACATGCATTTTTCAAAACTCCCCGGGTGGTTCTGATAAGTGCATTAAGAGAAGAAATTTTGTCTTTGTTGTCTGACTCCCGTTTTTGACTCATTGCGTGAGCTTCTGGGAACCGTTTTATAGGTCATTAGTAACTCGGCCTGAAAGTTGCATTTCTTTTTCATGAACTAATCCCATGATAAGTCTCACAGTGTGATGCCCAGACAGCCGCAGGAGCACCTTGAACTTGATAGAAAGGCTTTGGGGATGGGGCCTCCAGTCTG
>NW_024342467.1:23703714-23773402 GCF_902729225.1 Pteropus medius | reverse complement strand
AAAAAAAAAGATCGGTGTTCAGGGCTCACGTGTGCCAAATGTCCAGCGCGAACATGAGCGCGCCTGGCTTCGTGACTACCGACCATAAACCCACTTGACACGAGGAACATGCCTCAGAAGGTTTAATTGCACAATTTCAAAATCGCGCAGCCCGGGTTCCGAGAGTCAGGTCTGTGCTTGCCGCTGATGTCACCGGCCCGCGGAACCGGGGTTTGGCGCTGGGCGCGTTTGCCTGCGGGGCGTTGAGGGCAGAAAAGTCGTGGTTCCCAAAGTGTGTTGCAAATTAAAATCACTCGGGATTGAAACCAGATCGAACCGAACCAAACGAAAACCCGCTGCGGGGCTCCCACCCCCAGACCTTCCCATTCCCTTGCGCTGGGGGCGCGACCTGGCCCGGGGAGTTTCCGAAGCTGCTCAGGTGGCGGCGTTGGGCCGCCAGGTGTGGGGAGTCGCTGGCGCAGAGGAGAGATTGATGAAGACCGCGGAATGATTACCTGGCAATCAATGCAAAGAGCTCTTCCCGGAACATCTGGAGTTTTAAGCATCTTGCAAAATAGGGGGCAGGGGAGAGGTGGGGGGTGGCTTCCGTAACTGTGCTTAGTCTTTTCACTGAAAGCTTTCCCTCCTTCGGATCTGACGCCTCCTCCCCCCTGCCCGGAGCCCCGCAGGCGGCGGCCCTCGGGGTCCGCTCCCCGCGCGGGCCTCTGTCGCAGGTGGAGCTCCCTTTCGCAGCGGGAACAGCACCGCAAGCTCACTTTTCTCCTTCCAGAGAAGTCCCCAGCTCGTTGCTGTTACCCCTTTGAGCGCGACTATTAGTGCTCGGAGATTTGTTTCTGAGAAAAATATAAATACCGCTTAATTTGCCTGTTAGTCCTGTATTCGCTGAAAACAGAATGCTCCTGGAGGGGAAAAAAAAAAATACTGAGAGCAGGCGAATAAATGCCATTCAGTTCAAGTAATATGAAAAAAAAATTTTAAGGGGCAAATTATTAAAAATAGGAGATCTTTTTATAAAGTGTTAAAAGAGGAACTAGAAACAAAAAAAAAAGTGTTAAAGACCCACATCAATCAAATTTGGTCAGTTTTGTTTAAGAAATTCGCTCATTTTAGGGAGATTTGCTCGGTTCTGAGGTCCGGTATCTCTCGTTCTTCGTACTGTCGGACATGGTTTTACGGGGCTGTCAACCCGTTTGATCTTTACAACAGGCATGCGAGGTGGGCATTATAGATGGAGAAACTGAGGCACAGAGAGATAAAATGGCTTCCCCACGGCTCCTTAAGAGGCGGAACCAGGATTCAAACTCAGGCTGCTTGGCCTAGAATCTTCCCTTGGCCACCTGATTCCTCCGCCTGCGTGAGCTGGGGTCAGGAGAGCCAGGCCAGGGGCGCGTGAGCATCTAACATCAGGTGCCGCAGTGGGGCGGAGAAGACCAGGGACCGGGTTTCTTGGAATGGGCCCTGTGTGCACTTAGAACAAACAGCCGCCTGGTCAGGGTCTGGACCCCTGCTCACAGCTCCTCCGTTGCTCAGGCTGCTGCCTTCCCTGGAGGCATCTGAGACCACATCGACAGTGGACTTGGAGATTGTGCGAGGAATGTTGAGCAAGCCCCTTGCCCTCGCAAAGTGGGAAGGTGCAGATGTTCTCGGGGAGGTCTGGGTGGTGCCGGAGAGCAGGAAGCCCCAGCCCCGCTGGCTCACCCTGGCCCCGCCTCCCAACGCAGCCCTTCCTGGCCATCTCCGGCTTCAGGGGGTTAATTTCATGGTCCACGATGTTTCAGAACTCATCCTGAAGTTTGAAAAAGCCGATTGCCAGAATCCACGGTGCTCCGTTAGTTAAGGCTCCGTCCATGGGACGGCACTCACATGTTTTGAAGTGTTTTTAGAGGTGGTGTCAGTAAAGATGATGGATTCCGCCCTGTTTAAAAAGAAAATATGCTTTGTTTTTCCTTTGATCTACGCTCCAGGACCAGCAGCTAGTGTCTGAAACTTTTTTGACAGGACTGGCAGGCCAGCTCTGATATGAAATTGAGGATTCTGCGTGTTTAAGGGAAGACAGCCTCATGCTGGTTCCCCAGGTCCTGCAATGGGATGAGGTCAGGATGTTGGGGACCCTCAGCTGTTGAAGGACCCACCTAGGAAATCTTTTGGCTCTCGCCATTTGGCTTCCTGTGCATGTTGTGTTTGTGTGTTCGTGACTGTGTTTTAATTTGGACTTAGTACAGGATAAATGGGCTTCTTTAGGTCTTGCTTACAGGGGTATGTGTTGAGAAAAGGTCAAAGTTTACGAAAGTGGCTCGCTCGTGCATTGTTTCTATGTAAGTCTAGTTTGAACACTAGATTCTGCTCCTCTGATCTGTACTGAATGAATCCCATTTTGTCTCCTTCTGTCACTTACGGACATTGGAAATCGTGATAAAAATACATTTTTGGTCTCAGTTGATTGTGACTGGTTTATTCTTGAACCATCGACACAAACGAGATAGAACGTAAATCTTAGCTCGTTCTCTTGGGTCATACCCTTTTCCCTTTTCACTTTTTCTGAGTGATTAGGCACAGCTTCCTTCCTACACGTGGAGATAGACACACTCGATTCAGTTGTCTAGAAAGTTCTCTGAGCCAGCTGGGAGCAGGAGACCTCGTTGGGGCCAGGGAGCAGTGGGCCTTGTTTACTGAGTCCCGCTATAGGAGCTAAGGGCTGGACCCGACACTTCAATCGCCGAAGGCACTGAAGTATAAGATCAGATGCCCGACTCCGTGGACTCAGCATCTGCGAACTGCACATGCTTAAAATAAATCTTACTCCTACCGGATTTCTGCAGCTTGCTTCAGAAAGTGGTGTGCGAACCCCAATGCGGAGAAAGAATTTTCTTCTCGGCTCCACGTTATATTGTCTGGTGGGTTCTCGGAGAAGGACCCGGAGTCAGAGTGTCTTTTCTGAGTATACTTGGGGCTTCTCACTAGCAAGAACTTCGAACTGCAGCGTAGGGGACTGTGGCTGAGAAAGCCCGTCCGCGGGACTAGACGCACCCGCCATCGTGCCCTGCGAGGAGGTGAGCGCACATGGCCTCGGCTTCGTGTAAATAACGGCACAGGTTAACCACGACTGTTCCCCCTTCCGGTGTTGCTGCCCGATATCACGTGGGCTTCTGTTTGCATTTTCTTTCTTTACGTTTGACCCATGGCAAGCGCCTTGCACCGTGCCACCCACATTTTGAGCTGCAGGAGTGAGTGGGTCAGGGTCTTGCCTTTATGTGATGGGAAGTCAGTCAGGGGAAGAGAGAGCTACAGATAACGAGTGTGACAATGTCACAGAAGCAATGGCGGGATAAAGAAGTCTTCTGGTCTTAGTCTTGCTTGTAATTCTGGCTGGAGAGGGGACCAGATACAGCCCCAGTGGAAGGGATTCCTGCAAAGACCTCAGGGTATTTCTCAGGAGAAGACGATGAGGCCATTCCAAGGGGAGGGCCACCAGCAGTGAAGTTCTGAACTGCCTGGTAACTCAGCGCCGTGGCAAGGGAGGGGTAGAGGGTGACGCCGCGGCTTCGCTGTCCCCCTGTGTGAAAGGGGGGTCTCCGTGGAGTTCTGAGTGAGGAGCTGGAGAGATGCGTTTGCTGTTTTAGAAAGATGACCGGCAGCGTCGTGGGGAGTGCATGGTGGACGCAGCAGTGGACAGGGTGTCAGCGCAGGCGTGGACAGACGACAGAGCAGGAGCGCGGAGGATGCTCAGGCCAGCCGGGAGGCAGAACCTACTGATGATTAGGAGTAACGAGCCTAGGAAATAGAGAATCCCGGGCTGACACGCAGGCTTCTGACTTGGGAGCCTGGATACATACTGAGCCCACTCGTGGGGGCTGTGAGTGTTTGGAGCGTTCGAGGTGCTCAGGTTTCGGGAAGGTCTAGGAGGCGGCAGAGCACACGGGTCTGCAGCCTGAGAAAGCAGTGTGGCCTTGGGTTGCTGTTTTCCGAGATATTTCACTTGCAGACATTGTCTTTGGCAGTGGAACAACCCGCCCCCAGCCTGTCACATGCTCACTGTCACCGTCCATATTGAGCCCGGCGGGGTCCTGGATCACCAGCTGCCTTCTGGACTAGACGGCTGTGGCTGCAGTCACCAGCAACTGATAAATCACAAATCGGGCATACAAGTACATTGGGTATCGTATTTGCATATTGCTGCGAATCCTCAGCTAGGAATCCCTCATTTCTTATATTTTTACGGCACCCGATTGCTTGGTTTCGTACATGAGTGACTGAACCGAAAAGGCTAGGAGGTGACTTTGTTCTGTTCTTTTTTTAAGCAGTAGCTTTTGAACCTGGAACATACCTTAGAATCTCTCGAGGTGCTTTTGAAAAGGGGGGGCGCTGCTGCTCCCCAGACCTGGCGAATCATCATTCCTGGAGGTCGGCAGCACATGCATTTTTCAAAACTCCCCGGGTGGTTCTGATAAGTGCATTAAGAGAAGAAATTTTGTCTTTGTTGTCTGACTCCCGTTTTTGACTCATTGCGTGAGCTTCTGGGAACCGTTTTATAGGTCATTAGTAACTCGGCCTGAAAGTTGCATTTCTTTTTCATGAACTAATCCCATGATAAGTCTCACAGTGTGATGCCCAGACAGCCGCAGGAGCACCTTGAACTTGATAGAAAGGCTTTGGGGATGGGGCCTCCAGTCTGTGAAGGCGAGCCCTCCAGGAGACACCGACGTATGGCAGCGAGCCCGCACGCCGGCCTGGCGCTGGGCTCCAGAGTACCCGAGGAACAAGACGCGCCTTTGAAAGAGCTGAGCCAGGAGCAAGACACGTGACCCTTTCACTGTAATACAAATTCCTATCACGGATGGGATTTGGGGTTTCGGTGGGAGCCCAGAAAAGGGGCTGATGCTATGTCTGATGGGGCCATTTTCTCAAAAAGAGAACAGTTAGCTGGACGTTGAAGACTGAGATTTTTGCCCAATCTCATGGCGAAAGGGGAAAAAAAAATGGGAAGACACCTGTGGGTGTGGTATCCCACAGCAAGGCTGCCCTCGCTCGTCCTTTTATACATGTGACTGTCTTGTTGTAGCAGATAACAAGGGTTTCACGGTAAAAGCAGGCATGCGGTACTCGGAGGTCTTTGCTGTGGACGAGCAGGCCTGCACGTGCGGTGTGGGCAGCGTCGTGATTGTGTTAGCGGTTGCTTTTCCTCGCCGAGGTGCCTGTGTTTCACTCCAGGTTTTGGAGGAAGTCGACACCTTGCAGGTAGTCTCTCTGACGTGACGAGCTGACATTCATGTGGGCAAACTACATGTTTTAGCTTTCTTTGCCCCTATTCATATATTGGTCAGTATTTTAGTGTCCGGAATAAAAATCTGTCACTTAATGAATCTGTGCGGGTCCTCACCTGATCATTGTAAATGGGATTTCAGAACGTTCTTCATAAAGATTTTTTTTAATGTCAGAAACCTGGTTTCGCTTATTCGTCAACAAACACTGAACGCCTGGGAATCGTAGGGAGGTTTCACGGCTTCCTGCACGTATGTGAGATCCCTACTCCATCCCCATACGTCACAAGTCAGGTAGCTGATTAACTCTGCTCTGAGCACGATCAACGAGACAAACCATTTTAAGTTCGCTCTAGTACTAACTTGCAAGATCTTTTTTTTTTTGCTACTAAAGAGTGCTTTAATATAGTATTAGAAAGTCAAATAATCGTCATCTCTTTTACAAGAAATGAAAAACCCCATTCCATCTACTTTTGACTAAGCCCAGATGAATGACAGAAAGACAAAAGTGGTCGTCAAAGAATTTTTCTGGCACCCGTTGGTTTTAAGGTGTTGATTTTAAGAGGCTTTCAAATATGGTGAATTCAGAACTTTTTCTTGGCTTCGATTTGCTGCAAGGTTATTAGAGAATCAGAAACCTCACCTTATAGTTACTTCATTTTTTTTTTTTTAATCTCTGCTGCCATTTTCTGGTCCTTTAATAGACTTTATGCATGGAGCACATTTATGAATGAGAATAAGGTGTTAAACTCGGTCTGTCCTTTTTCCCTCCCTCCCTCCCTCCCCTCTTCCTTCTTCCCTTTCTTATTTGCAAGCTGCTATGAATAAACCTTCATAGAGAGAAAATTTTGACAAATGACTGCAAAAATATACTATGTCATTTTTTAAAGTTAGGAAGTATCAAAGACGGTCAGTGTTTACGATTATTTTGAAGACGAATACGCATATGCATATCTCATTCCTTGAAAAGCGGTTTTACGGAAGGAGTTTTTCTTAGGACGTAGCTTAATGAAAGGTTGTTCTCTGTCATCTGTCGTTAGAAGAGAAAACAGGTCAGAAGCCACTTTCACGCTTTCAACTTCCATAAAACAACTAGACGATTCCGAGGCCCATTCCACGCGGAATATCTGTGAAATGAGAAACAGATATGAATGCGTGCACGGGGTGCATTTAAACGTGTCGGCGATAAGCGAGCCGGCCCTGTCGTTTAGATGCTGAAACACTGATATGATAATAGCACGCTGCTCTTACACAGCACTTCACAGTTTACACAATGCCTTCCCGTCTCTCTCTGACCCTCCTGACAGGGATGAAATAATTATACGCACTGGAAGGTGAGGGACGCAGGCTCCCAGCGATGCCACAGTGTGCCCACGGCCCCTGGGCCGGTCAGCAGTTGGGCCTGGCCGCTTTCCTGCTGCACAGTGGTCACTGTCTCGGAGGTTCCCAGAACTCTCCTTACTCCTCCTTGGAGACGCTACTGGGTTCTACCTGTCGATGCCGCCCAGTTACTTGTAGTCCTACTCAGGAACCGAATGACGAGCAGCGCACCTCAGGGTCCTTATTGCGGTTCCGTCACGTACATTCGACAGTCCTTCACGCTTTCTGGATGTTGGGCCCTTCCTTTCGCACTTGCTCTCTTGTTACAAAGTATTTTTTGGTGAGAGTTGAAGTCTTTCGTGAATGTGTTACAGTTGCCTATTTTGTAAGAGGTGGGGCGATGAGTTGGTGGGCCTTGGGAACATTCACTTTAGAAGTATCACTTTTAAAAGTTGTGTCATAAACTTCTGTGAATATGCCAGACCTATAAATACTTGAAGGAAGAAAAAAACAAACAAACAAAAAACAACAAAAAACGAGGGGAGAAAGCGACTTGTCCTAGCAGTTGAGTCAGTGAGCGATGCCTGTGGCAAAATGTGGTAATTCACTGACACAGATCTGTGAGGAGTCACTTCTGCCCTTCAAATGAGGAGCACACTTAAACTCATTAGGGCCCATAAACAGCTATTATGAAGAGAGACAAGTTAGCGAATGGCGTGGCACCCCCGGGCTTGCTCACTTTCTGTATCATGTCCTTTATAAAAAGCCGTTCTGGCTGGGATTAAAGCATTGGCTTGAAGGAGGAATTATGGCAAAAATCAAAATGATTCACTCTGACGAGCTTTGTCGGTTGAATGAATGGATCGGGGAATGTGACAGTAAACGGCTCTCCCACGGATGATGCTACACCTTTTCCAAAAGAAACTTAAGGAGACGGTGTTTATTTTCCCCCACGAGGAAGGAAAAGGTGTTTGTTGTTATTATTGTTCCTAGCATAGTGGAAACTTTTCAGTAATCCAGCAGAAATCCCCACGAAGGCACGTTTATATTTCATAATTATCAAATGAAATGGGAAAAGGTCCCACATAGAAGCTGGAGAATTGATCCTCAGTTGGGCCTCTGCATCTTGCAAAATTGAACTTGGGCAGAAGCCGTGCCATTTCACCTTTGGTCGACAGAAGTCTGCTCAGCGGAGGCAGAAGAGAAAGTTGAGCAATTCGGTGTAACACGATAACGTGGTTTCATTTCAGCGTTGGCTTCTAGAGACTGTCGTTTAAGTGCAAACTTAGTGATGGGCCTCGTTTGGGGGAGAAGCATTGAGACAGTCCCAGGTGGATGGAGCAGTTGGCCGGCTGTCCCAGCCCATCTCCCCTCATGAAAGAGTGCGTGCATTGTTCTTTAAGTCTTGGCTAGAAAAGTTTGGCTTTTAGATTGTTGGGCAATGGATACTAAATATTCATAATGTTTCCCAGTTGCAAAAACATAACATTCAAACTATAGCCTGGAAATAAGTAGTCAAGAATTCAAGGCCTGACTGTGCTCACGGAGCCGATGAAGATGGGGTGCCACGGTGGGAAAAGTAGCCAAGAGTGGATTATTCTCTTGCCGTTTGGGGGCATTTTTTCTTTCTTTCCTCCTAGGACTTTGTGTTGGGAAGAGGTTGGACTTTATTTCCCTTCGAGGTTTGTCTTCCCTCATCTCGGCGATAAGAGGGGGGACCTTAAGGGCAGGAACCCTGGCTGAGAGCACAGGAGGGCTGGATGCACGTTTGTGGTCTAGAAGTTCTGCAGGCTGGTGTCTTCCGAACATGACTTGCAAGGTGGATTTTTAATTAGAAGAGAACCACAAGGCACCCATAAAGTCATCACAGTAGTCCTGGTCCTGTGATCGTCACACGTCCTGCTCACGAGATGTCCTGACAAGGCACAGGCTTCGTTTGAGAGTAGTTTTAAAAGTAAGAGATCGTAATCAATGCAGCGATTTTGGAATGAGCCAGCAAACCTGCCCTCCCTGGCATCCTCTTAGGAATGGAGAGAGAACCATGGACGTACGAAGTCCGCCTCTGTCTGAGGCAGGGGTTCAGTGTGCCTCTCAGGGAAGAAGCAGGTCTGCAGATGAATTTCCTTTCCAAGAGAGTCTGCTCCAGCCAGGCCTCGGTCTCTGGGTAGAGTGTCACCTGCACGCACTTCTACCGAGCCTCGGGCTGTGTAGCGAGCAGAACCCTGTAGCCAGTGGCCCTGGCTGGTTCTAACGTTTTGAAGAGAACATGCATCATGACGTACGTGACCGGGAGGTGTCTGCAGGATGGCGCGTGCTGACTCCAGACGCCCTGAACTCCATGGTCACCGGCCATCTGCGCCGGCCGCTGCATCTCTGCCCGGTCCCCCGTCTGAACCACCCTCGGTCGTTATATTGTGCAGCTTCTCGGTTATATGTGCCAGCCAGTTGTTATAGTAGTGATGCCCCTGAGGAGTTTCTCTTTGTATGTTTTCAGGCTGCGAAGTGGGACATACGTGTCGTTTTTTAAAACTGGGGGGATGTTCAGGGCTTCTCGACTCAGAGAGAAAGGAGGTGCCTCCTGGTCCAGGCACTGACCACGCGCATGGGGCGTATGGGATGCACCACGTCAGAGGTCAAAAGGCCGCCTGTGACAGTTGTCCGGCGCCCGTGGAACACAAAGGTCACTGCCAGGAAGTGGACACTGGAGAGCCGCCGCTGGTTCTGAGCGCGTCCACAGTGATCGCGTCTGTGAACAATTGTTCCTAATGAACGTTATTGTAACAGGCTAAAGCACGCTGTAGACCAGTGATTCTAGCACTGATCACCACTCAGTTTAAGGGCCGACTTTTTTCGTTCTAGAAAAGGCGATAATATCCTTCTGAATCTCTCTAGCATCTACATGATGTTAATGTTTTTTATAAGTAGAAAAAAATAAAATGTGTACAGGGGCTAAAATACCAATATACAAAATGACAAAAGTATCAAAATAACCTCCAGACTTGTTACGTCGTGAGTTTTTGGATCCAGGGCACTGGCTGAGGCTGTTGGCTCCTGCAGGTGTGCAGGGAGGCCCCGCGGGGCTGCCGGCCGGGTTGAGTCACCACCCCGAGTCCTGGCTCTCTCACCTGCAGGACAGGTCATCAGAGCTGGAGAGGACGGAGCCCAGGGTGGTCCCTGGAGCACATTCCACAAATGCTTTGATATTATCACTGTTCGAAGCACTGACTTGCACTGTGACCTCTAACCCTCACCACTGACCTTTAGGATCCCTGCTGTGCGTGAAGGACCTGGGGTTTGGCAAGTTTGGGTCACTTACCCAAGGCCACCCTCCTAAGCTCGGAGGGCCCTGGCCGCTGACTGGGGAGCCTGCGCCCTTCGGGGCCGCTCACTTCTACCTCAGATGTCACCCATGCCCGGGTCCTCTGGTGGCCTCAGGACCCGGACAGGGGACAAACCAGCCGGCCTCACACCCATCACAGCGCTCGCCCCACTGACCCATCCTTCCACAGGGGCCTGGCTAGAGCTTGTCCTTCCTCCAGCTCAGCCCGGGCGGTCTCTAAAGGCCTTTCCTCTCATGGCACTGCGATTTGCCCCTGGGCTGCCTTCATGTTGGGACTTCGTCATGGCGGCTGCGAAGGCCCCATGTCTCGTCTGTTTCCTCCCGCTCACCTTCTCCCCCGTCTCATCGCTGAAGCACACACAACAGTGACGGCCACGCACATTCCCACAGGCGGACTTGTATCCCCGTGGTCCCCCACGTGCCCCGACGGCCTCACGAGGAGGAAGACAAGCACCTGCCCTGAGCCCTTGGTCCCCCCAGCAGCAGCCAAGCCTCTGAGAGAGAGAGGAGCATGGCCCTGGATCCCTCGTCAGCCGTTCCTAGATCTGAAGTGAATTGAGCCGTTTCAGGTCATGCTTAGTGTACTCGTGATGGGTCTTGAGCCACTGGTCACCCCTGCGTGGGGACTGCCACCTCCTGGGACTCCCGCCTCAGAGCCTCTGTAAGCTTCCTCTTCTTCGCCTCGTTTGTAATAAGAAGGCCTGCCAGAGCTTATATGGAACCATGAAAATGCACCAAATATCTATCACCTATCTATCTATCATCTATCTATCTATCATCTCTCTCTCTATCTATCTGTCTATCATCTCTCTCTCTATCTGTCTATCTATCTATCATCTATCTATTTATTATCTATCTATCTATCATTGCTTTTGAATTGGCAACATAACAGACTGGTCATGAATTAGCATATGCTAGAGACTCACTATTTCCTAGCAGCAGCGTATAAAGGTTATTTTTAAAGTCGTTTTAAACCCATGAGTAAAAATAAATTGCTTTTACTGCAAGAAACACCAAAAATGGAAAAGCTAACAGATCAAAGATGATAATTTATCTCACGAGCATTGCTAGCAGCGAGGTTGCTTTAAACAGTGAGGATTTATGAGATGTTTGATTTGCACAGATGGGTCGGGAGGTGGTCTCACCTCTGTGCGGGTTTTCTCTGTCCGTGAACTTGCAGGCATGACGGCCCAGTTGTGGGCGGTCCATCTGGATGCATGGAAGGCACAGGGAGAAGCAGCTATCACTGCTGACATGTAAGGCTTCGGGAGGCAAACATTGACTTTCTTTCAACATTCGCTTTATGATTAGCCTTTTTCTTCTTTTTCTTTTCTTTTTTTTTTATGTTAAGGAGAGAAAAAAACGCGTGATTAGGAAGGAATGCTTGATGATGTTAGCCATTGTATGCCCTGTAAATAATGTTTTTAAGCGTTAAGTTCTTGACTTTCAAAACATATTTTAGAGCAGATGTTGGTTGGAACGTAATATTTTGATCTTCTCTCAAATTCTTTTTACTTAACAGAGAAGTTGAGAAGACTTTTTAGTTGTTGTAGTTCTTTGAAAAAAAAAAATCACTGACCACCTTACATAAATACGAATAGCGGTTTGCTGTGATAGCAAAGCTTTTTGTTGCTAACTTTTTACTTTTAAAGACTTGCAGATTCACAGGAAATTGTGAAATAGGCTCAGGGAAGGGCTGTGCACACCCCCTTCCCATGACAACGTCTTAGCAGCAAAGTTTTAAATATTTGGTTTGACATCTTTCTCTCACATTAACATGGCCTAAACACTCGCCGTTTTTAATAGCTAGCGAGGTGACATTATAGAAATCAGAGCCTTCGGAACACTGTTTAGAAGTTACTTTTTTTCTCAATGGAATTTTTTGGTCTTTAACATTTGCAGGCCATGAAGGTATGAGAAGAGCATGGGGTAGAAGGAGAGAGCCTGAGTAGACAGACAGACGGACGGACGGACGGGCGGACAGATGGGCAAATAGAGAAATGGAGAGAGGCTGGTGGATTGGGCAAACCAATGCTCTCTTGTAGTTTTAAGGTGAATTTGCATGTGCTAAGTTTATATTCTGTTCAAGTCAGAAGAGATTAATGGCTTTTGTGTGGGTGCCACTCTATCCATCCAGTGTCTATTTCCATCTGTTTGGTCTATTCTGCCTTCTTTATTTTGAGCATAGGTGCCTTAGATGAGGGTCTGCCAGAATGCTGGTATTGTCACAATTCTTGATTTAGATGCTGGTTACACAGGGGTAGGCATTTGGCGAAAAATTCATGAGGCTGTATGTTTCGATTTGCATACTTTTCCAAAGGCTTGCTGTACTGTAATAAAAGTTTTAAATCCTGGACTTGCACTCACTTGGTAGAGAGGACAGGAACCTACAGAGAAAGCCAAGATTTTATGAGAAAATTCAGAATCTCAAAGAAGGTATGAGACTTCAGTCAAGGCAAGGCGTCTATTCTTCCTTTTGGTATAATTAGGAAAAAGATCTTTCAAGCTCGAAGCGAGATTCCTCTACTGTTATTTTGATTTGTTCTAAGTCGATTACAAATTATTTTGAAAACCGGATTGAAAAAAGGGATAGCAGCGAAGTGGCATCTTCCTCCCCCGTTGCATTTATGAATTTAAACCCCTCTCAGAAAAGCCTCGTTAGCAGGTTTTAACCAACCGCAGGATCCTTGTAGAAAAAGTGTCACTGGGAGTGACCACAGCTTCCTTCCCTGTCACCTCCCAGTGTCCAGCGTCAGGCTCCCATGGGGCTCTCTTCAGACCAACCCCGGGGTGGCCAAGAGAAGATCGACCCCGTGGGGGAGGACAGCCCCCGATGCGTGGGGTGAGTGCGTCCCGTGGGCGTTTGCAAAACGCCCAGGCCTCCCAGCACCCTTCCCCCCGATTCTCACAGGGCTGCGTTGAACAGCCATGAGCTCCGCTTGCAGTGCCGCCCGGGGCCGTTCGCTTGACTAGAGGGGTGTAACGGGGCAGAAGCGCACGGGTGTGTTTCGTTCTCATCTTTCGGTTCCCTGCGACTCGGCGGGCAAGTGTTAAACGTTCACCTCGGACCACGGGCCGAAAAGCTGCTGGGGGCTGGGCCCGGGCTGCAGAGGACGCCTGGTCTCTGCCCACGAGGAGCCCGGAGTCCAGGACCCCGTTGACTCCAGCACATTCCCCAGAGTGAGAATGGAGTCTGACGTGGCTCGCGAGGGCTTCAAAGCTGAAACGATGCTCACCAGAAGCCCGAACGGGCTCGCTACCGCTGCGGTGTGTGTGTGTGTGCGAGCATCATATGTGTGTGTGTGCGCGTGTGTGTGTGTGTGTGTGTGTGAAACAAGCCCCACCTAACATTACTTTAAACAGTCACTTGTGTCTTAGAGAAATTAAGAGGAGAAAGGAGAACTGTCATTTTATATTAACCTACATATTTACTGAGTTTTCTGCATCAAGGTTGGACTCTGGCCTTGCGGAGATCAGAAGAATGATTTTTTTTCTTACCCCAGGAAAACATGTCTCTATAGTGATATTGTCTATAAATTTTCTGCAGAAACACTGCATATAGATCTTGCCTTTCTTCAAAAAAATATGAACCTTGAGACCACAGCCCAAGTCAAGTAGAATTCAGAGATGCTTTAAAAAAAAAAAAAAAAGGTGGGCTTGGAAGATCTGCATAATTATACAAGTCCTCTGTCTGATACCACTGAAGTAATTTTCCGCTGGAGAGAAGCCTCGATAAATACAAAAACGGGTGGATTAGACCTTTGAGATTTTTTTTGCACATTGCTATTTTTATTTCAAGACTGGTCTGAAACATTGCAAAGTGACATTTAAAGTGCTTTCCTAAATGAGTCTTTGCTCCTTAGTTCACCATCCCGTGACTAAGTAAATGGAGAGAGATTGTTTTTGTTTGTCAGTGTCTACTTTTAAAACATGTTTTCTGGAGCTACCACGTTTCGAGGACAGCATGCTTTTTCCCAGAAAAATCTCAGGTTAACAATAAATAGGCCCTGGGTGTTCATCTGATCTTGTTTAGAGGAGCATGAGAAATTCAGTATAACGAGGTAAGAGGTCATTGGAACATTTGGAATTACACTCTACGTGTCTGAGATTGTCAGGTGAAGGCTCCTGCGCCTGTATCAGAAAATGATCGTTATTCATCTAGGAATAAAGTTAGCTGCCTTTAGAAAGAACATGTTCGGTTCTACTTGGAAATCTCTGTGTCGGGGGACAGAAACGGCGACAAATTCCCGGCCTTCCCCTGAGTTAACAGGCCACTCAAAACCAGCGACAACGGTGAAGAAGCCTGGGAACGTTCAGCCCGGTTCTCCATCGCGGTAAACGCCAGAACTGTATACCCGAGGTCGGCCGTAGGTGTGGGTAGGAGTTGTACGTGAAAACGTGGAGTAAGCTCGAGGGACACTGAACCTCCTGCGTGACATTCTCAACGGCGTGGGCATCATCTGTGTTCTGGCGTAGCTTGCTCGCTAGAGCGTGAGCCCCGAGCAGAAGGGAGCCACGGGGCGCGCTCAGCCCGTGCACACAGCGGGCGCTGCATAAATACCGACTGCACGTGTCAAACACGTCGAAGGTGAGACTGCCTTTCAGTACACCGCCGAAACCCGAACACGGCTTTACTCGCTGACGAGCACGAGTGTATTTTAAGACGAGGGGAGAGGAGGGGAAGACTTTGTTTAAACCAGCAAATGAGTGGATTAGAGTGATCTCAAGTCATAAATTTTCTCCTTGGCCTCAATTAATTTGGAATGCGTAGAAAAACAAGCATGTCCAAAGGAATGTGACGAGGGTGTTCTTGCTTATTTCACCTTTCATGCATTCATCTCCAGAGTAAGAACACTGGTTTAAAGATGTTTTAAGGGATTAATAGTTGGATTAAAATTGAATTGTAAAGGAAAAGCTCGTCCTCGCTTCATGCAATTGTGATTAGATCTCTTCCTGTTTGATGAGGCAGTAGGCACCATCATCCAAACAACTCGGGGGTATAGATTTCTATTTTTTTTTTTTAATTCAAATTAGTAGAAATGGCAGGCAGTTCAGAGAAATATATGATCTTCAGAGTCCCCTTAGTAATTAAAATAAAGCTAATTATTTTTGCATGGAATATGATAAAGTGCATAATAAAAGGTCATAACCATGACAACTCTTACATTTTACATCAAAGCAAAACAAGTTTGACTTTCATTTACCTTGGAAATAACTACTAATGGTGACTTTGAGAAATCCTGTGAACGGCGAGCTGGCTCCATACCAGAATGTTGCAAAAGGCCAATGACAAAAAGCAGAAGCCACATCCTGTCCCCCTGTATGTCCGGACCTGCCCACAGGTGAGGTGACCACAGGTGCGAACTGAAGGGTTATTAATGGAATAAAAGTGAATTTCGAGGGCAGGGAAAGCAATGCTCGTTTAATCCTGTGGCTCAGAGCCCACGTGTCACATGCCCCGTCTTCGATCAGTATTTCCGCGTGGCGTGGACGCGGGCGAGGGGTTCCCTTATAAAGGGGGTTCATGTCACTCACTCTATGTAGGCGCGTGGGGAACTTACAAAGATGGAAAATGTTGAACCGTCAACCAGATGAGTTTTTGAATCTTCAAACCAGAAGACATAAAATAGGGAGAACCCACAGAAATGTCAGAACAGGGTGACGGCAGCAAGTCTCACGTTGCTGCCGCCCACGGATCTGGAGACGAATATTTGTCTTGACTTTGAGCATAAACGTTTAACAAATAGTTCTTCCTCGTTTCGCCTCTGGAAACGGACAGGTGCATTGGCAATTACTGCACAAGGACGTAGAAGCTCTCCCTGCACGTCCCGGTGTTGATTTTAAAATGGATGATCGCCTTTCCGTGTCGAGGATGATAGACTGGCACCCTTTAGAAATATGAAACAGGGTCCTCTATTAGTGTAGAGTCTACCTGTTTCAAATCAAGTGGTGTCTGTCCTTCAAATGGCCATTTAATGACTGTCCACTATGGCAAAGGCTACCGGGACGGCCTAGGACTTGAGTTGCAAATCAAGTGATTAGATTTCAGGAATTTGGCGGTCGAGACCAGTGCTTCTCAACTGGGGAACCCCTGCCCACGTCGACCAGGACATTGAGCAATATCTGGAGTGATTTTTGCTTTTCAAAGAGGGTGCGTTACTGGCATCTCGTGAATAGAGGCCAGACATGCCACAAAACGTTCTTTAACGCACGGGACAGGCTCCCCCACCGCCCCGCAACTAGGAATGACCATTCCCCACGCCCAAGAAGAAAGTGACAATTGCGCCAAGGCGGGCACAGCCCGGGCCAGGCCAAGCCCGGTGGCGGCGGCGGCTCTGACGTGCCTGTCATCTCAGTATTTCTCTAGAACGCCCTCCTGTTCCCGCTCCTCCTGCTTCGCAGCTAGTCGCTCCTTCGCCTGAGTTTTCTATGTGCCCCAAAGTGCAAGAGGCAGCAGGAAGGTCGGCATTCCTGGCGAGGTACATGTGGGCCGGCATTCCAGCTACACCTGCACCGGCTTGTCCCACCTGAAATCTTACCAAGTGAAAGCAGGAGCCGTGTGAAGACGCCTCGATTACACCCGCCCTTGAACTTGCTTAAAACGGAGCCAGCCAGGCCCTGGGCGTGGCGGGACGGCTCCCTCACTGCCGCAGAGACCCGTACACTCGACGCGAGACTGTGCTTTTCTTCTTCATTCTTCCCCGCCTCCCGGCAGGGCCAGAGTGCCATGGGGCTACGAAACAGTTCACCACGCCACCCCCTCGGAACCAGAAGAAACCCAGCTGGTCCCGGCCCGGCTCTGCCCAGGAGAGGAGGCAGCCGGCCATTCCGAAATCCCCTTTCTGGGACCGCAGGCTGCCCAAGGGCAAAAATGTGTTTTATAGTTTGAATTGCACAAGTGAACGGTACACAGATGCCTGTTTCTGCTTTCTGGCACCCTAAAACGATGCCGTTTGTGCTAAGGTGTTAGGTGATTGCACCTGACTGGCCGAGCGGAGGGACAGGAAACACGGCCAGACAGAGATCACCCGCCAGTCATGTACTAGAGCTGGGGTCCTTCCCCCCAGCAGTCCCCCATCCCCGAGAGCGCTGAGCCGTGTCCACAGGGGCCCGTGGAGCCCCGGCCTCGGCACCACCACTTCGCGCCTGTGGGACCCATGGGGGCAGATCGCTTTGTGCCTCAGTTTCCCCACCTGTCAGACACCATCGTAACGGCGCCTGAATGGCACCCGGGCACAGAGTCGTGGCAAGGATTCAGGGTGACGTGTGAAAGCGGCTGGATACGGAACGATAACGGTTTGATTGTCACGGCTGCTGCTGCTGCTGCGGTTTCTAGGTGGCTGCCATCGAATGCGGTGACCGTGAGCCACATCTGGGGACTGCTGGGCCCTTGAAATGCGGCTCGTCCAAACCAAGAGCGCTGGGAGTGTACAGCACACTGGATTTTGAGGACTTAGTATAAGAAAAAATATGTTAAAAATCTAATGAATACTTTTTTAAATTAATTACCCATTGAAATGAAAAAATTCCGGGCATATGGCATTAAATAAAATACATCATTAAAAGTAATTTCAGCTACTTCTTTTTACTGTTTTTAATAATGTGGCTACCAGAAAGTGTTCAGTGCTGGCGGCAGTGTTCACGCAGAACTGGAGGGCACTGCGGGTGGCCGCAGGTGCCACAAGGCCCCCGGGCTGGTGCTGGGCACCCTGCTGCACCCCAGGGCACCTCCGCGTCTCCCCCACTTCCAGCTGCTGCCTCTGGCCCCCGTGTCTCTTACCTTCTTAGCCTTTGTTTCTCTGAGTGGTCGGCGTTAATAGATTGGAAAGAATCAACATCCTGTCGAAAGGGATTTAATGTCCTTCGGGGCATTCTCCTCCGGCCATGGGGCGGTGCGCTTCAAGCGTCAGTCTGCCTCTGGTGCATCAAGTAGGATCCAGTTCTTTGCCCATCAGAGAGCCACCTGGAAGATGTCACCGCACCGGTGGCTCATGGCTTCTCCTCGGTGGTGCTGGGCCGGCATGTGGGTGTCGTCACCAGGGCAGCACGTGGCTTGGTGCTTCGTCAGGCTGAGGTTCCCAGCTCTGTTCTTTAGACACGTGTCACTGTCCACGGATGTTCTTGACACGCGGCATCGCGTGGTTGACTGAACTTGGAAACCTCTCCTCGACAAGATGACTTCTGCCCACTTCTGGCCCACGTTCGCGTTGACGACCCTGACGAGTCCCGCGTAGGGAGGGCTGTCACACTGCAACAGCCCACAGTTACTCAGAGTTATGTGACCACAGAATCTTTTTCAAAGAACGCCCATGGGACCCCACTGCCCACGGGTGACACGGCTTCACAAAGTCTCTCAAAGAATGACAAGGACAATGTTTTTAGAGACGGGCACGTTGGAACGGCCCCTCAGAAAGTGTCTGAGAGTACTCTTTACTGATGGATTTTCTTCGTTGGAAGAAATCGCTGATAAATATGCTTCTCTTAAGAGTGAAGGGGCGAGAACACAGTAATTGCTGTTACTGCAAGTGTGCCCCCTCACTAGTGTGGTCCTTATTCTTGGTTTGTCAGAAGATACTGGAAAAGAATGCCTCGTTTAGATAAGGAAAATAAAATTGCAGAAGGTCTGCCTTACATGTATACTTATTTATATGCCATCTATTTCCTGAAAATCGTTGGGACATCTTTTGAGAGCTGCGGATATGATAGGGGCCATTCCAGAAAAACTGTAAAGTACCCATGGCAAAGTCACGCGTGAGAGGAGGTGGCTCTCACTGAAGGCTGACGGCGGGTGCTGCCGCTGAGCGGGAAACCAGCTCCAAGCCTCTTGGCTGCAGCCAAGGCCTTTGCAAGGTCATGGTCCCAACTCCAGGCCTGGTTGGATCGCTGCCTAAGTCACAGTATGCAAGGCCAGCTCTGGGGATTTCACTGCAGAGGGTTATACGTGACGAGAGTATCGTTATGCAGGAAAATGTCTTTATCAAAAAGGCCTGAAAAGAAACCAAATGCATTCAGTCGAAATGGTTTTTAAACGAAAAATGTGTTCGTGTGCTCGATCTGGCCTGCCGCTTTTACAAGATTAAAATTGAGGTCCAAGAAATCAGTGTGTGACCGTGTATCTTAGATAAGGTGAATTTCCAAAATGTATAAGGAATTCATACAACTCGGTAGCAAAAAATAAATGAACATAATAATCCGATTAAAAAGTGGGCAAGGGACCTAAATAGGTTATTTTTTTTCAAAGAAGACATACACATGGTTAACAGGTAAATGAACGACGGAAATTGAAAGCACATTGAGATACCAACTCCCACCTGTTAGGACGGTTACTATTAAAAAGACGAGGTGACAGATATTGGCCAGGGCGTGGAGAAAAGGGAGCCCCGTGCACTGTGGGTGGGTGGGGACGGAAACCGGTGCCACCACTGTGGAAAACAGCGTGGCGATCCCTCAAAAACTTAGAGACGGGACAAGCGTGTGACCCAGCAATCCCGCTTCTGGGCATTTATCTGAAGACACTAAATCGGGTACTCACAGAGCTGTGTGCTCTCCGACATTCACCACGCGTCGTTCACAGCAGCCAAGATATGAACGCAACCTAAGTATCCATGACGGACAAGTGTGTCAGGAAGATGTGACCCAGTGGGTTACTCTTCAGCTGCAAAAAATAGGAAATCTCACCGTTTACAACATCGTGGATCATCCTGAGTGAAGCAAGCCAGACAGAGAGAGAGAGACAAATGCTGTATGGTCCCATGTATATATGTGGTATCTAAAAAAATAATTAAAAGCTGAGGTCATAGAAGCAGAGACTAGAACTGTGGCTGCCAGAGCTGGGGGTGGGGAGAGAGCGATGTAGGTCAAAGGGTACAGACATTCAGTTACAGGGTGACTACGTCCTGGATCTGGCGTGCAGCGTGGTGACTGCTTAACAATACTGTATCGTATGTTTGAAATTTGCTGAGAGAATCGGTCTTAAGCATTCTCACCACACACACAAGGGACTGTGTGAGGTGATGGATGGTTCTAAAAAAATCTGTGTGCTGCGACACACATTATGACACGGCTAGAAAATAGTAAGTCACAGAAAAATTTATTAACATATTCATTAGCTGGAAAATTTTCCACTGGGGAAGTAGAAACTCCTATTTAAATTGTATCTTATCGCTTTCTGTTTCTTAAAGCAGTATACTGCATATGTACGTGATACTTAATAACCAATCCATCCTTGGGGCAGATTCTTAAAATGTCTTTTGCGGACAGGGATGATGGTCACAAGTCTTTAGCCATTCCTGTCCTATGGTTTTCAACCAGTAGTGAGGGACGCATGCCTGACGCTGGGGAGACATGACTCGTGTGAGTAGTAGGTGGCAAGCTGTGTAAGCTGGGCCCAGGGCCCTGCCTAGAATGTGAGCTGTAAGCGCTGATGACGTTGGCAAAGTTTAGGTAAACACAGCTGGGACCACTCTGTGGCCTCTGGGCGACCTTCAACGTCGCTGTCATGGACCTTTGGAGATGCGTCTTTTTTAGTGTGGTAGAGCCGTCCATGGTTCCTTTAAAGTGATTCTGCCTGTTTGTTTTGTTTTGCTGCTGGACCTTCTTGGAGCCAGTGGAATCTACTGGTTACAGATCCCTTTTCAGACGGACCAGGCTCGCACCTCTCACCGGCCGTGTGACCTTGGTCCTCAGCTTCAGAATGAGGACACAGCCTTTACATTGCATGGGCACTGCTCGGACGGTGTGTGCGGCTTGGTATGGGTGCTCTGGTTAGGTAAAAACACAGAAGCAGCTGATCCAGGATTCAAACAGACAGAAGAGTAAACTAAATGACCTGGGATGGATTTTCTTCTTTTGAATGCCTCTCAGAATTAAAGTAGCCCCAAATGCTGACGAGTCTCGGAAAGGAGCTGTGTAGTAGACACAAGCTGCCTCTTGCTTCAGGAAATTCAGGTTACTGACACAAACAAGCGACAAGCCGGTCACACACCAAAGCACCCAGGCCCGGCGAGGCTCTGGTTTTTATCTTAGTGACTGTTTCCCTCACTTTCCACTCTGGCTTCTGGTGCAGACACCAAGCCACCCTGGTCGTCTGCCCTGCCGACATCTCCGGGCCCAGAGGGGAATCATTGGTTTTAAGGGCCGGGTGTTTGAATCACAGTCTAAAGCAGAAATGGAACTATCAGACCTGACCTTGGAGTGGCTACAGTCCAGTCTTTCCCACAAGCATACCGCCCATGCCGGTTCTGGTCTGGCTGCCGATACGGTGTGTCTACAACACATACAAAGGGTGACACTGTATTTAAAATCAGCCCCGCCGAGTTTTCGTGATCCTTGCCTGCAGAGGCACCTGCCTTTGCAAACTCCGTCTCAGTTAAGGGTGCGTTGTCTTGGAGGTGCTTTAATTGGTCTACAGTTTAACGTGTTTCTCTGAGTTTCAATTTTACAGGAGTCAGATTACATTTTCACAAATGCTTACTATGCCAGTTTTACCTTTCTGGGAAATGTAATCTATATTTAATTTTTTTTAAAAAAAAAAAAACACTGTTATGAATGTGTATTGTGTCTAAGACTTATCTCCCTCACTCCTCATGATTTTAAAAGTAAGCAAGTATGCTTATATTTGTGATATGAGATATCCAACAAGTCTCAACTATTATACACACACACACACTCACACTCACATGTGACAAGAATAATAAGTCTGAAGAGCAGTTTGAAATTCTTTTATTAGAAGAAAAGTGCTGTGTCCATATTGTCATTAGCTATGCATGATTAGTGACACCAGGCATTCAATGGCTTCTCTAGAGCGGGTCACCGGTGTCCCGAACATGCTCAGCAGACCACATGATCAGCTAGTGGCACATCAAGACCACGCCCACATCGTTAGACCTCAGTTGCTTCTGTCACACCAGGAGGAGGAAAGCTTTTTGGGTCAAACCCCAGGTATTACGGGTGACAGAAGTCAATCAGCTTAATTTTCATTAAGGAGGCATTCGTGTGATACGGACTCATGGAGTGCCCTACAGTTACATCAAAGGTAGAACTGGAAACTCGGAATGCTGTATTTAAATGGTATCTCGAAGCCTTTAACATAGGCGGAAGTGTTTACTTTTAACATACTTGAGCAGGGCAAAGCGCTTCGATCCTGCTAATGCAAGGGAACGTCACGTGACCTCTTATGCTCAAGTTAGCAGAAGCAGGAATTCCATCAACGTTATAAATTATGACACAATCTTTATGGATTGGCCATAGGAATAACGGTCATCACTGTCTCTGTAGAAAGTTCCGCTCCAGGTTTATAACCTTCTGCAAGTTATTCGTTCACCCGAAGCACAAATCTGCAGGGCTCTCGGCCACCCGGGCCTCCCCCAGCCTCCCTGCCCAGACGGCCAGGCGCAGGCTTGTCAGGTGGACCCGTGCTTACATCAGCCTGTAAATGTCTCTGGAGAAGGACATTTGATACTTCTTTCCTGACTCATTTTTCACTCTTGGGGATTAGGTGTTCCCTAGCCTCCACCACACCCGCCCCTCGTCAGCTCCTCCTGAGGCCACCCACTGCTCCCACCCGTGGTCACCCATCGTGGCCCCTCCAGGGACTGCAGGAGCCAGGCCTCTGAGCATCATAGAGCCAACTCAACGGGGGGCCAGCGGGGCCAGCGTGGTGCAGGCAGGACTCTTATTTATACAAAGATAAACTCGAAATCTGGCCTGTGTGTCCACAAGATCAGAGGAGCACAAGCCCCTGGCTTCTGTGCGGCGTTGGGGACAGCCTTTAAAACGAGCCCCGAGCTGGCATCTGGCCGTCGTCCTAACCGCAGAATTCCCGCTTATACCCTCACATGCGCAGACTCCCACGCTCTCTGAAAGTGCTGCCTGAATCTGTCCCACTACACCCTCCGTGTCACTGCAAGCAGGACATGTGACAACCTCTCCAGTCCGTCAGTGCCAGGCCTCCTCTGACGAGCCCCGCCCTCTTCCCCCCCCTTCCCCCCCATTACGGTAAAGTACACCTAACACAATTTACCGTCTTAACCGCGTTCGGGTGTGTGGTTTGGTGGCGTTAGGTGGCATTCACACTTTGTCACCCACGGAAGTCTTTTCACCTTGCAGAGCTGGCGCTCTGTCCCCTCATGCTCCCCTCCCCGCGGCCCCCGGCGATCACCGACTATCCTGTCTCTGTGGTTGGGACCCACGCTGGTGGAATCACACAGAATTTGTCCTGTCGTGACTGGCGGATTTCACTTGGCATAATGTCCCCAAGGCTGACCCACGCTGTGGCGTATCACAGAGTCCGCCCCTTCGTCAGGCTGGACGATGTTGCGCTGTATGTATTTAGCACGTTCCGGTCATCGATTCCTTCACGAGTGGACGTTTGGGCCACGTCCGCCTTTGGCCGTCGTGGATAATTCTGCTCCGAACGGGGTGTCCACTGTTCTCTTTTAGAGCCCAGATCCGATCGCTGCCGCCCCCTCAGCTCACCACTTCTCCCAGCAGCCCCCGCGGAGTGAAGGCCAGGCTCCCCCGTCGCTCCCTCCTGCCCCCGCCCCGGGGTCTCCTTGCCCATCGGCCCTGTGTCCACGCTCTGCCCCCATCCAGAATTCGCTTCCAATACCTCTGCCTGGTTAAATCATGCTTTTTCTTTAGAAAGAAAATCAAAAAAATAAAAATTCACAACCCAGAAAGTGTAACGAGGTCCTGGCCTCCGCACAGCCTTAGGCACGTGCCTGCCCCGTCCCCTCCTCCGCCTGTGCGCCACCTGTGCCATCGCTGGGATCCACGCTCCTGATGGTCCCGAGGTCGTTGTTACCCGGTCGCCAGAGAAAGGACCCGTGCGGCAGGCGTGGCCCAGGTGCCCGTCACTCACAGACGGCGTTCGGCCTTCTTTGGTCAAGCTAGGGGACGCGGACGTCTGCGGTCTGCTCGTCCAGGGTCAGAGGGGACGTGTCGAGAGCCGCACTCGTGCACTCCAGCCCCGCCTGCTCTCCCACGTCCTGCCACCACACTGTCCCCAGACTCGCTTGGCTCCGGCCACACTGGCCACCGCTTGCTAGCTTCTCAAACCGAGTGCCTTCTTTTCTCGGGCCTTTGCACATGCTGCTTCCCCAGCCTGGAGAGCTCAGTCCCGGTCTGCCTGCTCCTTCTCGCCTCGCGGGAGGGTCTGCCTGCTGTCTGAGTGTCTCTGCCGCTCACTCGCTGTCGGCTCCGTGAGGGCGGGGTCCCCTGCCACCTTCCCCCACGCACTCACGCAGCCCAGCACCGGCGGGCGGCTCGGTGGACACAAGCCGCACCGGGTGATGGCGGAAGCCCGGATCCCAGCCTGTGGCGCCTTCTTTAGCCGTGTGACTTCCGTAGAGTCCGTGATCCCCCCTGGGCCTCAGTTTCCCCCTCTGGGCTGTCTTAGAGGCCTCGCGAGAGGGCATGGAGCCAGGACCTGCATACTCACAGCGAGGAACCGTCAGCTCGGGCCTCGCAGAAGACCCTGCACCCGAGGCCTCCCTCGTGGGCCGTCCATCCACTACCCGTGTGTGCCCGGATGTGTGCGAGACACGGGCATTCAGGACGCGGCGTGTCCACCTCCGTCTTTGACGTCCTCGCTGGAGCCCTCCACTCTCTAACCCTTCTTATCCTGCACAATCAGGCTTCGCTTTCGGTAGTTTTAGTAATCAATCCGTCAGTCAGTCAGTCAGTCATTCAGCCAGTCGGTCACTACGAGTCGCAAGGATGCTGAGAGTCACCGTGCCCCGCTGAGAGCAAACCACACGCCGCTCTCCCCAGAACCTCAGCGGCATCGTCAAGCTCAGGGGTGTGGGCCCCGGGAGCATAAGGAAAGGAGCAGCCAGGGAGGAGGTGCATTTGCAGCCGGGTGTAGGGGCCAGAAGGGGCCCGGGTCGGCGCGGGGCGCGGGGCGCATGGAGCGGATGGCGGGGCCCACAGCGACACGCTGCAGTGAGGCGGGCCGCAGAGGGGGAGCTGCCCCGGACGGGCGCGGGCGAGGGCTGGTCCCGCTCCCACTCTTTCTGACGACATCTTCCTGCTTCACGCGGCAGCTCCGCTCGCCAGCCACCGGGAAGAGCGAGGCCGTGACAGGGACAGTCGGCGGGACGAGAAAGCCTGGCTCTTGGCCTGGGGAGTTTCCCCTGCCCCCTCCCTCCGAAACGGCGCCTGCAAACGCGTTAGAACACACTCGTGATGACAAAGAGGCCCTTCCGGCTTTCTAACTCTTGGGGGACATTTGCCTTCCGTAGGTCAGGGAGAAAATGCAACCCGTTGCACATTCTTCGGGCAGAGACTATTTTAATTATTACCAGTTTGATGTGTTTTGCTTGTTCGAGGAAAATCCCTGTGGTTCCCTGACAGCCTCAGTGTCACGACCTCGTGTTTGGGTAAATAAGAGTCCACGGTGGGATTCCTGCAGGAGCTCGGTCGCCGCGGTCAGGGGGCTGGGGGACCCCGGCGCCCACAGGGAAGAGCGACCATCTCTGGACATGAGGCCGAGCCCGCAGCCCGGGCTGCAGCCGGCGGAACGGTGCGGGGTCCGCGCTCCCGCGGACGGGCCGGCTTGTCCGTGGCACCCGGCAGGAGGCTCGGTGCCCTGGGTGTCCTGTGGCTTCTCCGAAACTCTCCGCTTCCAGAGTCACGGGAGCCGCCTCCCTCCTGGGCGCGTTTTCTGTTCCCGGGAGTTTCACACAGCAATTAGGGGACGGCGCCCGTTTCTGGAGAGCTCCATTTCCGCGGCTTTCCACGGGAAAGAAAAGGAGGGACTGGAGCCCGCTGGACGGCCGCAGGCACGGGGAGCCCTGGGAGCCATCCTCAGCCTGTCCGGTCCCTGTCCCTGTCCCTGTCCCCGGCTGGCAGGCCAGGAGGAATGTGGCTTATGTAATTATTTGTTCGCTGCCCAGGGCCAAAAAGCAAAGGTTACAATTAAAATGCGAAGGAATCCAAGAATTCCGAGGTCCCCGCCCGGGGCCTGCCCACTGCAGCCCCGCCCCGCCCCGCCCCGCCCGGCCTGCGGCCCAGGTCACCCCGGTGGTGGCGCATTTCCTAGGAGGACATTTGATTCCCAGCCATTCCCTTCAGGTGAGTCACTGAAGCTCACACTCCATTTTTTTTCCTTTTTTTCCCCTTTTTTTTTTTTTTTTTGGCTCTTAACTGATCTGCTTCACAGTGAGCTGGTTTTGCTTGAAGCGGACAAGCTCGATTCCCCAGGGACGGTCTGCAGGGCGGTCAGGCTCCCAGGCCTCCCGCTTCCCTCCGTTTGCCAGCAGGACAGGCTCGTCCGCACCTGAGACCTCTGTCGGCTCTGGGAGAGCACAGGGCGGCCGACCAGGCTGCGGCCTTTGTTCATTCTCTGCCCTGGGTCCCCTGCTCAACCCCGTTCTGGAAGGTTCCCTGTTCTCCGCTTCGCTCCTTCAGACCACCCAGCCCGTGCCCCTCAAGTCCCCAGAGCCACCCTTTCTCTTGAGGGAAGGACTGTGCGCCCCAGCCAAACCTGGCCGTCTGCGTCCCACCCCCAGCCCGACCTTGGGCGACCTTGAGCAGCTTCCTCAGAAGCTCAGCCCCCAGCCCTGCGTCCTTGGGTGTGTGCGGGGCTGAGCTAACACTGTGTGGAAAACCCCCCCGAAGGCAGCGGGAGCAGCCGCGTTTGTGCGGACGGAGCGGCCTCACGCAGCCACGCCGGGCCCACCCGCGGGGACCAGGCTCAGGAAGCGGGCAGAGCTCCCCGTAGCTCTGGACGGGCCGGCCGGGTGGCCACGCTGCTAACCGCGGTGGCGTCCTTCGTTTAGAAACTAGGACACAGTCTGGGAATAGCGGCTCGACGAGGCCCAGACAGGTGCGATCTGCTCAGGACAGTCCGGAGCACCCGGTGGCCCAGTCCCTGGACGCCGAGCTGCGGGTGGCGGGTAGGCGGGCGCTCAGCACTGACGCGTCGCGTGGCCGTGGGCCCCGGGCCCCGGCGGTCTCTCCATGGCGTGGCCGCTTTACTTCCAGTTCCGGCCCCCCAGCTCCAGCCCCCCACCCCATTCTCAACTCTCCCCTCCACGGTCATGGTTAAACGCCTTCTCCGACCCACCTACCACCGGCCTCATCTGCCTGTCCACGCATGGGGCCCCCCCCATGGGTGGGCCCGCGTCTAAAATCAAGGTCAGCTGTCCCAGTGACCTCCCTGTTCTCATGTGCCCCGGTGACCACCCGGGCGTCCCTTCCCCGACTCCGTCCATGCCGTCCTTCCGGGTCCCGTGTTGACTCTCCTGAGGCGGCCCTCCTGTCTCTTGGGAGAGGCAGGCGTCACACCTCCCCCCCTCCCCACCCCTGCTCTGTCTCAGATCCTCCCCACGCTGCTGCCTGGACAAGCTCCACACAGCGGTCGTGGCCTCGGCCGCACACTGCAGTAGCCCGAGGAGCCGTCGGAAATCCCGGCACTGGCCCCACGCCCCGTGAGAGACCCTGGCAGGGGCCTCGAGGGACCTTCGGAAAGTTCCCAGGTGGCCACGTGCACCTGGGATTGTTCTCAAATGGTGACCTGATCGTGTCCCTAGCTCCTTAAATCTTTTAGGTAGAGCCCCCTTTGTCGGAAGTTCAACATCAGAAACCTCCGGAACCAGTCTGCACATTCGCACCTGGGCATTAACACATTCAGCCCACGGCACTATTTAGGAGCTGCAGGTGTATGTAACACGTTATATGCATAATACTACCCATGGTTGCTTTCCTCGTGGATGTATGACAGATGGATCCTTGGACTCACCTTCATCTAGGCACCCAGCTTCCTCTCTCACCTTCCCTGTCCTTCTCCGAACAACCCCACCCCTCACACACACACACACACACACACACACACACACACAGACCAGGTCACTGTCATCTAAATGGAACTTCTTGAACTCAGTTGGGTTTGGGTCAGTTACTCTTTTGTGTACCTGTATTTTCTCGGCCTGACTCCCACCTGCTTGAGGGCAGTTTCTTGAGCTCAGGTAGTGCTCAGACTACCTGGATGAGTGAGGTGGATGCTGGAGCCCCGTGTCCTCATTTGTGTAGCGACGCATCGGGCTGCTGATCCACTGCGTTCCTCCGGCTCTGAGCTTGCGTTTGCTCTTAATAATTGATTCTGCAATGCTTCACCGTTGGAAAGTGACCTCAAACGGTGAGTTAGGTCTCTGGCTACTAACGATCTACAAAACATGGCAGCAAACCCGCTACGTCAGGGCAGAGCGAGCGGAGGCTTCTTGAGATTCTATAGTAATTTTGTCAGTTGAAGAGTTTTATGGAAAACTCATGAGTATTTTCAGTATTTAAGTAAAATCACCCTGTGCTTACGTGTAGGGCGGCGCCTGGAAAATTAAAGAACTTGTCTGATGTGTCATAAGAAAGCAGCTATTTATATAATTTCCAAGAATAACATTTTTCACCTACAGATTTTATTTCCACTGATTTACAAACTGGTGCTAAGTCGGGATCTGAGTCTCTCTCAGAAATACCCTCTGCGCCTCTCCAAACGAACACCTGGGAACGTGCAAGGGGGACGCGGTGGGATTTTACCTCATCTGCTGTGGTTCTCAGCTCACACGTCGTCTGCACGGCGGTTTTGCCTTTAACGACAAACTGACGACTTAGGAGTTAACTCTTAAGTTAACGTGGAAAATTTTAATTTCAGGTTCAGTGGCAGGTCAGAAGTCCCCATTTCCTTCTATGTGTCACCCAATTCTCTCATGGAAAATTGTCAGCTTTTGGCGTGGAAATAATTTTCTTGAAGGCGAGATTTGTTGAGTGACGGACGGCATGAAAAAAAAAAAAAAAACACACGGTTGCATAAGTGTGAAAAAGATCTGGTGTTTCCGTTGGCTACACGTTCGGCGTGAGCCAACAGCAGCGTGGCGTGGATGGCGGGGCACGTTAACAAAAGTGCAGTGTCCCAGATTTAGGAGGCGAGCGTCTGGCCGTGCCCCGTGGGGACGGAGCTGTGGGGAGCGGAGCGTGGAGGTCAAGGCACATTTTCAAGGGGCCACAGTGGGCTGGAGTTTGCGGAGTCACCACGAGGGTAGAGAGTTAGGGCCGTGCCAGGAGCGGGGGACACTGGGCACCCTGGGCCGGCTGGTGAGCGCCGTGACAGCCGTCCTCGAGTGTGCGAGGTCCCGTGATGAGGAAAGGGATGTGGGCTTCCTCTTCCAGCAGCGGAACCCCGAATGGTGTGAAGTTAGGGGGAGGCGGAGTTTGGATCGGCGTGGGGAGGAATCCCACACACAGCGGGAGCAATCTAAAGATGGAGTTCGTTGTTGAGGGGTCTGTCGGTGCCTGAGCCTGGATGCGTTTGAGCCACGGTGGGGTGGGCAGTCGGTAGTGGTCCCTCTCCGGAGAGGAGGTGCTGGCGCTCACTAGCAACTGAGCTTCCTGGCCACTAAGTGTCTCTGACGATGAGCGTCTCATAAATTAACAGGGCTCGTGGTTTCAGAGAAGCTGTTTTATTTACGTTAAGGCCGAGAGCTTGGACTTCATGGTGACGCCGTTAAACAGACCCACCTTGTCTTCCGCAGAAGCCGAAGAAATCCCCAAGAGTTTGGGTTAGAATAAAACCAAAATTTGAGAGAAAGACTATGTGTGTGGTGGGTGTGGTTATTATTAGACTTCACTTGGCTCTGACACTTGTGTGCGAAATGCAGTTTTACCAGCTCTCTTCCGTGGTTGGGTCAAGTCGCCGAATGTGACATCGCGGGTACAGGATTGCCTGACACATGGTGAGGGGGCACCATGATGTTCTCGTGGTCCACGCCCTGCGGGCTGCCAGTTGGGTAGCTGAGCGGAGGTGCTCACATCCGTGCCAGGCTGGAAGGTGGCCTCCCGCCTCGGCCCTGGAGCCGGACCTCTGTCCTGTGGGCAGCACGACCTGGCCAAGAGTGTGCGGTGCAACATGACATCACAGCACTGAAGTCCCTTTCACCAGAGAAGAGTGTTCTTTTAAAATACTTCGTCGAAGTTGCTTAAAAACAAGTGGTGGTTTTGTTATTACCGAATCAAAAGCTGCAGGATCTTAAACATCCTCAGTTAAAAATCGAACTGGGCAAATGTTGATTTTGCAAGCTAAAGAAAACACAATATGTGTCTGGAAGGCTCTAGCAAAAAAAAACAGAAAGAAAAAAGAAAGAATAAGGTGTTCAGTGATGGAAAGGCTGACATTAATCATAATGTTAGCTTTTCCCGTTCCTGCCGGGCTGGGCTGGGTTTCAGATTTGTGGGTGGACATGGCAGTCACATGAGCACTAACAGAGAGACTGAATGGAACAAAGGGTTTAAAATGCCACCTGAGAAAAGCTAGGGTACGAGGCTCCCAGCCACAGAGCAGGAAGTAAGTTCTCGCTGGTGTCATCGTCTCCTCTGTGCCGGGAGGTGTTTGTCCGCGAGGGGAGCGTCCGGGTGAAGGAACCTCTTCTTCGGCTAATAGTTTTCTTAGGTTTTTTTTCTTTTCTTTTTTTTTTTTGAGCAGTTTTTGCTTTACAGAAAAATCGAGCAGAGCGCAGAACCCATGAACCCACGCTTCTGCCTCCCCCCGACTCCGGCCCCCCGTTTATTAACGCCCCGCATTGGTGCGGTGCATGAGCAGGGCACCGATCAACGAGTTATGATTAAATGAGTCGCGGTCCGCCCTTGGTGCTGTGCGTTGTGTGGGTGTCGACCAACATGCGACCCGCCATGTGTACCCACCGCTATGGCAGGATCAGGCAGAGTAGGGGCACGGCCCTAAACACCCCGCCATCCCCCTGCTCGTTCCTGCCTGCCTCGGACCGCCGGCCAGCACTGGCCTCTTACTAAATGTGTTTATTTATTCTTACGCCCCGCGCTCCTGTGTGCTCACCATATTGTGATAGCGTGAAGCTGCCCCGTCTGCACTAGATGCTCCAGACATATTTGTTGAATAAATATTTGCATGGATGCATGAACAATCAGTTTTGCAAGATTCCTTATCCAGCACATCATCATTACGAGAAGACAGTTTCGTACAGAGATGTGCTGAGTGGGCACTGGACGTATTCTTGACCCAGATACCATCTGGGTGGAAGCTGAGCCGGAGACTCGGAGGCCAGTGCTCGCGCGAGGCACAGCCGGGCCTCGGGCGGCGGGGAGGACCTGGGGGTGTTTGTTGGCTCTGTGCTGATGGCCTTAGAGGGTCACAGGCTCACCTGTGTTCCCCACCTGAGCAAAACACACAGGTGCTTCTGAGTGAGGCTTGCAGGGGGACCTTCCCCAAAAGAGCAGCATAACTCTAATTTATTTCTGTTGTTCTAAGTTTTCTTACCTTTCCACGTGAGCAGTTCTATGTACTTTTAATCACGGGATTGTCATTTAAACCATTTGATTTTATTTCTTCAAATTAGCGTGTTCTAGTTTGTTCAGCTACTCTTCTCTTGGGCCAGTTTGTGTGGTTTCCTGATATTTCTGTTTTCTAAATTATTTTTCTCGTTCGGATGACTTCCTTGGGCTATTGTTCAAGAAGTGAAATTACTGTAGTCTCACGGTGAAATTTTTAAATTTCATGGTGATTTTTCAAAGTCCCGCGTTCTACTAGGAAAGGGTAATAAGGCAAAAACAAAAAAACAAACAAAAAAAACTTTTTACATTGACCTTTTCTCAGTAATTTTTCCATCCATCGTTACACGTGCAGCACCGGGTTATTCTGAGAATGCGCAGTCAACTGAAGTTCCCTTCATAAGTGCGGCCGCGGTGGGTTTCTTGTTATTTCACCTCCATTGCAGAAAAACATCTTATAACTGCTCACCCTGTGTTTTGGGAGCCTGCATGGTTGCGGGCAGGAGGCTGACTGTCTGTATGAGAGACACCGTGCTTTAGATGGGGCGGGGGGGGCTTGTCCCCAGTGTGACGACACAGTTTGCTCTGCGGAGTCGGCGAGTGGGCCTTCGGAACTCTGGCTGCTGTGTGGCCTGGAGACGGAGCCTGAGCTTTGGAGCCTGAGACTCGGTTCGGTCCCAGCACCGCCTGTTAGCAGCTGTGTCACCACGTGAGCCTTGCAAACGGCGTGCCCGCTTTAGGTGGCACAGGGTGGGAGCTCAGCACATTATCGCTGTTTTCAATTCCTTGCACGACGTGGCCAAATCTTCTCTATTTGAACTTCTGGCATCCATCAGTGTTCAGAGTGACCCCTGCGAAGGTTACTCTGTGTCGGGAGATGCTCCTCGTGCTGTTTAAAGGAGACACGAGCCACAGCCCGGGCGCCGGGCGCCGCGCCGGACCACGCACGATGCCCCCGCGGTGTGTGGGTGCCTCGAGCAGCAGCACGCCCCGCTGCGAGGCACTCGCACTGAGCCCGGTGGGCGTTTCCTGGTGTACCGAGCAGGCTGCTTGGTGATGGACGGGGAGGTCTCCCGTGCGGGTGAGGATTCTGCCTCTCGTGTAGGATGCGTGTCGTAGGGTGGCTCCCAGGTCCCAGGCTGGGAAGGACTACGAGGCCTTGACACGCCAGCCCCCCCACAAAAAGGAGGGCAGTTGTCCGAGCAGGGTCAGCTTGGCTTCCCGCTCTCCTCGGCTGCTTCCAGTCAGGCCGCACACACGTGACCCGGGCCGTGTCTATATCGGTGCTGTTCTCCACGTGAAACCGCAGAGGGAGAGGTGACAAGGGCTGTGGTTCTGCGACAGGGCCTTCCCTCCGGAGCAGCTCGTGCTCTGGATGAGCACTGGCTTCCACGAACGAGGGTCTCAGAGGACGTCGTATATAAATCACTATGTAAACGGAAACACCTCTCTGTGTGAAACTTCTCTTTCCATATGTGGATTTCTGGAACCGAGGCAGACCGAACTTAGCCAAGAGACCGAGGAAGGTAGACCCGCTATGACCGCATCTCCCTCACCTACTCGGCAGTTTATAACTCGAGAGACGTATTGGATGCAGCCCCCGAGAAGCGACTCTGTTTAAGCATCGCAAACACCGAAGTCGCTAAGCGGGTCGCGCTGTTGTTGGCTTGGACTGACCGTTCCTCAGATCGAGCGGGCCCGGTGCTCACGGTCGTTCTCAGCCGGGCTGGGGCCGGGGGCATCTCGTTGCCCAGAGTTGTAGGTTCTGATCTCAGGCCCAGAGAACTCAGAACCTGGAGGAGGAACGAAAAGGCCCCCGAGAGCCAGGAGCAGAAGTATGCTGGGAGATAAGGGACGGTATGACATCTAGCCTTGGGGGACAGGAGCCCAGGGGCTAGAGGTTAGAGGTGGACCGATGGGGAAGGGAGGAGGGACTGTTCGAGAACTGAGCTCATCCCCAGCACCGCCCGCTCCCAAGACGGTGGTAGAGAAGGACACGTCACTTCTGAATTAGAACATGGCGGGGTGTTGGGGTCTGTCACCTGTCGCATTCGTGGTCCTCTGAGCGAGAAGCAGTTCTGCCTTCAAAAGCATGTGGACTGAAGCTGGAGTAACACATGGACGCGAAAGGGTGGAATAGAGGAGAAGTGGAGGGCTCCGCACCCCAAGAACCCCTTTCTCAACCTTTAATAAAGACCGTAGCCCTAGAAGGCGCCTTAAGTTGGCGAGTGAATGCGCTGCGTTATTACCGTCTCGTCGTGAACCCAGACTTCTCTTTTCTTCGCTCCAACGTGAAGACGAATGGGATACTGTACCTAAAATAATGTAAACGCTTCAGTGAGATTTAATGAAATGAAAAGAGTCATCCATTGGGGGGGGGAATCGTAACCCTAGACATATTTCACAAATAATTAATTGCTGATCGTTTTTACGTGACACCTATTGCTTGAAGGAACATACGTTTTCTCTCCCACCGGGGCTTGTTTGCATGGAGGCGCGTGCGTGGGTTTCTGAGTATCATCTCGGGGGGCCCGTTTCCCTTACGATTGTGCCGTTTGGGTCACATCCGATAGGCAGGCAAACAGCCGTGGGTTACTGCGCGCCCGCGTGGCGGTGAGGGGTGCTCTGAATTCCCACTCACCTCCTTTTCTTCCCAGTTCTCTGGCAACATCAGAAACTGACTTGTGGCGTCTTCGAAAAGCCACTTAAAACGTGATGCTCTGCTCTGCGTTTGAAAACGTGCTTTTATGCCGAAGTGTACGGAGCATCGTACCTTGCCGTGAATGCGTCTGCCGTGCCAGGCACTGTGCTGCACGCCCGTGACTTCTCCATTTTAGCGTTTAAAATAAGCCTGCGAGAGAGATGTGGCGGTTCCGTTTTACTGGGGAGGAAAAGGCGGACCAGAGAGGTGGGGTGACTTCTCCAAACTCACAGAGCCAAACCCCGCCCGAGCCCAGAGCCGCGCGCAGCCGACGCTGTGTCTCCAGCCTCTTCATTTAGGGTCAGATGGAAAGAGCAGATGGTGTCAAGTGTCCAACAATAAGAGCAATGAGGACATCCGTGCCGGAGGCAGGAGGACTGGCTCCGCTTCCCGCCTCTTCTTTCCAGCCTTTTCTGCCTTTGGCAGACACCCCCCTCCGACCCCCGCCACGTTTCCTCCTTGATCCTGTTCGAAACCTCTTCCCTGGTGAAGTCATTAAGTCCCGGGCTTTCATTTCACTTCGGTCCATAATTTCGATGGAACCACATGTGCCGATGTGATGGGAACGTTATGGAATTCTCTGGACAGCAGGAGAATGGTGGGGGGTGGTTGAGTGTGTTTGTTTGAAATGGAAAGACCAGGTGTGGGGGCGGAGAGATAATGGACAAAAAATAGAATTTTTTTTTTTTTCCATGAAGACTAAACCTACACTTATGGAAAAGAGTTCTCTTCCCATGAGAGCCTCTCAAAGTATTTTACCATCGCCACGTACAGAGGTTATTCTCAGACTGATGAGCTGGGACCATCGGGAAGCCAACCGGACTGGCCAGGCTGGCAGAACCACGTCCCCAGCACGGCGCTTCCGTGCCGGCTCTGATGCTGGGTCCGTGCAGCCAGGGGCACAGCCAGTAGACAGAGTGATTCTGTGAAGATAAGTTATCGCAGATGAGGAGCCAGAAGGGGACAGGCCAGCGCACCTGAAGATCGGAGGCGATTCGGACGCTGTTCCGGACCGTAGATTCCACCTCCGTTCTCCTCAAACTCAAATTAGAGCTAAATTAGAGCATTCGTTCTCGGGGTTATTGGCCAGTGCCTCAGGATTTTCTTGTTTTTCTTGGCTTTTCACCTCCACATGCAGCCCTCAGGCAGTGACAATCAAATGCAAAAAACAGAGGTTTTAATAGATTTTCATCATTTGGACGCTACTGTCCTTCCCCGCTGATGGAAAGGCAGTTCCTGTAAACATTCTCATTTCAACAGGACCTCATTATGTGTCATGTGCAAGAGGCAGGAACAATCGTATCTGATATTTTAGGTTTATTTGCCTGAACATAATAGGGGATCATTTTTCTTTTCAGACTGGAATGATGAGTCTTCCCTAAACTAAAGGAAAATCTCCAAGCCCGAGGAAGCTTCGGTGTTTGATGTACGACAGCATGTATTTCTTTAAATTACTTCCTTAATGTTTAGGTTTTAATTTTTAAAATGAATGCAGGTTTGTATACAAACCTACAGACAGAGGATGAATGTTTAATAATTGATCGTATATGTTATTCATAGGCCATGTTTGGCTGTCGAAAGGAAGTGATTTTAATTCATAATAATTGTGTCACGTTCTTCCCTACCAGGAGGCCAGTCACGCAAGCTTGGCCATCCACACATCTTTGCAGATTCACAAATCCAGAATGGAATGTTTTTCAGAGCAGCCTACCTTGCTTCGTTGAGGAGGGTAGATTAGTATTGAAACATCCAGAAAGGGCCACTTGCCTTTTCAGAGTCCATTTTCCTGTTTTTGAAGTACAGATGAAAACAGATAGATGCAAACCAAACAGATGTTTATGCAATTTCTCTCACTTCACTAAGTCCTTCAAACCCTCACTGAGTGCCATTTGCTCTTATTTTAGGTATAATCTAAACCTAGGAAGAAATCAGAAGAGCTTACGTGACCACAGGGAGTTTAAAAACTTAATAGCAGCAAGAAGAGACAGTAAAACAATTATATGGCCAAGTAAAGGCTGCTTAACAGAGGATAGCTCTTCTCACAGATTTTAGACTTCTGAGCTTTCAAAATTATCAAACTCTAAGACAAAAGAAAGGCCAAGTCATTTGTGTGACAGCAAACAACCCCCACACACCAGCAGCCCCAAGAGACAGGTGTGCCCTAGCATTGCCTGGTCAGTGTGACCAGCTGCACACCTGCAGAAAGATGCACCTACACACCATACCACACACCAACTGTCACAACATCGGAGGGCATCCGACACATGATTTAGGAATATTTATCCAAATGCATGTACAGAGGTATTCTGGAGGCTTGCACAAGCCAACCCGAGTTATCTGGAAAGTGACATTTTTTGGTGACAGCGTGATCCTTCATAAAGGGAGGGTGGGGGCAGATGAGGATTCTCCCCCTATCTTCTCGGAAATGCAATTCCGGAGTTCTTTCATCTTCCTGGGATTCTTGCTACCTTCTGGGTCTTTCATGTGTAAACACTTACATGTGCTAAGGGCTGGTGGGGGAGGACGGGGAGCACCCTTTGCTGGTGACTCATGTGCCCTATGGAAGTCCCCTGAGCAAATGAGCTACTCTGGGCGAGCCTAAAGAGTTAACGCGCTTCCCCAAGCCTCCGAATTATTATTCCGGAAGACTCATTTACTCACTAGAAGGATCTGGGTGACTGCGAACACATTGGTAGCCTTAAAAAGATCAGTCCTATTTTAAGATTAAAAGTACAAAGCAAGAGCTGGAAAGTCATTAAAAGCTGACAGTCGGTTTTCCGTTTTTGAGGGTATTCATTAAAAGGTTCCTGTTGCATAAGGAACAAGAAATAGCTCGGGATCGTGGCGCCGTGAACCGTGTCCGGCGGGGGAGGTGTGTGGGGGATGGAGCATCACTAGCCGGTGCTGGGGGAGTTAGGTGACAAGGGACGTGTTTCCCAGCCTCTCCCCTCTCCACGCGTACGCTGCAGGGCCACAGAGGAAGTGAGCTAATGTTCTGCTGCACGAAGCTGAGTCACGTGGCCGGGCACGACACAGCTGTTCTCTGCTCTGCCGCTGCATCCCTCTCTGCGCCGCCCCCCGGGGTCACTGGAGAGGGCTTCCTGGACTCTTTCCCTGTCACGGGTTACGAAAAGCGTAAGCGAGTCTAAGAAGCGGCCTACTGTCTCTGGCACACTTTCCTCCCAGCAGCGACGACGTGAGCAGAGTGCGGTGCAGGTGTGGGGTCCGGGCCGGGTGCCGGAAGGACCCCGAGCGCACCTGTGCGCCCTGCGGAGCTCGCTGCCCTCCCTTCCTGCCTCGCGTTTGCGGCTTAGCCCTGCCCCTGGGGTTGGGAAGACGCGTCCCCTTTCCACAGGTGTCCTTCTCCGCCTTAGAGCCGTAAAGTAGCCTTTGCAAATCGCCATCATCCAGTTTGACGCTGGAGGTTTGCAGCCCGTGTTTTAAAAAGTCACGGAATGGATAACTGAAGAGTTAATACCGTGGTCAGGACATTGTGGCGTTTGGTAAAAACAAAACAAAACAAGAAACACGAGTTGTCGCCATGCCTTCTGTGATTTTCTGACCTTTGCATATTGTTTTAAATACAAAGAGTTGTTCCACGTGAAGCAGGCTCTGGGAGGGGGTGCAGCCGGGAGGCGGGCGGGGGATGCAGCTCGTGGTGTGGGATGCGGGCTGGCCGAGGGGTCCATCTCCCAGCACCAGACATCTCGGCTTTAAGTAAATACAATGTACGGCCGAGATTTCCAGAGCCCAGTTAGCTCAGAACCCATCGTAACAAATTATCTTTAGCATCTCACCGAGGCACCTTTTCTCACAGTTAAGTTTGGTTTGCTGAGCTACATGAAAAGGGCGGGTCACAAACTTTGATTCTCACACTGATATTAGGAAAATAATATGAATCCTTCGTCCCCACTGGGTCGGAACCAAGCCCACGCCGAGCAGCTTTTATTGTACACGACGCCGTGGACAGACTCACGTTTGTGTATGGACGTCAAGTGAGATGTCACACAGCCTCAGCTACCCCACAACCCAGCGTCAGCGGGCTGGCATAGATGCAGTGAACCCTAGGGGATATCTGAATGGAGTTCCCCAAAATCCTGGCAGGTTACCCCAAAAGTTATCTACATGCTACCTCCACGGTCACAGAAGTTTAATCTCTCTCTCTCTCTCTCTCTCTCTCTCTCTCTCTCTCTCTCTCTCTCTCTCTCTCTCACACACACACACACACACACACACACACACACAATCTGTTCCTGGACTTCCCCATAGGCTGCTTTGAGAAAAGCTTTCAGCAGCACCTACATCCCACACCAAATGGGGAATCACCTGATGTGTCTTTCAACCTCATGGACAGCGGTGCAAGCTGCGTTATTTTTCAAACGCCGCACTGGAAAAGCCCTTGAATACAAATATGCTTAGAAAAACAGGTTTTAAGTTATTTAAAAGGAGAATAAGGCTACATGTCTTATCCCGCCTTTCACCAAAGGTTACATTTTCTCGTCTCAGGCTGCATCTAAGGGAGGCGGGAAAGAATACACTGTTTTGTTTCATTTTGTTTTGTTTTCTGAGTAATGGAGCTTCGGTTTTGCCGGCCTTTTCAGGACAGAGTACCTTCCTTGCTTCTGGTAGACAGGCCTGGGACTGGACGACTAAAATTGCTCTCTCCTCAGGCCACTGATATCATCGACTTAACTTATTCTCTTTGCGGGTTTGTAAAAATCGCCAGCTTTTCCGCCTCAGCAAAACCTCTGCTGCCTAAATTACAGAGCGAGGTTATCCATCCATTGCTGGAAGATGGCCACGACTAGAGAGAAAAAGAACCAAGCGTGGAACTTCTTACCTAATGTCCACTTGGGGTGCTGGGATTTAAATACACACACAAATGCATAATCGGATAAGAGTGGTGGCGGCCTTTCATCAAATGCCGAGAGGCTGGCGTTAGGACGGGCCTCGGCGATCTCCAGTCCAGTGGCCTCTCAGAGACGATAGGATTGGGGCACACGTAGCCATCAATTTGCAAATGACCCTCCAGTCCTCCAGTCTGTGCCGTGATTCACAGCTAGTCCCGGCGTTAGAAGCAACTGCACAAACATGTGCAAGAAGAAATCACACGCGGGCTGCACGCTCTCCTCTCGCTCTTCCTGTCCGTAGACGGAGTAATTCGATCGGCCGTCACCTTTCATTCTCGTACCAGTCTCGCAGAAAGGGAAGGAGGTGGAGAAAAGGGAAAGAAAGAAACAAAACTGATGGGCTTTCTTCCCAGAAAGATCTTCGTTAATCCCAGCTTTATAAAGTTTTGCTTTATTCCATGGCAACCTGGGCATACACATGGCCCTGGATGCTTCGGGAGCTGGGAGCAGGTGAGGTCTGTGCCAGGCCTGTAGCGGGGCCTGGCGAGCCCCAGCATTACAGTGCTGTGCGTCTGTTATTCCGTCTATGTCTTGGCCTTGGCGTTGAGACCGAGAAGGATCTTCCTAAAACCAACCACTGAGACAGAGCAGACGCTGCTCAGGCAGCTTCCAGCGCTGTTTGGGAGAAAGTGGAAAGGAATTTGGAGAATTCGTGTTATGTTCAAAAGCAGGACGGATGCCATTAATTGCATGCGATAGTGGAAAACTCATAAAAGATAGAAATGCGTGTGCTTATTTCCAAAGTCGACCTTGTGTATTTTTTTTGTGTTAAGGTTTTTGGGGGCAAGAAGAAACCATCGTTTTGAATATATAGGCTTCCACTTGCCTTCTGTTACTTGTAATTGTGTTTTACCTATTTTTTTTTTTAATTCAGAATCTTCAAGAAATAAATGGAAAGTTTTCTCAGGTTTTTCATTTTTGAAAAGAGAATTGAAAGCGGGTGGCTTGCGTCTGTTAACAGAGAGGGCCCAGGTCATTCTCGCCCTCCCGCCCATCCTGACGTGCTGGCCGAGTCACGGCGATGCGTCTGCTGCTCAGTCTCGCCGTCTCTTTCAGAGTGCGAACGTTCTTCCTTTCTAAGTCATCTTCCCAACACGCACGTGCGCGTCTGTGTGCGTGCGCGTGTAGCTTGCAAAGACTCTAAACAGGTATATTTCTGCTTAAGTTCTAATCTGTCTGGAACTTTCCTTTCAAATCACTACAGAGTCACACGATTCTCTCCAAACTATACATGAAAGAGGAAGAAAAACCAGAATTTATTTTAGAAAGATGCACTCAGCACATTTAGGTTCCATCTTATTCAAAGATGTTCCAGAAGGTAGCTTATATCTTTAAGGACAATGAACACAGTTTTCTGGACGAGGCGAGGGAAAATATTCCGTAACTTAGCAACGTAAACAGAATGCGGCCGACGCGGCAGCCTTGGATCCGAAAGCGGCAGAGAGAAATCAGTGGCGGGACACCTCCCGTGCTCTGCAGGCGGCGGACCCGTCAGCTCTCTCTCCAGAAGGTGCACCACAGAAACACGTGTGCGTGACCGAAAATCCCTGGCCAGAACTGCAGCTCTCACTGCAAGTGACCTGCAGGGAAGGGGAAAGTTTATACTTCCTAAAGTTCAAAGGCAACCTCAACACTCATTGCCATAGCATCGGTTAAGTGTCCAAGCTATTTCCAGCAACGCAATTTGGGACTTTCTTCTCCAAGGAGCTCTGCAGACTTTTGCATGTACAACGTACAGTGGATTTCAGAGCTTTATCTGGGGCGTCGCGGCACGGTGGGAAGGGCACATCCGTCAGAGTCAGGCGAATGAGGCTCAAACCCCAGCACTCCCACCGCCCCGTGTGGGGTTCCAGTAGGTTCCCGAAGCTGTCTGCACCTGCGTTTTCTTGTGGAGACCGAGGAGCTGGTGACGGGACTTACCTCAGAGGGCTGAGGCGTGGACGAGGTTCGCTAGTGGCTGTGACGTGGGGCAGAGCATGGCCCATGGTGTGCTGGCCGCTGTCATTATTATCCCGGGCATGGTTTCTTTTTTTTTTTTTTTTAAGGAGGTGACTCTTCCTTGCAAAGGCACCAACCACACAGGACACTTTCACACCAGCTCATCGATCCGCTAATCGTGTGCCCTAGTGGGACCGGGCACGGCTGTGCAGTCGTTTCGTGACTTCTGGCTGTACCACAGTCCCTGGCTTCGCTGTCTTTGGATAAAAACCGACAGACGCTTTTGATAATCTTCTGTTTTGTCTCCTTTTCTGTCCCTTAAAGAGAGCCCTTTAAGGAAGAGTGACAGCTATTACTGACGTGAAGGTGTCAGAAGTCTTGTGATATCTCCACGGGATCCTGTTTTCCTTCCTTGTGTATCGTCCAGCTGCTGAAATGCTGTAAACAAAGGACTTCCTTGATTACTGCTTGTTTGAGGCACGTGACTGCAGTTCGGTTCCTGACAGTCCACCTGAAATTTCTCATATGAACGTCTCATTACTTTTAGACAAGAAACACTCGGGCCGTGCTGCGTCTCGTCATCCCGGGCGGCCACGCCCTCAGCCAGTCACCTGACCAGTTTCCATCCCTCCCCCCCACCCCCTCCACGATGCAAACACCAGCTTCTCAGTCTTGTCTCTGTAATTTAACCATTTAATTACCTAGGACCTTTCCAAATACTGAAGGACTTACCTCAATTCAGACGTGTCCAGGGGTGAGCGAAGGGGGTGGGTGAAGCTGGGGGCCGCGTGGTCCGACGGTCGAGTCCCCACCTGACAGGCGAGTCCTGCCAACCAGCCGTGCGGCCCCCGCAGCTCACCTCTCAGCCTGAAACAGGCGTTAGTGCCGTTCGAGGGGGATTTTCGGTGAGAATAAAATCAAAGACTCACTGAAAGACGTTCGCAGGGTACGTGGGCGAGGCGCGGTCACCGTGGGCGAGGCGCGGTCACCGTGATCCGAGGCCCTGCCCGGCACGGACACCACGGCGTCAGGAGCATGTTGTCGCAAGCTCCCGGCCCATGATGGCACGTGGGCTCACAGCTCGTATGTGGCCTGCAGGGAAATGAAATGTGTATTATTTCATAAAGTTCAGCGTGAACTCTGTTTTGAATTTACTTTCCGTCGTTGGCTCTTAGCTGCTGTTCACAGCATCTCTACCTACTTGACCGCGCTGTCCCCATGAGGGGACCAGGGGACAGAGGTGAAGCGCTGCCTGCAGCCCTCTGATCTCGTTCTGTTTTTCCGCCGCCCCGGTAATGACACAAGGACATCCACACCTGCGTCAGGATTGCTTTCCCCGCCTGTAAGATGTTATCAGCTCTGGAGATATAGAAAAGGCCAGTAGGCTATTTACTCTGTCACTTAGTCAAGCAATTAAACACAGTTTCCTCGTGAGACTGCGTGCTTACAGGGACGTGCGATCTCTACGAGACATAAATTTTAGGCAAATTATAATTAAAATCCTGCTTACGTCTCTTTCTCTCGAGAACTGAAATAATCATTTCTTCGATTTGGTTAAAAGGGCCACCCCTTTCACCTAGGGTGGAAAGGCAGGCACGGGGCAGCCATACTTTCGATGTGGCCTAGAGCTTACAGTGGAGGCACCTTGCGCGGCGGCCTGGGGATCCCCAGTGGCTCTCTCGTTCACACCCTCTCGTTCTCTTCGGAGTATGCGGCCATGTTCTGTTATTTCTGCAGTGCTGTGGCTTATTGTAAGGTATAGGCCATTAAATCAGGCAGAAAACAAAGAGGCTAGCTCCCCGCCCTGCCCAGCTGCTCTGAGTCATGCTGAAAACATCTCAGTATATCTGTTTGGACAAAGAGTCCGCATCCAGAGCCACGATAAACTTCTGGGAGGACCACACGTTCGCTAGGAGATCCCATTTTGATTCCCCTCCTGGCCGATCCGTGGCTTCGTGATTTTGTAGTCTTGCTACATTCACACCCTGGCTGTCTCCAGATTAGACCTGGAGGTCGGCAGGCACCATGTCATCAGATAGAGCCCTGGCTCACAGCCCTCATCCGGTTAGTGTATACAAGATAGAAACAGAAAGTGTAAGAAATGACCTCACAGTCCTTCACTCAATGTGAGAGCTCACTAAAAGTCTCTGCAGAATTATTTCTGAGACTAAGATAGACGGTTTAAAAATATCTCATCATTTTAAACATCATCTTGCCTGTTTCCCAAATGCCCGATGCTTTTACCTAGGATGTATGGTATTGATAAAGAATATCTAATATTTAGGAATGCGTATTTTGTTATCATAAACTACTGCTACCACAAACTGACCTGGTCACGGAAGTCGAAAGAAATTCGTGATCATAATTTGGAAGCCGATTAGATGGCGGCATCACGATTCTTTTTTCTTGAGGTGGCTGAGGGCTCGATGGCTCACCTATCATTCTAATTACTAAATAAAGAGTTTTCTTTGGAAAGCTATTTCAACAAAGAACATTTTTCATCCAGAATTTGACCCTTGAGATTGTAAGGTATTTTAGAAATCTACTTTAGACATCTTCGGTGCAGGCTCCTACGAAAACAGTCACATTAATGGAAAATTGATACAAAAAACGTCAAGAAAACATGTCACGCTACTAGCAAAATAACTTCGTTACCCTCTTTTTAATTTATTTACTTATTATTATTATTTATGCCTACAGCACCTGGTCTTCCTAGGTGGTCTCCCATCCAAGTACTGACCAGGTCCGACCCTGCTTAGCTTCCAAGATCAGACGTCGGGCTTGTTCAGGGTGGTGTGGCCGTCGACCATGGACCGTGGGTCCCCTGGGGTGTGAACCCAGGACCTTCTGCGTGTAAAGCAGATGGGCTCACCGCTGCGCTATGGAACCACGTCCGCCCTCTTAAAACTTTTAAGGAACATTTTTGTAAGTGGCTGAATAGAAGGCCAAGTAAATAGGTAGCTGGAAGCAGCATCGAGCTGTCAGAGCAGGGTCACGTGCTTGTGGCCTGCAGCCCTCTAGGGCTAGGAGCAAATGGACACAGTAGAGGCAGAGTGAAAAGAAACTGGTGTGTTCAATAACGTCGCCAACCAGAGGACACCGTCCGTGACAACCTGGGCTTCGGTCGCCTCTGCACCTCATCCTCCTCTTAGGATGATCGAAGCCCCCAGCCCCTCGGACCTGCAGCCGGGGTCATCCTGCTCTGGCCCTTCCTGTGGGGGTCATTTTGTCGAGGGAGCTGCACACGTGAAGACAGAAGTCCTTGTCTTCAGGTTTTTATACGCGCAACGGTTGATGTGGGGTTTCAGACCTAGCAACAACAATAACACAAACAAACACGCAAACAAACAAACAAAAACATGTATTTCGGAACAGATCAGTCAATCCGAAGCTTTCCTCAGATCTGGTCACACTCACATCCCAGCGGATACGCAGCCATGTCCCTCCCAGATCTTGGGGACACATCTTCTTGGACCCGATGACCGTGGGCCGCCTGGAGCTCAGGTCCCTCCGACGCGGACCCTGCAGCAGGCAGAGCGGCCGCAGCAGTGAGGACACATAATCAGGGTATGCGTGTCCCGGCACAGCGCTGTCTTCCCTGGCACGCTCCGGGCTGCACGATGTACTCTGGGGCTGGAACGCTTTCTTTCTTTCAGTTGGTTTGTAAATAGGATCGTACAAAAATCCATGCAAATCAACTCTCCAGATCAGAATTTGCTGAGCTGAAAAAGACCCTTAAATTAGATGGGCTTGGCTTTCAGCGGGACGGCAGTAATGCAAAACTGTGCCTTAAAAAAAAAAGACAAATGAGCACATTGCAGGATGATTTCCATTCGACTGGAGATGTCCAAGCCTGTTTATTACTTCGGTTGATTGTCCTTGCCCACTTGTCCAGCCAGCCTAGCGCTTACACATCAGTAATCGGTGACAAAGGGGACATTTGATATGAAAACATCTCCTTTAAGGTTGATGAAACTTAAAACTGTTTATCGTGACGTTCCGTTAGCGTTATTTCATCAGCCGGAAGTGTATTCAAACCCAAGCTGTTTGTGAGCTTGAATTACTTTTTCGCGTGGCATCCCTTGCTCAAATTCTGAATTGAAATATGATTCCTGTAATTGGATAGATCAAGAGAAATGGAGACAAATGTTCGATATCCTTAAAACTCAAGAAAGACTCGTAAGTTGCATGGATGTAAGGAGCCGTAACGCGGGGCTCGGAACCCGGCGAACGCTGGCCCCTTGGTCAGAGAGGACCCCCAGCACCCGCTGTTCAGCAGATCGTGTTAAGACTATGAAATTCTGTTACCGGGTGGTTAGAACCCGCGGCAACGCAGACACCCGAACTCGAACCGCGTAAGCCTCAGTGCATTGTGGGCGCTGCGTTTTCTGATGTTGGTCTTGTCGTTTACACAGAAAGTGAAAATTTGTCTTCTGTATTTTTTAACTCTGGCAGTGATGAAAATACACGTTGGGGCGTGTGTGCCCCCTTTGGCGTGCCCTGCCTTGCTCCTAGCCTATATAGTCCAGCGAGATTACGATGTAATTAAGGGACAGGAATGTCGGCTTCCGCGTGGCCCTGACCCAGGGTAACCCAGGCGAGGGCAGGGTACAGAGCGACCGCTCCAGCCCTGCCTGGGAGCCGGAAGGAGGGCAAGAGCAGGGACTTCAGGTCCCTCTGGGAGAGTGGACACTTCTGGGAGGCCACAGAGACCCCTTGGGGCTAGAGTTGGTGACATGCTCGTGAAAGACACCTTGGACAGGTGCTTTGCCAGATGCAGCTTCAGCTTTCCTTTTAAACCAGGGCAGCAACAGAGAGCTGGACGTTGTCCCCTGGGCTGGGGCTGCAGCCTGGGCTCTGACGCCATCCGGCTCCGCCGTGTTTGGCCAGCAAAGCTTCGCGCGGTTGTCACGTTTCATCAGTCAGACGCTATCGGAGTCCGCCGACGACACCGTGGGTGTGGAGGGGTGGAGGCGGGCGGGAGCCCAAGCTGGCTCTCGTGGGGTAAAGTACGCGGTGGCCTGGCTCTCCCGCCTGGGCAGAGGCACGGTCTGGAATAGGCTGATAGGTTCCACATGGCTTTCTAGAAATGCTGGAGTGTTTACCCTTCTCTCCTTCGCGATGCAGTCCAGGCCCTGGACGTCCTGTCGCCTGTGGCATGTGGGGAAGGGAACGCAGAGAAGCAGGGTGACAGCTGAGGGGACCAAGGGCGTGAGGGCAAGTGAGGACCCTGCCCGCCATGCTCCGCATCTTCCTTAAGGCCCACAGCAGTCCAGAGCGGTCTCCCTTTCCAGCTGTCCCGTGAGGCGCCCCACCGTCTCCCGAGGTGCCACGTGCATTTTGAAAGACCCTTTTTCACTTTATTTTTCACATTACTGAAGAGTATCCTACGAAGCGTCCAGAAGCTTCCTCCTCCCTGTGATCCTGCACCCCGAGGAGACCTGTCTTGACACACTGTTGGTGTCTTTCCACACCTGGAGAGCATTTTGCTATGTGCCCACCAGTCTGGGGACCACTTCCGTCAAGTTAGGTGACCGCCGTGGAGGTCCTCTCTCCAGCGGAGCAGCACAGAGGCGGGGGCAGCCGTGGGCCACACTGGAACTCTGGGTCCCAGAGCCTCTCTCTGTCACCTGCGCCTTCTCCACAGAGAAGTCAGCTGAGCTGGGAGACTGTGCAGGATGACGCAGGGACAGACTGAGGTGGAAGACTGGACGCCAACATCCAGGACCGGGCGTAGAAAAAGCACCCACGGGTGGGGCGACAGGTGGAGAGGTGAGGAAGATCACCAAGGTGGGGACAGGGCAGGGACCGCCACATTGAGACAGTGACAGGCAGACAAGGAAGCAGACGCTCTGAAGCTTGGCTGAGCAGGGCAAAGGTAGACAGGGTCCAAAAGCAGAGTGACTGGTGAAGGGTGGAGAGACCTGGTTAGGTGCGGAAAATGATTCAAAAAAATGAACTAAAGATGTTCAGTTTGTATATTGCACATTTTCCCCCCCAAAGCTGTGTTCTTCCCATTGCCCTTCCTCCCCCTAGTGCCAGGATTCCGCCGGAGACAGGCCTTGGATCCTGTCTGCATTGAAGTTTCAGATTTGGTTTAGATGCACATGACTGTATTATTATTTTTTCTTTAAACAAGGTTGCACTAAATATTACTATCCTGATTGCGGAGCTTTCTGGGCCCCCTTAGATGTTACCCAAGAGGAGCAGGTGCTGCTTGCTTTCATCACTGACCTGGCACCGTCAAACCCCAGGAGTGAAAAAGGACAGACGCCCCACAGTGGCTGAGGGAGCAGCCCCAGCCCCCGCCCAGCAGAGCCGGGAGCGTCGAGGCTGTGGCCAGAGTGAGCACTGATACACCGCGAGGGTTCTTTCTGTATTCCGTCCATGCGTCCCTCGTCGCATATGTGGTGTGCAAATATTTACTCCCATCTGTAGCTGGTCTTTTAACCCTTTGAACACACAGTCTTTTGCTGAACAAAAGGTTTTGATCGTGAAGTCCAGATCGTCCGCTTTTTTTCTCTCTTATAGATTGCGCTTTCGGTGTCACGTCTAGGAACTCGATACCGAAGTCTAAATCCTGACGGTTTTCTCTTGTCTTATCTTCTCAGAGTTCTACAGTTTCGTGTTTTAGACGTATGGTCCATTTGGAGCTGCTATTTGCATAATGTGAGGTTTAGGTCAACGTTTACGTGTCTGGCCTCTGACGTCCAGTTGCCTCATCTGATTTCAAAACTCGGTCAGGAGCTCGTGCTCCTTTTTGTTTTGTTTTCAGTAAGTGCCAGTCACTGCAACGTGGACTGGTGGGGACAAATGTGCAACATTCCTCCCCGTTGCACTATGACCTAAGGGTGACCCAGTGACATGGATAGTTATCTGGAAGTTGGGGTGCCGGTGGTGATTTTCAGCTCCTCACCCCTTAATAGCTACACGCTTAGAAACACGCCCTGCAGACGGTGTGTGTCAAAGTATGAAAGGTCAGCCCTGCGTGTTAAACGCTCGAAAAGCCACGTTTCCGTCCAATAGTTTTACAGGTGGAGTTTTTCTTCATGTAAAGCCACAGCTAATCGATTAGAACCGAAAGCGTTTTGAAACATGCTTCTGGCCCAGCCCCCTGCAGGTAGGGAGTGGACGCAATCAACAGGGCGCTTATCAGTCGCAGCCTCTTGGCAGCCGAGGAAAGGTTATCTTTTGACGTAGTGTGGGCCAGGGACACGTACCCGGCGCACTCGATTCCAGGGACAGTCTCCTGCCTCGTCCACGGCAAGGAGCAGGAGGAGAGCGTGAGCCTGAGCACCGGGACGGGCATCTTTTTCCTGGGACGCTGCCATGCCTGTTCCATCCACTGCCGGCACAAAGCCGTCTTGTTGGAACTGAATCCGGCTTCCTTCTTCGTGTGCGTTGGTGACTCCCGACAGAGGCCAGGTCCTCGGGAAGCGGTGCTGTGGTGAACTTGAACCACAATACCCGAGCTCGCCTGCCCTCAGCTGCCTACTACAGTGCAGAGGCAGGAACAGCCTCTGAATGCCGGCTCCTCGGGGTCCCCATGGCAAAGCGATACTTCCCCTCGGTGAGTGGCCATCACTAAATCGCCCACCAACGAGGAGGGCAGCGGCCGTCTGCACAGCTCCTGGTGATGGCTGAAAGGGGTGTGGACGAAGAGATCGTTTGCAGCAGTGAAGTTCACTTGGAAAATCTGCAACCTTGTTTTCTCTCTCCGCATCATTCGTTAGTGTTTCGTTTTTGACTCTATAAAGGATTTTTAAGCCAATCATAGACTCACAAAAAGTTGTCACAGAAAAGGCTCCAAGATAATATTTACTCCAGTGGCTTTCAAACCTGTTTGACCTGACCAAAGTACGAAAAGCATTTAAGAATCTTGCGATATACATATTGCTATGCACGAAGGTTTACAGTATCGCTCTGAGGTCGTCCATTTTCTTTTCTTTCTAGACTATTTATTTTCCTCCGTCGTCTTTGTTAGCCTGTCCTCAGCCCACTAAAATGATTTCACAACACACTGCTGTGTTGAGACCCACAGTGGAAACACCACGCTGAGCCATTAGTGGACGGGTGATTAACCCAAAGGTGTTCAAAGCTGGTCACAAAGCGGCACAGCCCGGATTAGAAAACTGTCACGACGTCACCTATTGCAAAGGGTCTAGGGTCATTCCTGGTACCTCGGTGAGCAGAGAGATGGCCTTGCACCTGCGTGTCTGTAGCGGGTGGGTCCTGCACCTGCGTGTCTATAGCAGGTGGGTTTTCTCATATTATTCCCCATCCTCCTCTTCTCACTTCTGCCTTCTGCATTTTTCTCATATTTCCTTCAAAAAGATCTTTGTTTTCCTTTCTTTTCCTTTGTCCCTTACCTGTGACTTTACCACCTTTTGGAGAATTATGTAGAAACAGTTTATTTACACTTAGCTGGTGGCTCCAAGGCTAAAGAGATGGCTTAGACACAGAACCGCCCAGGAGAGAGAGCGCAGGACCACAGCACTCCCGTTGGGCTTGTTTTTTTCCCTAGAACCTCAAACGAGGATGTGCTCCGTGAAGGATTATTGTCCAGCGTTTGCATTGTCATCTCTCTTATGGACTGTCAGTCCCCAGTCTACGCAGGCCACAGGCCACTCTTCCAGGCTGTTCCAGAAGTCTCCTCTTTCTGAACCCTTCCTAAGATGCCTGGTGGGGGCGGGAGGTTCGGGGCCATCAGAGTGTATTAGTTACCTAGAGCCGATGTAACAAATTATAACAACTGGATGGCTTACGACAACAGGAATTCATTCTTCAACGGTTCTGGAGGTCAGAAGTCCAAATTCGAGGTGTCAGCAGGGCCGCCTTCCTGAACTCTATAAAGGAGCACCCTCTCTTGCTTCTTCCTCACTTCTGGTGTTGCTGGCCTTGTAGATGCATCACTCCAATCTCTGCCTGTGCCTTCACTTGGCATTCTCCCATGTGTGTCTGTGTCTGTGTCTTCACATGGCTTTCACTTTGTAGGTCTGTGTCCAAATTTCCCTCTTATTAGGACACTCATTATTGGGTCAGGGCCCAGTCTAATTCAGGATGACCTCATTTTAACTTGATTACATCTTCAAAGACCCAGTTTCCAAATATATTCAGAGCCACAGGTACCAGAGATTAGGACTTGAGCATATCTGACTGAACGGTTCAACTCCCAGCATGGTCATTGCTGCACTCCTCCTTGGGGACTGGAAGTCAGTGATCTGAATGGTAGCAGTGTCGCCGGTGTCATGGACAGCCGAAGCATATGATCTCTGAGATGCATTTAAAACATCGTGTTCACGTCTTCGGTCTGCAAACGATCAGTCAGCCTTGAACTCCAGTAGAGGGTTTTCTGTAGGTTTTCCTCATGACTCACTCCCCTGAGCCCTTGTCACTGCCCAGGGCTGTCATAGATGCCTGTCGCCATGGTCTAGAGCCCTCTGCTGGACACTGTCTTTGGTGAATGCATTATGAGAAAGAGTGACACACAGTAGGTCACTCTTACAGGGGCATGAGGACCTGTGTGCAGTATAACAAAAAGACACACACACACACACACACACACACACACACACACACACACAAACCCTGAGTTTTAAATCACTTCTAAGCCAAGTAGATCTGCTGATGACAATCGAAGATTCCTCTTCCCCCCAAATTGCTACTCCTTCATCAGATCTGTGTTTTAAATATATGTGAACGGACACAAGGCAGCCTGTCATTACTATTTAAATATACCGAGAAGTCTGGTGGAACGAAGTCCACCAGCTCTATGTTACTGAGGCGGGTCAGTAAGTCGTCATGCCGGAAACGAGTGTCCGGGTTCAGCAAGTACCCAGGTGTTTCAATACAGGAAGTGAGGAAAGGCTGGAAGACACAGGTTGGCCAGATCGTAATCCTGAAACACGGACTGTGATGAATGCGACAGTAAGGAATTTATTAACAGCAAGGTCAAGGCCAAGTCAGCCTCTAAGACACAGGGTGGAAGAAAGCCGGCTTCATGGACGCTCCTGTGGACCATCGCTGGTTTCGTCGGTCATGAGGGAGTGAGGGCCCAGACCCCGATGTTGTCACCAGTCCCACAAACGCCGTGGATTAAAACAGCGCACGCGTCGCCACGCCGTCTCCACGCCCGGGCTCGCGGTCCTCCTCCGGGCTCGTCCGGGGCGCCGGCAGAATCCGGTTCCTGGGGGTTGTAGGACTGAGGCGCATTCCTCCCGCCGTCCCCAGAGCTCGTCCCCAGCACGACCGTTTGCTTCTTCGCGGCAGAGCGACTCCTAGGAAAGGCTCGGCTTGCACCTGTTCGAGTCGGACTCGCCCCAGGTGTCCCTCTCCCTTTTGATTCGGGATCTCGGCGACATCTGCAAAATCCCTTCGCCATTTGCCACATGACCTAGTCACGCGAGTCATGCCCGCCACGCATTTGCGTCGAGCTGCGCTGAGGGGTGGGCGGGGGCTGGAAAGCCGGGCGGGCGTGTGTTGACCCGAAGTGCCCGGGTCTGGAGCCGCACCCGGGAGAGGTGTGTGCGACGGGAAGGGCCAGCTGGCCGGGGCGTGTTTTTCTGAGAGAAAACGAGAGGAGGATACTGTAGTTGTCTCCGAATGCTTGAAGGGCTGCCCCTGGGAAGAAGATTTTGACAAGCCGGTGGTTTTGTCGTGTTTGTTTGTTTGTTTGTTTGTTTGTTTGTTTGTTTGCGGGGCCTCACCGTCTCGGTTCAGCTGCTTTTCTGAATTCCAGAGGTCAGCCTGGCCGTCATCTTTAGCACACAGAGAAATAACTGCGACGAAGCACATTTTCTCTAGAACGCGCCACGCGAGGAAGGGATTGTCTTCTCCATTTTCCTACACTGTCCGGTGGTCTTTTAGCAGCAGGATGTCAGTGCTAGAAGTTTCAAAAGTTTCTGGTGCCTGAGCGGACAGCAGTCAGCTCGCTTAGAATGAAAACGTCCTCACAGGTGTCTTGTGCTCATGGAGGCGTGGCTGATGGAAAATCACGTTTCCCACCCGAACCCCGAGGTGGGCCCCACGGGCAGATAGGCCTCGGCTCTCAGTGCAGGTGTGCCTGTGACCCTTGACCCCCGGACCCTGACTTCGATGTACTAGGCCCGTTTTCTTCTCTGTGACCTGGGGACGATTCTTTTCTCTAAAGGAAGAGAAGAAGGAAGTCCGTAGCTGGTGCTTGACAAATGATTTTCTCCTCCTTTCTGAAAATCACCTCCGAAGTAACTGGACGAGAATCCTGGACATTGAGGAATGTAGCTTCGGTCAAAACGCAATGTGAAGAGAGTGAAATTCTGCTGCGGAAGATGAGCGGAGTGTCAGGGAGACGGGGGTTGGTTGACGTGCGGGGCGGACTTCTGTCTAGTGGCACAATTTGCACGTCATGTCTCTGAATTCTCACAACGCTCACTTTCTAGTCGAAACACAAGGGAACAGGTTCCTCGTGGCCCCAGCAGGCAGGGTGGCGGGTGGAGAAATCGCGCTCGTGTCTGCTTAGCGCCCGACGTCAGCCACCGCGCACGTCGCCCGAAGTTCGGTGACCGTCGTGACCTGTGCCGGGATGTCACCTCTCCTCACCTCCGCTTCCTTCATGCCTCCTCCTTAGTTAAAAACCATCACGACGGTCTCATGGTAGCTGCCGTTCGTCCGGGGCTTTCCGCGTGCCAGGCCCCGTGCCAAGCCATTCTTAGGGGTGATCTAAGCTCCGTATGGTCTCAGTTTCTCGGCTGACACCTCCGTTTTGCGGTTGAGGACAGTGAAGCTCAGAGAGTCCGAATAATTCACTCGGGTTCGCACGGCCGGTGGGTAGAGAGTCATGGGTGTCCCACCCCTAACTTCCTTGACATATTAAAATCAGTAATTGCAGGTTGTAAGATTTACAGATAGAAAAAAAGTAGGACAGTCTGCGGCAAGTGAGATTATTTCGCTTCCCTGGAGGAAAAGGCGCGCTGGGAAGACATCTCAAGGAAAAACGGGAAAAGCTGAAGCTGCGGCTGCTCTGAAGCCAGCCTTTTCCTGGCAGAATCTTGGAATGGAACCAACTACAGCAGAGTTTTCTGTTTTACTGCGAGCTGCAGGGCGCCTCCCCCCTGCCCCCTCTCTCTCTCTCTCATGCTTTCATCTTTCTGCCCGTCCTTTTGCCTCATTCATTTTAAGCCCTTGCCCGCCCAGTTGCTCGTGGCCCCCCGGGGACCCGCGGTCACCAGGTCCAGCGCTCCGAGGCCGTCCGGCTTCTGCGCCCGCTGGGGGTGGCCGGGAACGACGAGCATCCCCACGGCTGTGGATTTGGCAGCAGCTGGCAGGCCGAGGCGGTGACCCCTGTGGGATGCGGGGGTTTGACGGCCCATGAGAGAACAGGATTTTTTCTCTGCTTTTCTGCTTTTCCTCCTGAGCGGTGAATGGATGTCGTCCGCTCCCTCCCACCGTCGCTCGTCTGCCCACGTCCACTGTGTCCTCGTGTTCTCTGCACAAGACCCTCTCCCGACCTTTCTCTCTTCTCCGGGCAGGAAATGAGCAACCCGTTTGTTCAGTGCTGTTCAGGAAGTCATCCAGAGTCATAATGGCCCATTATCTAATGGCCAGAGTTTACTTAGGCTTTTCACTACTTCCGCTGCCCACGTGGAACAAGGAAAAGCATTTCCCCCGGCGCCCCGAGCATGCCAGGTCCCTCCGACCACGAGCGCTCAGACGCCGCGTGTCCCCACCGCGAACTTGGTCAGCGGAGCCGTGTGTCACGCCGCCCGGCACAGCCCTGCGTGCCGGCCCCACCTGACATCCACGCTGGGAAGTTTCTCGATGATTTTTTAAAAAATCTGTGCTCTGAGCTTGTGCTCACAGTCCCTTTACGTAGCCCGGCGTTTCTTAGAGAGTGGATTGGCATGGACGCTGGCACTTCGTGACGAGGCACGGTCTCAGGCCCCGCCTGCCGGGTGGCTTCATGGGAGGGCGAGCTTGGGAATGTTCGTTCTGAGTCGGATCCTATAAAAAGGAAGAGGCTTTGCTTTAACAGCGAGAGGTGGCTGGGCCTGAAGCATGTAAACCATTTAAAAGGTGTGGCAAAATGCGTCTACTGACCCCGAGGATTTAGGGTTCTATCAGGAGCATTTGCAAGAAGGTCGAACTGGCCCCTCACATGCTGGCTGTGGCGTGTGGCGTGTGACGAGCCGGAGGCCCCCGTGGGTGCGTGAGCACGCAAACACCCAGGCGCCAAGGGCAGGCCCAGCCCTGTCAGCGTGCTGTCATCAAGGACGTGAGCATGAGTCAGGGCTTACGGGAACCTGTGCTGGTGCGCGGGGGAACGTTCCAGAATCCGGTGTCCCCTCCCTCTCATGTCACAGGCCACAGAAAGGAGCCCATAGGAGTAGCTTAGGGTCTCCTTAATCCTTTAATCAAAAGAAAGGAGGTGTGTGTGTGTTAGTAGGTGACGGAGGTGGTGGGTCCCCAGCCGAGGTGACAGACAGCAGTGGTGATCTCCTTCCTCAAACCCCGATATCCTGCAGGGCAGTGAAAAGCCTGTCCCTGGCCTCTGCCACGCCTGCCCAGGGCCTACTTGTCCCCAGCAGATAAACAGCCCACCACAGCCAGAGTCGCCTAGAAAAAAAATGGCCCGGAGGGGGGAGTCACCGCCATGGAGAACGGGACCTGTCTTCGACCCTGAGCCCCACCCGCCTGCCCCAACTAAGGATGGGCGCAGTCGAGGATGACGCCCTCTGCACGCAGGACCCACAAAAGCCCAGAATCCAGTCTGAGATGGTCCCAGGCCTCCTCCGCGAGTCCGCACAGGTGCCCCTGACGCCTGCAGCAGAAAGCGAACCTGCCCCCCCGTGGTGGCCTCCACACACGGCTCTCTCCGAATCGAGCGCTGGTCATGCTGCTGTGTGTCCAGGTCACAGCGGGTAAATTTCAGAGCAATTTCAAAGTCAACTGCCAGTCATCCGCCCTTGCAAATTAAATGCCTGGCACAGGGTTTCGTAAGGCAATAGTTCATTACAGTACAAATTGCAGGGCACACCTGTGAGCCTGCGACCTTCACAGCCACCTCGACTTTCCCTGTCATTACCCAGTGATCTGGCAGCCTCGCCCCTCAGCACTGACGAAAGCCTCCCCCATTCTGCTAACGGGGACCCGGCCATGTCATCAACCCCATTTCTTTAGTGCTGACGCTTTTCCTTTTGGAATGACAGACTTTTGCTGATAGGCCAAAGTGCGCATCTCCCTCCGGACTCCCCGCCGATTTTTTTTTTCCCTGCCTCCGTTTATTTATTTTATTTGGCTGCATTTTAATTACATGATACAAGAATACCTCCTCTGAAAAAAGTTCAGTAGTGACAGGAAATTGGGGGGTAGAAAGCAAGAGCCACGCGTTCAGCCCCTGTCAGGCCCTGCTTCCGCTGTCAAGTGTTTGGGACGGATCCTTCCAGAAATGGCTCTCTGTGTTTTACATACAAATACATGTACGAAAAACAATAGATAGTTTAGGTTTTGTTTGCGTTTCTCTACGCCTGAGTTCATACAATGCATATTGTTTTGCCACTTACTTTTTTTTAAACGTCACTTGAGAGCGAGCCACACTGCGGTATGTAGAAAACAGTGTCCTTGGTGTGATCGTGGCTCGTCCTCCGTGCAGCCGATGGACACCCAGAGAGCTTCGGATTGTCGGCCGGCACTCTGAGTCCGGCACCGACATGTTCACATGGGCTCTGTGGACATGGGAAGGGTTTTGCGGAAGGGAAGGAGCCATTAAATGGATTTTTCAATCTATTGTTTTTTAATTTCACGTACACACGGCAGTTGGGACACGCACCCCGAGCTAAACCTCGTCGGAATTGCCGTTCCTCTCACCACCTAGCCTTCCGTTTCAGACATATCTTAAAGCCAGTGACGTCGTATCTGTGAAAGCGTGCCGCGTCACCCCCCCACCTCACGAGGCCACTCTACGAACACAGCCTTTTCTTGGGTAACCACAAGGCCATCATCACACCTAGGAAATTAACCACAAGTCTTTTACGTCATTGAACAGCCCGTCTCACTGACTTTTTTCCAGTTCCCTCGAAAAATGTCTTTTAAATGGTGGTTTGTTGGAATCATGGTCTAAAAATTAGGCCGGTACCTTGCCTTTTCTTACAGTCTCTAGTTCTCGCCCTGGAGCAGCGGCCTGTCCGTGTGCGTGTGCGTGTGCGTGTGCGTGACGCCCACGCGTGTGTGCTTGACCTGTGGAAGCCGGTGGGTCTCTTTGCATCTGTGCTGGGAAGTGTCTCGCCTGCTGTACCTGCTTCCTCGTGCTTCCCTCTGACGTACGAGGCTCCTTCCTGTCACTACAAGTGTCTCCAAGGATTGATCAGATGCCAGCTCAGCTCTTTGAACCCGACTTCTGCCTAGGCGATGTTCTCTACTTCATAATGCATCAGGGGTTAGGGGTGCATTTGCAGTTTTGATAAGAGTGTCGTTTTTTCAAGGAAAGTCTTTAGATCATCTCTTAAGGTACAGAGCCGTTGTTTGCTTCTGGGAAAACTGGCATTTCAAAGGGGAGAGGTGACTGGCTAAGGAAACCCAGACCGTGGCCACAGCCCATCCCGGGGCCGAGCTTCATCCCCACAAGGGGTCCTTTCTTCTGTGACTTGTACCCAACTTTTCTCTTGCATTAGCCACATGACTGAGGATTCAGACATGATGATCGAATAGAAAGTAAAACATAACGTGGAGAATTTAAAAGGATGCAGAGCATATGAGTGACTAAAACCATCAACTTACAACTTCAAAGAGTCTCCACGTTTTTGAAGAGATGCATGTGTTAAGCCCTGATTAAAAGTCAAAGCTTAACCTAGACATGTGGCCAGCAATACCACGGACGCCGTGTGTGTCGAGGGAGTAATATGTGACTGTCTCGATTTTTTTAAGCCCCAGAGAAATAGAAAATGTATATCAAAGGGTCGTTAAGTCGTCAACCCTAAAATTTTTAAAACATATATATCTTATCTTTTTTTACGTTCTTTTAAAGATGACCGTCCCAACTTAAAGGAACGAAGCCTTAAAAGGAGGCCTTGTATCTGCAGGCAGCAATCCTACCCGTTCATGAAAGAAACCTCCAACACTGCAGAATAGAAAAGCCCGTCCTGGTTTCCAAGGACTTAACCTATGGTTGGCTGTTTTATAAAAGACAAACTATTCTTTTGTATACGAGGGTTTTTTTAAATGTGGATTTTGTTTTTACAAGAAATGTGAGGTTCTTCTAAATGCCAGAGGCTGTGTGTAGCGCGTCCCCAAAATCTCATTTGGCCACACAGCTAGAGAGGTGCTGCGCCCCAACACCACCAGTGTGGTGAGGAATACAGCCAGTACTTTAACCCCTGTTTCGAATGTGGAGACCAGTGTTCTTTTCGTAATGTCGTGTTCTAAAGGAGGGTGCCCTCAGGTTTGCCAAAGGGACTTTCGAGTTAAAAGGATCAGCAACATCTCGAAAACAGCCATCGTGATAGAATATGACAAATGTGAGGTCTGTTATGGGGTAAAAAGTCAGGGAAGCTACCGCCTTGGAAAGTTCTGATGATGGTAGCTCCTAATGCAGGGAAAGGTATATGGGTTGAGAAACTGGTCCCAGTCCGGGGAAAGGAGGCGACGTAATGGCCCATCGTCAGCTCTTGTCCCCTCCAACCTCCCGTGACACGTATGCCCCTTTATGGTCACCTGCCAGAGAGCAGGGCCTGGGAGCGTGGGACAGTCAAGAAGTGCCCAGGCTGCTGGTCAACAGAGGCCCCACCGTTCTGAAATCTGGCCCTGGCTAGTGGCCAGCAAGAGTCTGTGAGTGGGACAGACCTTTCCTCAGACAAGGCCCCTCGACCTTCTGGAGAGCCACATACAGGTGGCATGATCCGACCCTAACCCCACGCGTGCATACACACACACGTGCACACACGCACACACGCGCCCACGCGTGGAGCTCAGCAGACGATGCCCAGCCCGAGGAGGGCGCCTCCCTCGGTGGTCAGCTGCCTCTGCTCTGCCATCGTGCCTGAGAACAGGACATTGTGTGACTGTCCCTCGCTTCCCCTTGCATCTGGCCGGACAATTCAATCAGACGCTGAGTCCTGCACATTTCTTTGTGGAGGCCGGAAATGCCCCAGAGGGTGCAGTTAGGTGGTCCGGTCAGGTCGAGCCGTCACCCTAATTACCGTGGCGAAACCGCACCAGTGGGACTGGCACCAGCCCCGCCCGGGGCCCTGCGGTGACGTGTCCCCCATTCAGGCACCATCCTCGTCCTGCCGTGGTGTCCAGAGGCAGCAGACCTACCGCTCTCAGCGTTTGCCCCGCAAATGCAGCGAATAAAATGATCCCGTTTTTCATTCCCTAGACCTGCTTTTCCCACATTTACTGCAGAGGAATTGGTTTTGAAAAAAAAAAGTGTTCGGATTTTATATCACATGAAATGTCTTTACGGAATCACCTTTATATACCTTTTTGACCGGTTCAAAACAAGCCATCCTATCAAATGTCACCAAGAGCAATGGCGAACAGATGAATGTCAGCCATTCCAGGGCCAGGCTAATTACGGTCGCCTGCCCTGGTGTCAGCCGCAGGCCAAGGCCAGCTGGTCGCACGTCTCCGGCAATTTGCAGATAACAGATGTGGTTTTGATGAGGTTGCTAAAGATCCGTCACTTTTGAGACTGAACGAGGGCTTAGAAACGCGAGGGCGTCTATCGCTAGCATTTCTGTGAGTAACCGGCTAGCGCATCACGTTCTAGCCTGCAAAGCTATGCGGACGGAGTCCCCTTCATTGGTCACCTTTTTGCGTCCCATCCTTCTAACTTGCCCGACTTGGTCCCATGGACCTCTTAACTTTAATATAAAGAACCCAAAGTTAAGTGGGACTCTGAGAAGTCATTTAGACTTTGCGTGTGTTGCTCCCCTCCGCTGACACCCAGAGACGAGGAGGAGCCAGAGGGTCTGGAGGGCCCCTCCAGCCCCGCGCCTGCGACCCACTCACGCGGGACCAGGCCTCGCGCGAGCTTCTCTCCGGGGTATCCGTTCTCATAGATTTTGCCTCCTACTCCTTTAGTTTTAATATTTCTGTGCTTCTTAAATGCAATGAGTTGTGTGGGTCATTTTTACTCTGCTTGTTTTCGGAGTCACGAGCCTGGCTAAGTTAGAGCCCCAAACTGGTGACACAGGGTCAGTAATAAATCACATAGGTGACTGCAGTAGCCGAATGCAGACCCCTGTCCACTGCTCCTCTCTTGGTCCTGACGGACACCTCCGGGGCGCTTCCTGCTGCGAGGTGCAGCCTCCGCTCCACCTGTCCTTGTCTCTACCTGTACTTGTCTTTTGCGCTGTGAGACAGTTTTCTCTTCTGGGAACAGTAATTTCTTTTCCTAGCTATTGACAGTCAATAATGAAGAAGTGATTTGTTTTGTCCGAGGAGGAAACTGCGTTTGTACCGATTCTAATTTTGAGGGAGACTTCCTGCTACAGTCTTGGCTTTTGCCCGTTTAGAGTTTTGGGTTTGTTTTGTTTTTGAGGAGAGTATTCTTAATGGCAGGGCGCGAGGGTTATCACTGGGCCTATGATCCGAGGACTGACTTGTCTCAGTTTCTCCTGGGGGCGGAGTTGAAGGCTCGGTGGCGGCACCGTGCATTCCTGTGTCATTGCCACAGTTTCTGGAAGCCCAGGGTGTTGCCGAGCGGCGCAGAGGTGCCGACGGACACGAGGCAGTTGGCTCCATGCAACATCGGTTAAATTGCAGATGATGGCAAAACCAGGCAGGGGACAGGAGGGGCACCCGCCGGGAGCACGCAGTACGACCAGTGTCTGGCGCGTGTCACGTGTAAAAACTGGAACTTATTGTTCAGAACTGTTCTGTGGCTCGTTGACGTTATGTTTTCCCCATCACAAAGAAAAAGTGTTTCCTCAAGGGGGCTGCTGGACAGGATGACATCTGGGATAACATTTATGCCTTTGGAAATGAACCTTAGAAGTGAGTTTCCATGGACCCGCGAGGAGAGCAATGGGCTGGCCTCACCCGGCGGCCCGCTCCTCGGCCTCGGGGAGGTGGCTTTCCGTAAGTCACGAAAGGCAGCTGCCTCACATGAGTGTCACGTCTGTGCCACGTCTGCGAGGCTTGCACAGCACTTCCTGAGCCCTCCTACCTTCGAAGTGACCATTTGAGGACAGGCTGGACCGTCACGGGAGGAGGGCCAGTCAGTCGGAGAGAGGTGTTCAATGATCTAGCTTTGGGGCAGCCGACAGCTTGGAGACGCGTCAAGCTGGAGGCCGGGGTCCAGGTCCTGGTTTCCGCTGGGAGACCAGGGCGGAGCCAGGAAGAGGGGCCCGCTACAGAGCCTGCCGACGGTTTCCTCTCTCACTTCACTGTCCACGCGCGCGCCACGCTCCGAGGCTTCGTATCCGTGCAGGCGTCTTGGATCCGTTTCGGAAGCAGAGTGAAGAGAAGGAAGCGCACGGTGCTGATGGTGGGCTTATGTCTGCGGCTCTAGACAGACGAGGCGGACGTGTCTGAAACGCTGGGAAGACCCCGCCGCATTCGGCAGGGGACTCATGCCGATGTGAATTTATGGACGCTCATTTTAGTGAAGCAGAAAGAAAAGAAGGAGGGAGGGAGGGAGGAAGAAGGAGGAAGGAAGGAAGGAAGGAAGGAAGGAAGGAAGGAAGGAAGAAGGAAGGAAGGAAGGAAGAAGGAAAAGAAGGAAGGAAGAAGGAGGAAGGAAGGAGGGAAGGAAGGAAGGAGGAAGGAAAAAAAGGAAGGAAGGAGGAAGGAAGGAAGGAAGGAAGGAAGGAAGTCAGTCTGGGGGACGTCCAAACTTGGGAAGCTGCTTCGAACACTCTGGAACACATGGAGGGAGCTTCCTCTTTGAGTCCCTTCTTCCAATTGCGGCTGAAGGTCCCGAGAATTCTGTCCTCTGTCCTCCAGTGGAAATTCCTTGCAGGTATGGGCCCAAAGATGGCCATTTCCTTCGGGACACTAACTCGACTCTCTCCTTTTGTGACTCTCCTCCGTGCCTGGCAGCGGCGCTGCCCCCCTGGTCTCTCCGGACCCGCTCTGCGCCCTCACCGCGTGGGACGCACACCTGGGAGACGCCACCACCCAGAGAGTCAGCAGTTTCACGCGTTAAGTGCTGGAGGCGGAAACGCAAAGCGCGGTGGGAAAGCCTTCCCGATGGCACCAGGGTCAGGCCTCGAACCCCGGGGCACGCAGCAGGCGGCATTGCAGGGTCTGACGCGCACACAAGCCCGGGGTGCCGCCGAGCCCCAGCACCCCGAGCTCTAGTTTCCCTTGTCTCTGGCTTGTATTTCTCTAAAGAGAGAGAAAAAACACTTACGGAAAGCCACCTCCCCGAGGCTGAGGAGCTGGCCGCCGGATGAGGCCAGCCCGTTGCTGTCCTCACTGGTTCCCGTGAAGCTCATGACACTCTCCAGGACCCTGTCTTGCGTGGGCACAGGGCCCGGCTCCCCATTACATATCGGAAACTTTAGCCCTCCCCGCCCCCACACTTACAAGTTTCGAGCCCAGCAAAGCTGGGTCCACCCCCGCGGGGGGATCTTGTCTTTTAATAACCATGCAAAATTCAAGAGGACCAATCACGTAACCTTCCTAAAACTCCATTTCCTTTTCTCTTCGTGAGGGCGAGTCGGGAGAGCTGACCTCAGTGTGCGCCCAGCAGGCTGGCTCTGGTCCGTTCTGTGTCACAGGCAGGCACAGAGGGTCCATTTCACTGAAACAGTTTCGGTGGGCGCTGGGTGGTCCCTGACCACTGAGAGACACAGCCCCAGTTCCACTGACCGCCGCCCGCTGAGGGCAGCTGTGGGAGTCTGGGCCAGCTCAGCCTCAGTGCCTCGGTTTCCGGATTTGTGCCGAGAGAGAATTAATACCTGACTCAGAGGATCCCATTGAGAGACACCCGCAGAGACTCACAGATCCACACACACGCGCACGCAGGCGCGCACACGCACGCAGGTAAAGTGATATCTTCTAGTCGGGGATGAGAAAGTATTGTTTCTCTCCACTTTTCACAGAAGGGAAAACGGAGACCCAGTTTGAGGCCAGCAAAGCACAAAAGGGAAACCCAGGCTGCACCTAAGCCTTTTCGCCATGAAACTTTTACTCACGCTGAATCGCAGAAGACAATACTGAGATTTCTTTCACGTCTTCTTCGGAGCTCTTAGTCTTACAGGGTCTGATCGCAAGAAGCAGTTGTAATTCTGCAGCTTATCTCAAAGGGACTGTGGACGGGTGCGAACAAAACGGAGCAAAGTCTGAGGAACGGAATCTCCAAGTGGAGAGAAAAAGTCACAAGGGCGGTGACAAGGGCCCCGAGGGGTAGGTTCGCAGCGGGCCATTGCGAAAATAACACACCTGTGACAGCTACGTCTTCGTAGCTGAGCACGTACACACACGCAGAGACATCGTGTGCATCCGGAGCCTGCGTCCACGCCGGCAGGTAGGAGCCCAGGGCATCGGCCGCTTAGGGCGGACGCCGAGCAGCGTGCGGGTCGGAGCCAGGCAGCTCTGCTCGGACCGCAAAGCGCTTCTCCGTCCAGCGGGTTTCGACGCCGGCCGTTCGTGGGAACCATGGGAAGGGCTAGTGCCTGCCCCAGCATGATGAATTCCCACTCTTTGGAAATAACATTTTTTAAAGCCCTCCAGTGCCTTTGCGTCACTTAATGGACACCCGACTCAATCGGTCCACAAGGTGTTTGCTTTCGCGTCCGGGGTGGAGAGGTAAGCATCCTGCCTGCCTGGCGCCCGCGAGGTCCGGCGACCCTCGGTTCTGCCTCGCAGCAGCGCTGGCTCTGCCGATCAGAATTCCACTTACAGACCCTTTCGCGAACGACGCTGGGCAGGCGTCGCAGGGCGAACACGTGCCTGAGTAAGTTTCCTCTGACTGACTGCAGTCACCGTGCCGTTGGCTCTGTTTCCAAGCGGTTCACGTGACGTCGGATCGAGAAAACGTGGGGGCCGACTGCATCGCCGTCCGCGATGGCTGCTTGTTCATTCGCAGGTGTCTGTCACGCGTTCGATCGCTGTTTGTTGGTGGTGGGGCGCGTCTGGGAGTGGAGACGAGCAGGCACAGTCCCGTGGCTGAGTCCCGTTAGGACAGACCCAGCTTAGCGTTCGGAGGACCGAACACGATCCTTGGTGCCATCACGAGCCCCGTTCTCGGCTCCCCGGCTGTTGTTGTTGACTGAACCGCACCTTCGGGCTCATTTTCCTCAGTGGTGAAATCTGAGCGCTAATGGAGGCTGCTGGCTGGGTCCTTACGCTGTTCTGTAACCAATAACTTCTCTTCCCCCCGTCCGGGCCCCAAATCTCTGTGCTGTCGCCCTCCCTGCTCTACGCTTCCGTACCCCGACCCCGTTCGCAGGCAGCCTCTCCCCCGCCCTGCTTCCCCATGTCCGGGGGGCCAGTTCCATATCAAATCCTCCTGCCTGCACGCTTCTTCTGGGTCTCCCCCGTAAGGTGTCACAGAAACCACATCACAACCTCTATTTCAGGCACCAAGGTGCCCCAAGGAACGGATGTCATTTCGGAGACTCAGAGGCCCCACCTCCTCATCCGTCAGGCCCGTCCATCAATGCCCACAAGGCTGATTCATCCAGAACCCCAAAGATCTTCAGCTCTTCAAATCACTTTTCTACTTGCTCCCAGAGTACCGGACCCGTTTCGCCTTCAACCCCTGAAAGCCTCACATCGCAAACCCAAACGTAACACTTTAGTTTAAAACACGCGGACCAGCTGAGTTTGCAGGTGCCTCGCGTGGCTTGATCCTTTCCCAGTGCAGCTCCCGGCCCCGCTCAGAAGTGGCTCCCGCCCGGCCCCTCCTGGTTAAATTCTAGCGTTTCTTTCGGCCTTCATTCTCTCTTCATCTCTCTCTCCTTCATCCATCTCTTCAGCTGTCTTACAGGGCAACCCTCTATCACGGCTTTTACGGTGAAGACTGAAAACCTGAGCACGTGTAACTTATCGTGACAGTGGTTTTGAAATAAGCCCCCTGTCTGAAGGTGTTCAGGTGTCCGTGAGCCAGTTATCAAGTGATTTGACTCTTGACTCCCAAAGTCTTCCGATTTCCAGGCGGTAGGGAGCAAAACAGGAGCCTCCGACCCACCTGGCTGTCTCTGGGAGGAACGGATGACAGAGCCTGCGACAGCGCCTCGCCCGCATTCAGCCAGATGCCACACGCCGGCTCCGAGGAAAAGTCCTCGCACTGTTCTTTCCCGTGGTTTCAAAAAGGAAATGAAAATCAATTTCTAAAATAATCCTGCGTTCTCCTCCTCGCCCGAGCTTTTCACACGTGGCGGGGTGTGGTTTTCTCTGGATTCCTCTGTGGATTCATTCTCCAGAGTTAAGGGGATCAGGCTTCCACGCCCAGAATGCCGTGAAGATTGTGGCTGACTTACCCCACATCCCATCGAGTGCACGGGAGTGTCACGTGATCCAGCAGATGCTCGTTCTGGGGCAGGACAGTCCCATCTGACTCGTCTCGTTTGGAGCCATGGGATGGGTGATCTTTTTTTTTTGAATGCTGGGTCTTTACTGTATGGTATCAGTCTCGTTGTCAGAGTTGTGCTTTCAGGCAAGTGATGGTAGCCAAACCACGAGAGTTGAAGTTCTTTTTTTCAAAGGTGAATAATCACTTTGAATTCATGGTTGGGAAGCAAAGAGCTCTTGTGCCTTTAGAAGCTGGACAGCTATCGGACGCCGTAGGACCCACCGACCAGGTTTCACCCTCTCTAGGGTACTGGCTGAAGCAGGGGTTCCTTGAGAGTTAAGAGAACTCGGAAGGAAGTCCATGAAGGAACACGCTGTGGGGTGGTGGGTCAGTGAGGCATCGGCCCGTTGGCAGTTCTGAGGTGAATCCTGACTCATTCATGAAAGACAGTACATTTCGGCTCCCAAGTCTCCCACACCTCAGCATGAACAGATGGGAACCGTAAACAGAAAGACAAAGAACTCATTCTCATCTGACACAGCAATTGGGAGCATTTCGCCAAGGAGTAGGGAACGATTAGTTCGAAAGTCGGGGTTAAAAATGGAATGGCTGCTGTGTTTCACAGGTGGGGTTTCGCGCCCGGCAGGCTCGTTCTCACTTTTCCAAGACATGGGATTTTCCGTGTTCTCCTCAAGGCTGAATTGCTTTTCATCAGAAAGAAGCGCGGTGTTCGTAGGGCTCGGCTTTGCCGATTCTGAATGGCCAGTCACTTCGCCGTGATTAATGTGGAGCGCCGCCCCAAAGCCTCGAACCCGCCCGCCTAGTTTGTTAAGGGATACGCTAAGCCGCCATTGGGCTGCTGCTCCCAGGCAGCCTGTGGAGTCAGCTGCAAGCTCGCCTCCAGTCACAGCTATGTCAAAATACAGCAAACACCGTGACCAGCAGATACCTGTAAACATATTAATTACGCCTTGAAAACATGGTCCTGGCCAGACCCTGCTCCGGGCTGGGTGAAGTCCGAGGTGGGTGGAGGGGGAACGGCCCATGGGAAATTCTCTCCCTCCTGTCGCCCTGTTTCTTCCACGGTCTTCCAGGGCCACAGCTGTTGGCTGCGGGGTGACCCCGCCCGCAGCTGGGGTCACATGAGCCTTTGAAGGCGGGGTCCCAGCCTCCGCCCTCTCAGGAGCACCGTGCAGGGGACCGTATGGTCATCCCATCTTTGGGGTCCCACGCTCCCTGGGATGCACGACAGGAAGCTGGCCACCCGAGCCGCCTGTTACACCTGAGCCATGGCAGAGGCCCTGCTCATCTGGGCATCAGCGTGAGCTTTGCACGGCACTCTGTCATTGTTAGCACCGAGCGCTGGTGGCCCCGAGGTCCACGTGAACACTCCCAGTGACAGGGAGCTTAGCGCCACCAGGGACCCTCTGCATTCCTTTTATTTATTTGTTTGTTTGTTTGTTTATGATAGCTCTGATTTTTAAAAATTTGTTGTTATTGATACAATGTCCCTGTGTCCCTGCCTCACCTTTATTACGTGGACTTCTGAGGCCACATTCTAAGATCTTTTTCTCCATGTAAAGACAGCTGATTCTCCTCTTCCCGAGGCAGAGCGGCCCCTCCCTGCCAGCAGCTGACAGCTCCCGTCACTTTGACCAAGTGGCAAGTGGGCTCGGGCTGGCTGGGAGGGGACCCAGTACTCCCTGAGCAGCCCAGAGTGGCAGATGTCACCCAAGACCTGCTACCCTTCCTGCTCCTGCCCTCTCCCCTCGTAGAATCAGGGTTTGGGACCTAGGCAAAGCCCCTGTCACTTGTCCCTTTTTAAATTAATACTCTTATCAACACTTCTTCATTCGCTCTCCGCGAGGTCACCTCTGATCCGAGTCTGTCATCTGGCATCCTCGGTTCTGCCTGACGTGGGTTCGTCACTCTTTCTTTGGCTTTATTTACCAAATCTCGACGGACGTGTTGGACACGGCTGAGTCCCACACTAAGTCCCTCATCCGCCTAGAAATCAGTCCCCCGACCGACGAGCTTCGTTCCCCCAGTAGGATTCTCTGCGACCCTATCGACCACCACAAAACTCGCCAAATACATTGTATCTATGTAGCTTGTGGCTTCAGCTACTGCCTGGTGTGTCAACTTTGTAACGCTGCCTCAGACGAAATGGGCTCACCACACACCATCTGCGCTCCATGTGCCAGTAACCAGTTCTCTGTCTTTAAATGAGCATGCATCGGATTTTAATAACTCTGTATTTTTTTCTTGGTATAAGTATTTCATCATCTTTCCCTTTTTCAAAATTAAACCAAGTTTTCCCATGCACGGTTTTCCCCAGCACGCTGTGTTTTGGAGGATTCTCTCGGATCGAACAGTGGCGGTTCAGCAATTTGGCTCCCGTCTCTTCTTCCCATCACTTTCCCATTTCATTTATATCTTAAATTAAGATTTTAAAAAATTATTCGAGAAATTCCTTTATGCTTCTTGGTATTTACCCAAAGGAGGTGAAAACTTACGTTCACACAGACACCCGCACGTGGAGGTTTAGAGCAGCTTTATTCATAATCACCAAACTTGGAAGCAACCAAGATGGCTCTTCAGTAGGTGATGGATGAATTAACTGTGATCCATCCAGACAATAGAATAATATTAAGCGCAAAAAAAATGAGCTCTCGAACCTTGAAAGGACCTGGGGGGACTTTAAACGCACATTGCTAAGTGAAAGAGGCCAGTCTGAAAAGGCTACGTACTATATGATTCCAACTGTACGACCTTCAGCAACGGAAAAAGCTAAACTACGGAGCCAGTAATAACATCGGTGTTTAAGGGGGCGTAACTAGGTGGAGCACAGAGCGCTTCTGGGCAGTGAGACTACTCTGTGTGTGTCCATAATGATAGACACGTGTCATTATGCATTTGTCCAAACCCACAGAATGTCCGACACCAGGAGTGAACCTTGATGAGAACTGTGGATTTGGGGTGATCGCGATGTGTCAGTGTAGGTTTATCAGCTGTGACAATGTACCATCCGGCGAGCGATGCGGATAATGAGGGAGACTGTGCGTGTGTGGGCCTAGCGAGTGTAAGATGGGAAAGCCTCAGTTTGGGAAAGCCTTGATGATGACGATGACGATGGTGATGATGATGATGGTGATGATGATGACGGTGATGATAGTCCTACAGAAATTTTCATCAGACGTACCACGTAGCAGTTGGTTGCTGTACTTAGCTAGAATAAACTGTAAAATTAAATTTTGTTCAAAGCATGGGGGAAGATGGAAGCCAATTCTTGCAGCTTTTTCCGTCCTTATATTTCAAAGGAAAATTCCGGATAGTGTAAAAAAAAAAAGGCTGCATGCTTTTTTTCGACTCTGTGGATTTTTCATTCCTCTGTGTGGTTTTCTCTTTTCTACAAAGAAATGGGGAAGTTTGGGAAGACGGAGAAAAATATAAGGAAAGGAATCCCCAAATGGGTCACAGAGTATCTCTGTGCATCAGAGTTCTTAGGTTCAGTTTTAGTATGTTATTCCTAGACATGGTGAGCTCCTTCGAAACATCTGAAACGTCTCCGAGGCTCCCTCTGCTCACAGGTGTTGAACATGAGTGCATTCCTGGTCAGACGAGGCTGGCCGACACTTCTCACTGAGGACTCTCTCAGCATCCAGTGTCTCAGACCGAAGTACCGAATAACGATCCCAGAGCTAAGACTTCAGTTCCTTGTGAAACCTTCTATAGCAGAGGCAGAAAGTTTTATTAAGTCGGTAATGCTTGCCAAGCCTGGACAAACCCTTAGGTATGTGTCCTCTCTGAGCATGTCCGAATGGTGTGTTAATATATGAAAAGGGATTTTTTTTTTTTGCTTGATTTAAAAAAAAACAACCTAATTTACTCATGAATATTGTGGTTTAGTTAGCTAGAATCCTCATTGCAGAAGTCCATAATTGTAATACGTCTTAAAATAGCTACTTTCCTAACACTCTGATGCGTTTTTGTGAGGCTACTCATAAAATTAGTGAAACATTCGTGAACCTGTAGTGCCACTGTGCTGAAGGTGGCGTCTGTCATTCGAAGTTCAGTCTGCAGAGCCATGCGGGGAGGGGGGCCGGTGGCGGTGCTTTGGGAAAGGATGAAGTGCCAGGGGTGGGCACTGTCCAGATCTGAGCAGGACACATTGCTGATTAGACACCGGACCGCGTTCCTCCAAACGCGAGAGTCTATAGAAAGTTCCGTAGAAAAGCCCTGACTATTCTGGAATCTGTCTCTTCCTTTTTATGTCTTTGCACGTAATTGAACCTGAACATGCCGGACGTGACGTCAGAATACTCGTGCGGGATTAGGATTGGTGCTCAGCGCCTCCGTCGCAGGGCTGTGGACCAGTGACGTCTGGATAGTTGGAGACCTGAGGACACACAGCCGCCTTCGGAGCCCGTCACAGCTCCCTCCGGGCCGTGTGACCTCAGTCGGGTCATTGTCTTCGGCCTCGTTTTCCTCATCTCTAAATTAAGAAAAACTAGGGCCCATTTGGGGGGCTGTCATAAGGGTTCCAGGGATGTGCCCGGCATCCCTGTACCCAGTACGTGCCAAGGGTCCGCAGAGGGGAGCAATGCTTCACCTTCGCAGTGGGAAGACGTGGTGTGGGGGTCCCACCCCGCCCCCTTGGCCAGCCTCGCTGTGCTGGGTGATTCGCCCAGTCGCCCCGCGTCCCCCAGCTCCCCACGCCCCCACAGGGAAGCGGGGCTCCGCTCAGGAACCCCAAGGGAAGCGAGGCTCCACCGTTATTAACATCCATGTTGCTGAGCTATTGTTCTTGCTGTCGCTTTCCAGTGAAGCAGGATGTGGGCAGCCGGTCAGGGAAAGTGATTCGGAGGCATCTATTGTTTATGCTTCGGCTTCATTTGGTCTGACGGGATCGGCTGCTCTCAGAAAAGCTGCTCAACAGGAAGAAAAGGAGGGACGTTTGCGATGGAAACCTTTTCGATGATGGAAATGTTATGAATAGAACAGCTTTTTCTGGTTAATATAGTCAATTTATACTACAGGGATACCCCTTTAAAAATTATTTGTATATTGGACGTTTGCTTTTGATTTTAGGATTTGGAATATAAGTGATACTTTAAGTTCTTAGCATTTGAGCTGGTGGTAGTTGCATCTTTCCCTTGCTGGCTTTTTTTTAGCCATTTCCCCTGATGTTGAATCCTCAGGCAGGAATATGACATTCAGGTATGATATCGCTCCTCGGAAAAGTGCCACGTCCCTCCCCGTCCAGTTTATGGCTGAGACACCGTCCACGTCACTGTGCGTCGACTGCTTCAAGCGCTTCAGATGAAACTCGTTCGTTTGCTGTTACTTTTTTTTTAATCTCTTTCTAAGTGGTTTTGTACATCAGTCCTAAGTTTTAAAAATGTTTTTCTGTTGTTAGGAAAGAGGATATAGTCTAACTTTCTTATGAAAGAGTGTTGGGGGTATCGTCTGTGATCAGAGAACTCAGGT